>NC_080637.1:56465675-56795025 GCF_027579445.1 Ammospiza nelsoni | reverse complement strand
GGAAGGAAGGTCTTTATTTACTTGTTAGGAGAGGAGAAAGAATGTTTAGGAAACAATTGTTTGGAAAAATAACTCTTTTGAAGATATTCCTGGCTTCAGTGGAAGACAACATGATTTAGTAAAATGTACCTTAATGCTCAATACTGTTTAGTGTTTTTGTGGTTTGGATCTGTGCCTTCACTTAGTCATTAGACTTTCATTGTCACTAAGACTTATCTTCTGCCTGTTTTCTATGCCTCCTGGCAAGAAAATAGAATTTCCCTCCCTAAAACTTATTCCATGGTCTAAATTTTCTTTTAGAATCTCAGTAATGTTTGATCTGACGAAACAGTGTCTCTGAAGGCTGTCAAATAAAAAGAGTCCAATATTCCACTTGCCAAGAGCTTGTTAAAATAATTGGTACAATCATATTCAGGACTGCATTCATCTCACAATACTTCGCAAGTATGGGTATGGCGTGTAGAGCGCACTGTTTGCCAAGACTTTTCCTGCATCTGATGGGGAAAATACCTAAAGAGGCTGCTTATTCCATTTTCCTGGGGATGAATGGATGCATTCCTGGATGTGCTGTTCCTTTAATCACAAGGGCTGTCTAAATATCTAGGATTGACTGGATACCAGTAAGACACTGATGTGTAATAATGTATAATCTAAACCGAGACTCCTGAAAGATCTCATGAAACAAAATATAGCCAAAAAATGAACACACTCCTCTCCCCCCTGCCTCCCCTCCACCAAATTTCGATGTCATGTAAAGGAACAGAAAAATTGAGGGGTTTGTCTAGATTGAAAAGCCATGGGTGTACTTAAGCTTTTGAAAAATGCTCCATCTTCATTAGTCAGACTGCCTGCAAAGGGTCTGGCAACATTTCTGGACAGTTTTATAGTTGTAGCCGCGTGTGCTGATGTGACAGGGCCTCCGGTCTTTCCATGCTCAGTATTGGCAGAGTCATAATCCCAGGAGACTCATTCTGCAGGGTTTATAGGGCATTCTGATCAGCCAGGCAAGAATAACTATTTTACAACTGTGGACTTACAGATTTTCTCAGTTCCACAAGAGCAAAGTTTACAATGTATAGAAGCTCACAAGTGCTGAAGAAACAACTTCCTGTGCTTTGTATAGACTCTCTCACATGACTCTTTTTTTTTTTTTCCTGCTAAAATGTTATTTAATGGACTTCTTCTCTAATGTCTAACAATATTTATTGTTCCACTGTGGCATGCAAATTTTCCTTTTTAATTTGCCAGTAAATTTCACTTAATGTCTTCCCTTTGTCAGGCAAAATTTCTGTCACTTCAAAATACTGCTCTAGTTTTATGTCATTGCTTCTTTAAGCAATTTTCAGAAGCTGTAATGAGGCAGGGAGGCAGATGCCTAGAAATTTCAGAAGAAGCCCTCACATTGCACAAACTTCTCTGACTCTCTGTCTTAATAGACTGGAGCTGAGGTTTCATGTGGTCTGCTGCTCTGTGTGATGCCAGCTATGTTACTGTTTCCAACAACTATTTCATAAAACTATCTAGCAAAAGCCGACCTATGAATCATTAACAGCATTGTTTACAAGATGACTTTCATCTTCCTCATGTTTTTCTATAGTAAATTTCCACTTTAACACAAGCCACAACTACACCCTTAAGTGGAAATTCATTACCCCTAAGCTGAGTCCAGATTTCTGCAAACAGAGATTGGCTTTTATGCTGGTTCTTAACAGTTCATGTTTAATAGGTTCTGACAACATGTTCAGCCAAGTGAAAGACCCAACTGAAGACAGTCCTCAGACTTAGGAAAACAGTACATGTAGCTCAGTAGTACCTTGTCAATCCAGAAAGCCAAGGACAGAACCTGGAGTTACAGGTACCTGTGGAGTTTACTCTGTAGGTGACAGGATCCTGCCAGAAGCACAGGCAGTAGAACCTCTTCTATTCCCTACTTTCATACAGAATCACCAACTGGTTGAGACTGGAAGGGACCACAGTGGGGCAGCTGGTCCCACCTCCCTGCTCCAGCAGGGCCATCCCACAGCACAGAGCACAGGATTGTGTCCAGAGGGGTCTGGAATATCCCCAGTGAGGAGACTCCACACACTCTCTGTTCAATCTGTTCAGCCCTCCATCACTGCCCAGAAGTTCTGCCTCATGCCCAGGTGGAACCTCCTGGCCTCAGTCCCTGCCCATTCCTCTGGTGCCATTGCTGGGCCCTGGAGCAGAGCCTGGGCCCTGCTCGGAGCCCTCCCTGCACACAGGGACACCCAGGGCTGAGGGCCCCTCTCAGCTGGGGCTCCTCTCCAGGCTGGACAGCCCCAGCTCCCTCAGCCTTTCCCTGCCACAGATGCTCCAGGCCCTGAATCATCTCCACAGCCTCCACTGGCCCCAGTCCAGGAGCTCCCTGTCCCTGCTGTGCTGAGGAGCCCAGGACTGGACACAGCACTGCAGATGTGCCACACAGGGCTGGGCAGAGGGGCAGGATCACTCCCTGACCTGCTGGCACTGCTCTTCCCAGTGCACCCCAGGACACCACCAACTTTCTTAGCCCCCAGGGTGCTGCTGCCTCATGGACACCTTGTTGTCCACCAGGACCCCCAGGTCCTTCTCTGCAGAGCAGCTTCCCAGCAGGTCATCCCAGCCTGTGCTGGTGCATTGAATTTTTTCCCCAAAAAAATGCAGGACACTGCATTTGCCTTTACTAAATTTCAGGCATTTCTTCTCTGACCATCTCCCCAGCCTGTTGAGGTCCCTCTGCAGGGCTGCTCAGCACTCTGGGTTACTTCTTTTACACCTCAAAATTTGAGCAACAGTGTGAGAAAACATTTTGATAGCACAGAGAGGGGAAGCTGAGACAGGAGTATTACAGGAATAGAGAAGTCTGTGGCCATGTAGAAAGTGATAGAATTACTGGCACTGG
The DNA here is from genome assembly GCF_027579445.1 of Ammospiza nelsoni. Classification (NCBI taxonomy): domain Eukaryota; kingdom Metazoa; phylum Chordata; class Aves; order Passeriformes; family Passerellidae; genus Ammospiza; species Ammospiza nelsoni. The sequence continues at coordinate 56,792,123 of NC_080637.1, read as the reverse complement.
GATGTTCACAGTGTTGTTTTATAGCTAAGTACCAGCCATGGGTGTTAGCTACTCACAAATAGCGCACAGAGCAAGCAAAGAATGTGGATTTTCCACATAAAACGTTGATGTCTGAGTTCACAGTCATCACAGGGGGCTCCTGTTGTGTTTTGGCACACATTTCTTGGCACCTCTTTTGCCTGAATCCTTTCATTCTACCCTGCAAACTGGATTGGAACAAAACCTGAATTTTTCACACACCCAGTAAAGGCTGAGTTCTCAACCCTGAAGAAAGGTCTTAAGCATAGAAGAAAAGTGACAGTGAGAAGAGAAACTGCATATGGCAAGTTAAGGAAATTGTGTTGAGGCCACAGAAATTCTATGTTTTTCAAGTGTTAACTTATGTTTTCAGACAATAAAATATCCATAGTAGCTTAAAGCAATGGTGGAGGTTTGCAGTAATTTTCCAGGCTTTTCTGCATTTTCAGAAATGAAATATGAAATACAGGCAAAGGTGTGATTGGTTAAAAATATTTTCTCCCATTGATTTTTCTGCTCTTGAAAAATCAGTCAAAATTTATATAATTTGGAGCATTTTACCAGCTTTCACCAGTGCTGTTACTGATGTCCTGATTACTTGCATTAAGCACTAGACAGGAACTCAAATTATGAGCTGCCCCACCCCAGTCCTATTGTTTCTCTGTATAATACAAGAGAAAATTTCATTCAAGAAATAAAGGCTGCCACAAGGAAGCAATGCAGTGATGCTCATTGGTAAATTGGAAGGTGCTGAAAAGTGGCAATATTTTCCTTCCTTCTCTCAGTAATGTCTGAGAGAGGAGTTGAAGATGACTGTCAGTCAAATTTGATAAACAATTTGTGAAGAAAGGCAAAAGGAGAGGTGCCAGAGTCACATCTACAGGAAACTGAAGGAGTCTGATTGGAAATAAGGCACAAAATGCACTGAAAAAACTAACATAACATCAGCAGACATCTGACTGTAAGATCTCTCCAAACACAGGTTGTGAGATGTTTTCTTCATAACATCATGAGACATCCCAGAAATATTAATAGCTCTTCTCTTACAAATATTCAAATATTCAAGCATCCCCACTGACTCTGTGCAATGCTTTTTATTCATATTTTTTCCCTTGTCTAAGATTTCTATTCCTAATTTGAATATAGCATGCCCAGAATTTTCCTCATAAATATAACCAAGAAATCATAACTGTACTTTATGAGATTAAAGAATTAAAGAATTCAGACAAGCCTGTAGGATGGGTTGGACTCTAACTTCTGGAAGTTTTAGCTTTGATCATCCTCTATAGGCTAGGAAAGTCATTGGATTAACTTCAGGGGCACTGCACCTTATTTAAAACAGTCGGAAAACATGTGGGGTCGGTCATGTGAAAACAGTGGGTCAGGTCTATAATACCACAGGTATTGTAAAGCATTATTCTGCACTTACTACTGACTTACTGAACAACAAAGAGGTCCTGACTGTGTTGGAAGATTAAAACTCTTTTGCCACAAACTCTTGTTTTTGCATTTTCACTTCTTCCTGGGGAAAACCTGTTTAGGATTCACTCTCCTTGGAAAACTTCTACATGCAGTTTAAGCATAACCCATTCATTGTGTGAAAAGAAAACTTTGGCCACAATACTGTACATAGCGTGATGAATTTTTACTCTGATAACTATAAGAACATTGGAAATATGGAACTGAGACTGCCTCTAGTTCTCAGTGGGTTGGTCTGTATTCATAATCAAACTGGAAAAAAAACCCCAAACCTGCCCCTGGATTATAAAATTTGGACTGTTTAAGAACTATATACAGTAACAAGAAATGTTTTAAGATTGAGAATTTGCCTTGGAGACATAACCAAGAGGATGATGAGTGGATGATTAGTTGATTAGATGATTTAGCTCAGTGGATGATGAGGGGATGGTCTCAGCAAACCTTGGGTTTGCAGGATTTAGGACCCACACACTGAATTTGGGGGACAGAGTGTTTATTCAGTGAATTAAACATTACACTTATACATATTTACCAAATGCATGTTTAAAGTGAAAGTTTAGTAGCATCAAAAGTCTTCTTAGGCACAGTGATGTAGGAGTTGCTTTTTAAAAGTTTGGAGTAATTTTTTTTTTCTTTGGTTGGTCAAAAAAAAAAAGGAAAAAGAAAAAAAAAGAAAACCAAAAACCACCACCAAAACCCCAAAAGCAGGGTGTAAGTGCAGCCAAAGCTGGTTTTTTTCTGGGCTCAGTTTGCCCTGTACTTGGTTTTGGCAATTCATTAGAGCTGCCCACCTTACCTAGAAAGCTTGCCTGGGGAAAAAGGTTTCTAAGATTAGCATTCCCTTGCAGCTTCCTCAGACAAGGCTGACTGCAGTTTTTCCTGCAGGATGTAAAATAAGTGTAGGCATTGCCAAAAAAATAGGATTAACAGTGCTGTGTTGCTGCATTGTGTGTCTTATAGAATGACTGTTCTTGAAAGTTCAGAAGCTGGATTTTGATTCAGAAGCCAAAGGACAAAAAATGCCACTGATGCCAAAAATGAAAGCACTTTCTGCCTGAAGAGAAAATGAGTTTCTCTAGTTGGATGCAAAAAAATTCCAGTCAGCAACAAATTGAATATAGGCCAGGGGGTCCAGCAGAGATGGTTTAGGGTCTGGACCATCTCTGACAGGGAAAAATTTCTTTCATCAGCTAAAAAAGGGGAATTGGATAACAACAATTTTGCTAGTTGAAGATATAATGATGTAACATGAAGTGTGAAGCCATGATATCTTTTAATCACTTCTCTGATTCTTTAATTTTTCAGTTTTGTAAAAATTTGGTGAATAAATAGTTTCTAACATTGACAGCTTTATTAACTCACTTGACCCAAGTCAGCATAACCTCACTGTCTTCCAAACAGCTAAGATCATTTACAAGAACCAAGATGCTGGCCTGGACTTTTTAAATGTGTTCCCATAACTTTATTCCTGCACATCACCAGGTTCTGAGTGCCTGTCTGTGTAACATACACAATTGCCTTCAAGCCCCCAAATAAAGGTTTATTTGGAGTACCATGGAAAGTTACATTAACTTAGAGTTTGAATGGAAAATGTTAACCATAGACTACCCAAACAAAATCATTGGGATTGCATTGATTTAGAGCAGTGAAAAATCTGACAAGTAGTGCCCTCTTTCTTAAAAATTAATCATTTTTTCCCCAGAAACTTTGGTTTCTGTTTCTATTTTTTCCTTTAAATATAAATTATCTGAGGAATACATAGTAGACAGCTCTGTAATCTTACAGAGATTGAGCTGCCTTCCCTTCCCTTCCCTTCCCTTCCCTTCCCTTCCCTTCCCTTCCCTTCCCTTCCCTTCCCTTCCCTTCCCTTCCCTTCCCTTCCCTTCCCTTCCCTTCCCTTCCCTTCCCTTCCCTTCCCTTCCCTTCCCTTCCCTTCCCTTCCCTTCCCTTCCCTTCCCTTCCCTTCCCTTCCCTTCCCTTCCCTTCCCTTCCCTTCCCTTCCCTTCCCTTCCCTTCCCTTCCCTTCCCTTCCCTTCCCTTCCCTTCCCTTCCCTTCCCTTCCCTTCCCTTCCCTTCCCTTCCCTTCCCTTCCCTTCCCTTCCCTTCCCTTCCCTTCCCTTCCCTTCCCTTCCCTTCCCTTCCCTTCCCTCCCCTCCCCTCCCCTCCCCTCCCCTCCCCTCCCCTCCCCTCCCCTCCCCTCCCCTCCCCTCCCCTCCCCTCCCCTCCCCTCCCCTCCCCTCCCCTCCCCTCCCCTCCCCTCCCCTCACCTCCCCTCCCCTCCCCCTTCCCTTTTTAAAGTCAAAGTACAAAAGCTGAAATGCTAAACTTTATGAGGCCTGAGGTCCTTGGCCTGAAATGAATAAAAATTAATAATAATCATTTAATACCAAGCACTTATGTCATGCCTTTCATCCAAGGAAGTCAAAACACTTTTTAAACAGCAATGAATTAATAGAGGAATGTTTTGCCACAGGCAAAAGAGCGAAACAAGAAACCATCCTTTTACTCCCTGCAGCCTCCTGAACTGCACAAAGGCAATAATTCTGTGAGTGAAAATTACACTGCTTTTTGGTGCTTATTTCTTAGCACTTCTGGAAACTTGTATCATGTTGTTCCTCCACACAAAGTCTCTCAGTGTGCAAGAGCCACGTGGCAGGACCAGTTCAAGCAAATGTCAGGCCTCTGTCATTTTCTTTTCCTTGTGTTCCTGCCATGCCACCAAATACCAGGAATGGAGATACAGATCTCTGATACATTGATTACTAATTTCATCTTTTTTTTTGCTCTTAGTTCCACATGGGTAAAAATAACCGTTTAAAAAATAACCATGCTCATGAAGAATGGGGAGCAGCCCCAACTTTCTCAGCTCTTACCAACTTCATGCCCTCTTCTGAACTCTCCCCTACCCAAGTGCAGCACCAGCTTGGTCTTGGTGAACCTCATGAGGTGTCTGGTGTGACTGGTGTTCCCTGCTCCATGTGAGATTCCTGGGTGGCACTGAGTTTTGACAGCATCAGAGAGCACTGAGAAGCAAGAAAGGAAACAGAAACCTTAATTTATGCCACTATGGGTGTATCTGATAGACTTCTGAGGAGGAGCTCCACAAGGACTAGGACAGGTCTGGAAAAGGCTGGCAAGGATGTTCAGAAAAAATCTTCTACGTGGGGTAAGACTGAACACGCTCCAACTCATCAGCTTGGATATCTGAAGACAGCTATGATGGATGTAAAGTTGTAAAGTAGCAAATTATTTGTATGGAGTGGCTGAGGAATGATCATTCATTATTTCTTGCAGAACACAAACTCAGGAATACCAGACACAGCATTCAAATGAAAAATAGGAAATTCTTTTTCCTTTCATTATTCCAGAAGATAATGTACACTAAATGTATAAACACACTTAAAATACTGCAAGAGAAATTTCTGGATACCAGGCAGATATTAAACACCATCAAACAGGTACAAGCTCCAGATGTGGAAGGTTTTGTGTATGATCATTAAATAACTCGGAATACAGATTACTGTACACATCCACGTTCTTAATTCTTTCCCTGTATACTGAGCCAGACAGATCTTTGATCTACCCTATCACATAATTAATTTCATTAATATGAATAATCTAATGTCTGTTAACCAAAATCCAACTTCTAGGCATAACTGATGCTTGAAGACTGATTACCTAGTTTTAGAAAGAGTGCATTTTATTTGTTCAGGAATAACCTCTATCATTTTATAGATTTAATTTAAAACTAACATGAAAAACTGTATGAAAATATCTTAGCAGATAAAACTCTCTTGTCCAATTATGTATCTGTCATCAGAGGATTATTAGAGCAGGTTAAATCATCCTGCAATAGAAGGAGCACCAATGAATTTTTATTGCAAGATAAAGCTGTGATTCAGGAAATTGCTTCCTCAGTAGATAAAGCTACTATTAACAGTGATACACCAGAAATTCAGTACACCATTTTATGGACTGTATTTCAGACAGGTAGCAAATGAAAAGTCATTGCTATGCCAAATCATCAAAACACTTTTTGATAGGGGATGTGCCTCATGTTCAGCATCGATTTATTATAAAAGACCCAAGATAGGTGTAAAAGTAAGGAATCTGGTAATTTTTTTGTGTCATTGTACACAATTAAAAGTAAGAAATCTTTTGGGGACAAAAAACGAACAGGGACATATAAGTAGAACTCAGTTTCCTGAAAAAAGTGGGATCTAAGGATCAGCAGGTTCATTTTGTGCCTGAAAAAATACTGTTTTAAACAGCTGCAGACACAAAATCCATGTGCAAAACTGGGAGGAAAATTAAGACTTTTAAAAATAAAAACAAATTAAAGAAAGATGCTGGAAATGGCTCAGGCTGTTTGATACTGCTGGCACTGTAAAAATCATTCTGAACAAACTCCATTTTAGCACAGGGAATCTCTGCTGGCATAAAAGCAGCCTCTTGCAGCCATGTCTAAAAGAAAAAAAGTGTTTGTGGGAGTGGATAGGCATGGGAAGAATTTGGTTGCATGTCACATTCTAGGTGATGTGACATGGCTTGGCAGCCATTCCCCAGATGACCTCTGAAGTCAGGGTGAGCTAGAGCTGGCCAAATGAGTCAGGAATATGAAATAAGGAACAGAAGAAACTTAAATTAAAAAAAAAAACCCATTTTGAACCAAACCGAGCCCCTTTTAAAGGTCCTTGAAAAGCAGTTGGAAACACAAGAAATCAAAAATACACCAAGAAGCAATAGATGAAAGGAAAAAGAAATTTAATTTTTTTTAAAATTGATTAACTATACTTAGTGTTAGAAACTATTTCCCAGGCTCTTAGTTATTCAGAGAATGTCACGTCCATTAACATTTATTCCTTTAGTTCGTGAAAAACACCTTAAAAGATAACATGTCAAACCTCACTAACTTAATATGTTCATTTCACACTTGCAAAGGTACAAATCCTTGCAAGCACTTATGCAGTGATTTATCTTTACTCACACAAGGACATTTTGGCTGGGCTATCCAGAGATATCCAAGGTCTTCCAGAGATACACCTTGGATAAATACTTGTTTCCCAATTATTGGTGTAATTTCCTTACAAACAAACTTGCAATGAAATATCATTTGATTAGGAAGTCAATCCTCTTATTTTCTTTGTGACTGTTGAAAAAAGTGTTTCAATAACTGAGTTTCTGATACTTTTCTCTTTTTCTCTGTCTGTTTTACATTTTACATTTACCACTTGCACTCTGCCTTGAAGGTTTTCATTTGGGGAGACAAAAAAGACTAAAAGAAACAGGAAAGTCAAGCAGTTTTTACTCTGGTTTAAATAGAAATTAGTAAAAGTGTTAATTTAAGCATATAATATTAGGAAGAAAAATAAGTATAGAGAAACACCAGAAATTGTGTAACAAACCAATTTTGTCCTCCTTTTAGTATGAAACATCTGATTTAAATGAATTTTTCTCTTTTCAGTTTTTGTAGATTCAAGTTTTGCCCTGATGCAGTCAGAGTTGCACAATTCTGGTGCTACTGGAGCAGGCTGAGCACAGGTTTGGGGTTTTCAGTCATAACCTGGTCCCTGGTCTTCATCAGCGGCGATTAGAAAAGGGTTAAATTTGCCAGAGCAAACCATGATTTGATGCTGTTATGAGGTTATGTTGTATCATGTCTTAAGATAGATTACCTGTTCAATATTTTTAAAAATCACTCGATCCCTGAAAAGCATGCGGTCCAAGATGGGGTCTAATAACTCAGACAATAACATGCCCCACAAAATTAAAAGCAGAAAAGGCAAATTAGGCCTAAATCTCTAGAGTATTTTATCGAGATGCCTTCCATTTGCTTAGAATGTCAAGCAGTGATTTTATTGTTTTGAGGCATGTAAAGCCTTCTTCTTTAAAAGGCAATTTGTATAGAGCAACACAATGCAGCTCCCCCCTCAACAGCCCTCCCGTGGATAAGTGAATCTTTACAGCTCCAGAAGAACTTTGGCTGTTTTGTGGCAGGAAATCAGGTTAATTAAGAGATCTGAGCCCCACACGTGTCCACAGTGATGCTGGCCAGAGAGTTCCTCCAGCTTCAGACAAGAAAGCCAGCAGGAATTTCTGCCCATGGCCAAATGCCAGGATTGAACTCTTCCCTGGGCAGCACCTTCCATGAGCCACTAACTCAACGAGGTGACAGTTTCATTAGAGCTTTACAGTGTTTATGGAGTATTTAATTGCTTTAACACCCTGGTCCTGTTTTAAGGTTTGTTTAATCATTTGTGTGTTTCTAATGGGGATTTAAGTTTCCAAATGGGCCTGAAGCCAGAAATGTAAATGGAGGGCACAATATATTGCTTCCTGAAAGATGACACAGGGCAGAGTGGAGGAGAAGAGGAGGGCACAGAAGGAAAAAGGAGGATGGGGGAATGTGGGGAAAAATGTAATCTTAAGATTCAGGCTAATTGAACACCCCACCAAGAGAGGATGGATGATCCTCCTGGGCAATTAGCAGACTAAGCAATATCAATAAATGAGTCTCTTGTAGGAGACCTTCAACAGAGAGAAAATGGCTCACATGAAGGAGCTGAGGAGAAGAGCTCTGCAGAGTGATGTGGGAGGGAAGTGAGATGCACAGAGCAGCCATTAAATTAAAATAGGCAGATCTGCAGCATTAGAGCTGAGTAAAGAGGAAGATAATGGCTGACAGGCAGGGTTGCCCCTCTGAGCTTCCCAAGGATGGAATTCGGGAGGGCTTAACCTTCAGGGAGATGAAGAGTTTCCAACAAGCTGGGACACAACACAGTGGTAGCAGTAGGTTCAGAGCAATGTGGGTCTCTTTTCCAAGCAGTTCTTCCAGGAACATTTATGCCTGGCTGGCAAAACTGCCCCATCCCACAGGAATCATGGAATGGATGAGGTTGGATCAGCTGGCCTCACCTCCCTGCTCCAGCAGCGCCATCCCACAGCACAGGGCACAGGATTGTGTCCAGAGGGGTCTGGAATATCCCCAGTGAGGAGACTCCACACCCTCTCTGTTCAATCTGTTCAGTCCTCGGTCACTGCCCAGGACAGAAGTTCTGCCTCCTGTCCAGGTGGAACCTCCTGGCCTCAGGCCCGTTCCTCTGGTGCCATTGCTGGGCCCTGGAGCAGAGCCTGGGCCCTGCTCTGAGCCCTACATTTGGTTATTTATACACACTTATACTCTCAGTCCTGTCTTCTGGAGCAGTTTTTCACCTGGCTTTTGTTTTTGTTTTTGGTTTTTTTTTTTTTCTTTTTTTTTGCTTTTTTTTTTTTTTTCTTTCCCTCTCTTTAGAATCCTAGGAGAGAGAACAGGATTTCACAGGGTCACCAAGCCCTAACTACTGCAGTCTCAGGAAACATCGAAGAATCCTAGTAAAAAATCCATGGAACTCTACCTTAAAATCTGCTCAGAATATAGTCTCACTTCTCCTTTACTCCTGCTGAGCAACTGTTGCAAAAATCTCTGTCTTGAGGACTTCAAAATGCTTAACAAATTTCCAGCCTAGATATATTCCTTCTAGGTTATACCCATGTGTTCTTGTGCCAATTGTTTCCTTCAGTTTAATTACTCTTCTCCCTTCCTGCTCTTTATTTAATTGCTTTTATCAGCTTGATTTAAGAGCTTGTTATGAAGTGGTTTAACTGTCTTTCAGTTTGTTTCTAACTACACTGTACAGTGCCTCAAGGGGTTTGGCAGGGGCTTTCTGTTGTCATAATTCTCTGATTATTCTTAATCCTGTGAGCCATTCTTCTATCAGGGATGGTTTGGAGGTATTTAGAAAAAGCACTGTCATCGTGTCACCAGGTTACTAAACTGAGAATATTCAAAACCCAGCTTCCAGTCCCTCTGGAAGCTATGAAAATTCAGAATGCAGAATTTGTATCAGGGTCTATGGGGTCCCATGAAAGTGTGCTGTTACATTTTTCAGTTAAGAGTGACTGAACTGCTTCTTGACCCAAGAAATTATTGGACACTGTTCAAATGACTAGAGGTGTTATTCAAATATCAGCAGAATCTATGTAAAGTGTCAGCTTCCCACAGATGTGGTCAGAAATAGCAATTATTGATAATATTCCTGCCACTGTTTAAACCTTTCTGTAAATATGCAGTGTGTGTATAAGAATGCTCTGCTCCTTTCTTGCTCTGGTATCCTGGCATTTCTTCACCAAATGAGCTTTGTGCCAGGGAGTAAATACTGTCCCTTCTGTTAACTCCCATTTGGAAAGGTAATTCCTGCAGCTAGATGGTGATGACTTCATCTTTTGCACCACAACTGCCTAAACCACCAGCAGTTCATGGAAAGGTGAAAGCATCACACCAGTAATGTGTCTGCAGGTTTGGTATCTTGTGCTGAATTGTTGGAGCAGCTCCCCTCAGAGCAAATCCCTGGATGCCTCCTGTTTGCTGGGACCCTGCAGCCTGGCTGTGGGAGCAGGGCAGAGAGATTTCCACGTACCTGCTTTGCCACTCCTGAGCCAGCAGACAGCACATGCATTTGGTTTATTTAATGAATGGGAGTCTAATTATAAAGCAGAGAAAATCACTGAAGCATAAATTTATGGGCTGCCTGAGCTCATCTCCCGTGTAGGCAGAAATCAGTGGTGAGAGTTGATGTTAGCAGTAGTGAAGATGTCGGGGAGGAAGGTGGATACCTGCAGGCTTTCCCAGACTCCTGGGTGGAGGGGAACAGGGATGATGCACCAGCAACAGGAGAGGCTCAGCTGGCAATGGCTTTCAAACATCTCCTTCAGTCCAGGATGTTATGACAAGAGAAATAGGGAGACTTGGATAAAAAGTCCAGCATGTTGTGACAGCAGGCTGTCCCTCTGTTTGGATACAGCATGAAAAACTGAGTCATAAAGGGCTACAGCCATACACTGCAACTTTGTGCCCATTTTTGGCTACGTTTTGAATTACAAAAAATTACAATGACTTCTTAGAAAGGAAATCCTTGCCTTTCTACTAATATGCTGTAATATTCCTGGAAGGGAAGGGAGCCAATGTGTCAATTTAAGTACCCTCTCAAAGTGCGAGGGGCTGTGATATTTCCAAGTCCCAATGCCAGCTCAAGCCTCTCTAGAATGTGTGCCAAAGTCTTCCCACCGAGAAGAATGCCTTACATTAAGCGTGTCATCCCTGGGCTGGCCCTCAGCTCCTTCCCCAGCTTGGGACTCTCAGCTTTAACCTTCATTCCCATATCCCATTTCCCAGCCCCGTGGAAAAAAATGCCGTGGAGGACTCTCCCCTCACCCCCATCATCCCTTTACACATTAATGTGAAATAAGATGTTCTCATGGCTGGCTGTTGAACAACAGACAGCAATTTCTGTGTGGGGAATTTTAATGCCACATTTCTTTCCTAACCTGGACGCTGCTCAATGTGCTTGTCACTGTAGCTTAGAATTTGTGCATGTCCAAGGACCCAGCCCTGCAGAGGTGACCAAAAATTCAAAAACGTCCAAATTAGAGCCCAAATGATGAAAAACAGAAGTTTTTTCTGGATAAAACATATTTCAGAAAGACTTTCTGACAGGATATGTCTGTCCTCAAGAACATCCCCAGACTTGTTCAGTAACACATTTAGAAATCCAGTTAACCATCATGCACTTGCAGTTTAATGGAAATAAAAAGTACAATCCATTTAAAGACTGATGGAAACTGAAACCCTTAGAAAAATATAGTCAGATATGTTTTCAAATTAAGCCTAAATTTTAATGAGGCCAAGCTCACAAACAGGACAGTAAGAAATTTAATCTGCTTTGTATGGGTTTTTAAAAACACCAAGATATTAATCTCCATCTTGACTTATTTGGGCCTCCAATATTCTCCATTTTTTCTCAAAATGTTAGAGCCAAGGATTTGTCTGCTTGTGTTTGAGTATAAAATGAAGGAAGACACAAAATAAACCTCCTCTGCAGGTACAGAACAAGGAGATTTGACACTCTTTCTGTAAAAAGGGGAATGGGAATTGTCCTTCTATTGTCATTACTGGCTCTGCTGATTTCACTTTCTGTGGTAAGCTGTGTATCTGTTATAGCAGGAGGATGAATTTAAGAATATCTTAATTCACAATTAATTTATGTAGCTTTCTAAAGTATGGGAGTGGGAAAAAAACCAAACCAGTCTAAAGAATTAAAAGAAAGTTGCTAAAAACAATAGGCATGTAAAAACAGGCATTTAAACTCAGTTTACAATTTAAGGAGAAGGATTTTAAATACTTTTCTTTGACAAGGTCAGTAATTACAGAAGAGAAGAAAATCTTAATAATTTTTTTATTATCTAAATCTTTCTTTTTGAGATGGACTGGGAGAGGATATCACAGATTTGGACAAAAAAAAATACAGGATATCACAACCTAGTAGCAATACACAGGAACCTCACACTGGTATGAAAGTATCAGACAGATTGAAGTCTTCTATGAAAACAAGACTAAGACCCCCAATCTGGAAAAAAATGAGTTTAATAATCTGTTTTTTAATGTTCTGAGGCCTGAAAGATGAGATGCACCATGGTAACATTGTGATATTTTACCCCATTCTTGGTCATCATTTTAGCATAATTCCAAATCACATTTGATATGTCTCACTCTTTAGTGGTTTGGGCTTTTTGCTTTTGTTTTAAAAAAGTTTGGAGAAATAAAGGATTAAGTATCCTTCAGCTCCCGTGGACATGTGAAATCCAGACAACTTGCTTTGAATTTTTCTATTTTTCTCATATTATTGAGTCCACCATTTTTTCTTTACAATTAACATGGAAACATCAGCTTTTCACCATGTTTTTTATTTTTATTTAGTTTGGGGACTTTTGAGTTTTTTTTTTTTTTGTGAGGGGATTGAATTTTTCTTGTTTTGGTTTGGTTTGCTTGGTTTTATTGTTTTGTTTTTAGGGGTTTTGTTTTAATGAAGGTATGCAATAAGGGACATCCTTTGCTGCAAATCAGGATAGTGTTAGGAATTTAAACAGAGTGTTTTGAGACTGAGTTAGGATCCAGGATTTAGGGACTGTGGGCATAGGGTAAATTAACACAAATAGGTTTCTGCACTTGTTAACCACACAGAAAGATAACAGAGTAGACAGAGAAAGAATGTATATCTATAAAAGAAATAATGCATTAATGCATAAATATTATTTAAATGTATTTTTATGTAATAAATGTGTTTATTTAAAATAAATGCAATAATATCAATGCAGTATTAATCCCTTTAGATTTACAAATATGTGGGTTTAGAGGTAATTAATACTTACATTTATTAATATTCATAGTTAATGTTACAGCAAAAATGTTGCTTATTTGTTGTTTTTTTGGGAAAAGAAAAGGCTTTAAGGATTGACTTTATAGGTGGGAGAATGTAGGCAGAATAACACAGATCAAAATTTGGAAATCCACTTCTGAACATCAGGTTGACCATGAATCACCTTGGAGTGCCTTTTGTTAAATTTTCCTTGGGAATTTGTGATCAAGGAATCAAACCTGAAGAAGCCTGTGTTGTCTTTTCTTACCGAGAAAAGCCTTCCTTGAAGGATGACTTGGCTTCTCCTTTTTCCTAAGGGAAAAAAGTGCTGGGGACTCACCCTCAAACACAGAATTATGGGATCAGTGAGGTTGGGAAAGAATTCCAAGGTCATTGAGCCCAACCTGTGACTGATCCCCACTGTTTTAACCAGACCACAGCACTGAGTGCCACATCTGGGTGTTCCTTGGACACCTCCAGGGATGAGGACTCTACCACCTTCCTTCCAATGTTTATCAACCCTTCCTAGGAAGAAATTCCCCCTGGTGTCCAACCTGAACCTCCTCCAGTGCAGCTTAAGGCCATTTCTTCTTGTCATGTCAGAATGGCACAGTCTCAGGATTACAGCCACATAGATAAAGGGCTGGGACAGTCTTGACCTCTTTTTTGGCAAGGGAGAGGATCAAGTTGCTCAGAGCTTCCACAGAGAACCTCGGAGCCCATTTCCCATAGTTTGTTTGTTCCTACACAGTCTTTAACCTTAGGCACTCATAGACATCTTGAAGTGTCTCTCCAAAGAGTGTTCAGCTCCTCTCTTGGCTATGCTGGTGAAAATCCAGACACTCCTTTGGAAGTAACCTGGGTTTTGATCTTTGATTGACTTTGGCTGCTGTGGGAGATGATCCTCCAGGATGCTGAGCCCTTCCATTAAATCTGAAGCGTTTGGTTGTGATTTCACTACTGCAAAACCCTGGTTCAATGGGGCGAGGGACCTTCCCACAGCCAGAGCAGCAGCTGAGTCAAGTGACCCCCACAGAGGACTGAAGTGACCCCCATGGAAGACTGGGCCTGTAGTTTGTTTATGGAAAACCAATCCAGGGTGGGAGTGGTGATTACATAGAGTGCTTGCTGCTCCCGCTCCGTCCCTGTGCCAACAACAACAGCACAATGCTCCGAGTCCAACCTGCTCACGGGGCTGCAGCTGAGTCAATGGACGGGACTCCTGCCAGCTGCTAGCCAGCCAGGGGGTGGTATGTTCCACTTTAATTCACTTGGATCATGTTCATTTCTGATCCTGGATGAAATTCGGAGGTGCTGCAGGAATCCGCCAGGAATATTTTGAGAGCCTTGGCACCATCCCCAATGGCAGCAGAGATCAACCACTCCGTGTCTCCTCCCTTTGTCCATCCCATGACACTTCCCAGCTTCTCTCAGTTTCTAATTTAGCCTTCCCATGGAATAATGTGCTGTAGATTATTTAACTGTGTCTTAGCTTTTAAAATTGGAATGTTTGCATTTCGTTACCCCACATTGATCAGTGGACTTAAGGCATGGGTAATGTGCAGGGAAAAGTCAAGAATATAAACATTATAGGCAGAAGAAATAGATTTAAGCACAGTTACCTTTAATAACCCTGTATATATGTTATATACATCAATAGATATATTTGCTGTAATCTCAAGTGAGATGTATACATGTATAAGCTGCATATGAGTGCTCTCTATAAAAATCAGTGTTTTAAAAGATATAAATACTTGTTGAGGGTCAAACAGCTGCTGGAAGGCATGATACAAATAGAAATAAAAATAATAGAAATAGAAATAGAAATAGAAAAAGAAATAGAAATAATAGAAATGGAAATAGAAATAAATAGAAATAGACCTTTGAAAGTTGCCAGGTAATTTTTTAAGCTCTCCTGCTCAGCACTAAAAGAAGACAAAAATCATGGGAATACCAAGGGAAAGGGGTTCAGAGGTCAGCATGCTGGAAAAACAAATATCCTCACCTGTAATAAATCAATACACTTTAAACTGAATTCTCAGCTTCAATTCTCACAAAGAAATAATTTCTTTGTAAAATTTTGATGTTGTGTTTAGGGAGGGAAAAGCTTAGCCAGTTGTTTATTCAGGGAACACAAGCAAAAATATGTAAATTTTAATGCTATAAATTCTTGTAGCTGCACTGAAGCAAAAGAAACAGCTGCTGTTGATCTGAAACAGCTTAGCACCTTTCTAAAACATCGTCTAATGCCTCCAAGCACTCTCTTGAGGTTTTGTCATTTTGTTTTAATTAGAAGGGGGAGAAAAACCTCTAGAAAGATAAAGGCAAAAGCTTCAAGGAATGGAATGCAAAGATCTGTAGGCTAAGGAAAAAGAAAGCATCCAATTTTAAAGGAGGACAAAAAAAGGCAAATAGTAAGATTCAAATTGTAAAGTTATTAATACTATTCAGAAACTGCCAAACGTTTCAAGTGTAAAACTCCCAAAATTTTGGAACTGCTGCTAAAATAGAATACAAATAAATTTATGTGGAGAAATTAATCAGAAGTACTATTTGTAACATTTTAATATAGTATTTGACTTTATGAAGTTGATACTAGTAAAATTTTCTTTACATTTCTTTAAAGAGACAAAACATTTCTCATTCATATAATGAGAAAGTAGAGGCAGAAAATCATCATTCATTATGCTTTTAAGACTTTTGAGTACTGAACTGAGGTACAGTTTACCCCTCTGATATCTGTCACCAACATTTTTGCTGATCTCGGAGTTAAATATGATCAATGTGATGAGTTTGGCCTGCATAGGAAGCTGTATTGTGAGAACCACAACTCCCAGGAATATTGTAGATTAAAAGGGAGAAGGAGAGCCTGATTATTGAGAAGCAAACACAGAAGAGACAATACTGCTTAAAATATATTTAATGTTTTAAGATAACTAATATATTACTATTTATCTAGCTTTTTATTTTAATTTATTTTATTTATTTGTTTTTTCTTTCCCCAGTGAACAAACAAAAAAAGCTTGGAAAAAACTCTTTTTTTCCTTCCTGAATAAAAATGCAGTGGTTTTCACTGAAATTCAGACAAAGAGTACAAGGCAAGAATCCAATTTATGCTGCAGTCTCTTCTGTATCACTCTAGTAATGAAGAAGAGGTATAATATAAGCAAGAAATTGCATTGGGTTGGCCAGTTTTATTGACTTGGTTTTCAGCTGGGTGTAAAGCAATTTTATTCTTAGTGGGTTTTAACTTTGGAGCACAAAGAGAGCTTCTGGACTGCCTAACATTTGATGAAGGCATCATTTTACCTCTGTGCTGTTCACAGAGCAGTGAAAGGGTCAGTAAAACCTCCTTCATACTCACCAAGCCAGATGACTCTCACACTAATATCTAGTGGAAGAAAAATGCCTTTTTGCTCTGTGTCCTTTCTCCACTAACCCAGAACAAAAGCATGGATATTTTCCAGCAGAGCAGGCAGCCGCCAGAGAGGGAACAGAATGTTTATCTACTTCCCTGGGAGCTGAAGCATGCTTTTCCACTCTTGTTATGCTAACCTCTGATACCAAATGTTGGTCTTGCCTACCCTGTGTATGACATTGGCAGGCATAATCAAGTAACCAAAAAAAAGAAATAAATAAAGAAAAAAAATATTATTTTGGCTTTTGACAGCAAAACAAGAAAGGACCATTTGTGGATACCTTCAGTTGCTAAAATGTGATCTCTCAAAGTTTTCTGCTTGTGTTGTCTCGGTCATATCCATCCAGAATGAAAGAGCTCCAGTGCTTAATTCATGTTTGCAAAGAGGACTTTTAGCTTGAATCCTTAAGAGTGCCCAATAGCATGGGTCTCCTTCAGGAGAAGCTATTACAAAATATTCAGGATCAGATTTCCTGCATCATTTCCACTGCACCAAGCCAGAACAGAGTCATCAAAGGGTGTTAACATTTTCATACTGGGTAAAAATCTGTGAATTAAAATTTTTTGCAATAAATTCTTAAATATCAGGCAAGTATTATAGTAGCATGTTGTTCTCATTTAAGTTTTCAGGACTTTTTTCTTAAAACAGTAACTGAACACTACTTTAGTATCTGATCCAGATTAATCCAAGTGATAACTTTTGGGGTTTTAAGTGGACCTTAAAAACAGAATCCTTCAGAGTACAAAAATTGCAAGAACAAAATAATCTTTTAAATAGAAATTTCAGTAGTTAAAGTTTTCCTCATGGAAAATATTACTGAAATATTTTTGTTTGCTTCTTTGTTTCACAGAAACAAAACTGTTGTGAGGTTTATTGTGGTTTTTTTTGGGTTGTTTGGGTTTTTTTGTTGTTTTTTGGGATGGTGTGTTGGTTTTTGAGGTTGTTTGTTTGTTGGAGTTTTGTTTTGTTTTTGTATGGGTTTGAGGTTTTTTGCTTTTGTTTTGATTTTTTTTTTTTTTTTTTTGTTAAAATACAGTAGCAAAACAAACATCTCACTTGAGATTTGGAAACATCCAGTACCAGCACCAAATGTTCATGATAATCTGGGAGCACTGGTAAAAATGGTAAAATACTATGACTGCATGTCAGAGCTGGACTCTGGGTGCATTTTTGAGTAGAGAGGATGACTCTTAAATTATAGCTTTTAACAACTGGCCTGAGTAAGCTGCAGGGTAAATAATTACAAAAGTGATTGTGCCTCAGGCTATTGTAGAAGAGGTAAAACCATGTCTTATTACCTTCCTCTGCATGTTGACATGATTTTATAGCCCCAGATTGCAAGAAGTGTTATCTTTGTTTCTCTAAATTTCTCTGCAGCTATTCTTGTTCTTTTCAGTCCAGTTTTAGTTTTAGTTTATCTTTTAGTTTTCCAACCAGCTCTTCCATCCCTTCTTTGTCTTCTTGTCAGCCTCCCACTTACTACATGCTACTACTCCACTTTTTTTTCCTACAAACCCCAGAACTGCTGTTATAAAAGGGTAGGTGATTTGTTAAACCCTTAGATGGAACCCCAGCCCTTGTGTTAGGCACGCAAAGTCACAAGTGCAGAGCACAAGGAGGTGGAATTTTTTGGAAAACAGGGTCAGTGATAGTGGCCTGCACAGCAGGAAGAATAGAAGAATAGATCAGCCCTATAGAAAGAATCACAGAGTCACAGAATCACTGAGGTTGGGAAAGACCTTCCAAGGTCCTCCAGTCCAACCTGTGGCCAAATAAATACCACTATGCCAACTAAACCAGAGCACTGAGTGCCACGTCCAGGTTTTTCTTGGACACCTCCAGGGATGGGAACTCCACCATCTCACTGGGAGGCCCATTCCAGTGTTTAGAAGCCCTTTCAGTGCATCCCACACAGCCATCCACGAGACTGACCCAAGCACTGATGACTATCCAAGCTCCAAAGCAGTGTCTGTGTGGGGTGTTTTAGCAGCACAAGCCATTTCTGTGGGAGCAGGGACACATCTACTGCATTTAACAAGCAGCCCAAGCATAATCACACAGAAATTTTGCATGTCCTTAATTTTATTGAGCTGATTCAGGATCTCATCCCTGGGAAAAATTGCCTTAAGGAGGCTGAGACTGCAGCAGAACAGACATGTGGCATTTCTCTGTGTGCAAAGCGAGGCATACTGCATGGTCAGTTTTTCCGAAGTGAAACAACTCCCGCTTGCTGTAGGCATCACATCACAGGACAAAAGCCTCTGTGTGGGGAGGACTTAAAACTGCATTGCATGCTAGGAAATTTGTAGGTTCTAGCTGGGCATTTTTAGGATTTTGTGATATTTTCTCACTTAACTGTCTCAGCAAGACCCTCAGATCTGTCACCTGGTTAGATACAGTGCAATATCCCTTCTTTTCTTTAGGTATTTCAAAAAATAGAAGTCATGCATAAAAGAAAGGGAACTTTCCAAAAATTAAGGGAAGATACAGGGGAGGTATCAAGATACAATGAAGAAAGTAAACTAATCCATGAGGATGTGGAGATTGGTATGGACAGATTTAATGAATTGACTATTTGTTTAACATTCTGGGCCTCAGTATCATCATATTTCCATAAAGAAATCAGGGATTCCTGGAGTTTTGCCTTATTTGAGGTTGATGAGAGTCAAAATATCTCTCTCTATCAGCTAAGGTCTGACTGTAACACTGACTCTGCCTTGATGCTAGAATAATCTCTAATTTCAGAAGATGTAGCCATGCAAATGAATTTTATTCACTCTTAGGATAAAAATATAATCTCATTCACTTCATAATGTTTACACAGAGATGATGATAATTAAGGGAAAGCCAAGATGCTTCCTTAGACTATAAACAGTGCTACAAAAACAGTCCTTAATACCTTTAGATTCAACTCCTTACAGACATTTCAAGCAATTCTACAGCATAATGATGTCTTGCTTTATATCAAAGGCAGAGCTTGCAGGGACAGAGGCTGTGTTTAACAAACACTGCTGGCTACAGAGACAAGCTGAACTGGGGAATTGCCTCCAGCAGGAATTTCTCAGCAAGGGGAAAAGGCGTCAAATTAACCGTTAAAGGAAAGATAAAAATCAAACCCAGCATGTGCACTGGAGAGAACATACATGCCATAACTTCATAACAGTCCTAAAGCCCCAAAAATTTTCCTATTGTGGCTTGTGTGACCAAGCTTGTATGACTCATGGATTAGGCTGTGTCAGTCAGGGATGATTGTGTGACCATCCCCATCTTCCTGCAATAAACACTATCTGTGTCCTCTGCTCAATGCGTGATTTCTTCATTCTCCTCCCTTGCAGGGCAGAAACCTCAGTTGTTATTCAGGTCCTTGATAAAGGAATGGCTCAGCTGCAGAACTAGAATGAGACATTGGACAGACAGCAAAGCATGTGAGTAGGAACATTTTACACAATCAAAGGCATGGGTTAAACATTGATGATATTTGGGAAGAGAGAGATTTGCCATGCGCATGTAGCAGAACAGAATTTGGCATGAGCTTCCTCAGAGGGGAAAAGAGTTCCTTATAAACTAAGAATTTAGCCTAATCTTAGCTCCAGATATGGACAGCCTGAAGCACAACCAGCCCCAAGTGTCAGTAGTACGATTCAATAAAAAACATGCTGGATTTTTCCATCCAGCCTCTTTTTTTACCCACTACTCCCATGATAAGAGATGGGGTTAAAAGCCATACAGTCTTTGGACTAAAAAGAAATTATAATTTTAAAATCCTCCATGCCTTTGCTTTTTTTCCTTATCCCATTTGATTCCCAGCAGGAGGAATTTGTTCTTCCAAATAAAACTGGGGAAGAATGGAATGTGAGTGAAAAACATTTGTCTATTTACTTGGTTTTAAAAATGATATGCATTGCAATGAAAGAAAAAGGTAATCTCTTTCTTTGAATCGCGGTTAAGAAAAGGCTCTCAGCATGCAAAAGACTCCATTGCCTGCTCACACAGCTCCTAAAGAGTGGTTTTGACTCTGTTGTGCATCCTTGATCCCTTGATCCATATCTTGAGCTGGATGCAGAGCATCAGCACATCCCTTGCCTGTTAGGAGGGAAGGAGCATCCTGCTGGGGATGCGGCTGCAATGATCCAGCTGTCAGGCCTGCCTGGAGGCTGCTGGGGACACCATCATTTGAAACAGTCCCAAATCAATCCAGGGACTGCCTAACTAGCTCACCGACAACCCCAGTGAGCTTAAACTTAATACTGTAGAAAGATGCATTAAATGTTTTACCTTTAGGTCCTCAAAGAGTACTTAATTACATGTGCATACTAGGCTTGGGATATGCCTTACTTAAGGAAAAAAAAAAAAAAAGACAAGAAAAGATAGTGCAAGATGGACAGAGAGAGCACACTTTGGCCCAGAATTATTTCAAACCCCCTGTCTGTACATCTGCATTGGCTCAAAGGGGACTTTCAGTTTTCAGCTGCCTGAAAATTGATCCATACCACATTGGCTGCCCTGCCCCTCCTCCAGTAAATGTGATTTCACACTAAGGTTTTGGGGAATTAAAATGTAGAAGCTCAGTGAAATGGGCATCAGCATCCATTAGATAAAAAGTTTAAATAAAAGTTGCTTTCATTCAAATAAAATTGCTTTGTAAGGACACAATACACAAATATTAACTACAAGGGATGCAAGCCAGCACTGAGAAAGGTCCCATTGGCTTCAACAAGTTGATTTCTGATGTTAAATGCACTTTGTCAGCTCTATTTTGTACCAAAACTTTTTCTATTCCAGCAGACAAAAAGAAGAATGTTAACTAGATTAGTTTATGCAAAATATCATTGCCCATTGTTACATCAATTTTTGTAGCTGATTGCAAATGAATGAGCTTCACTTTTTGCAGAGTGTTTCACTATTCAACCTTGCTTTGCTTTGCTCTATTTTCTATTTCTTCAGGTAGTGACCATTGAGAAGAGCATCTATATTTGACATTTAAGAGTAAGAATAAACACACAGGTCAGGACACATTTCCTGGATATGTAGTGTGGAACTGAGCCTTTCATTTCAGTGATGGGCAGCCTGCTTGGATTTAACAGATGCCACACCAGCAATGCTCTAAGCCCCTTTCACTTGGAACTGCTTGACTTATATTTATTTTTATCTTTATTTTGAAAAACATAAATTTGTTGTCATTTTTTTCATCCTTCTTCAATTGGCTCCAGCTATTACAGTTCCACTGCACCTGAAAGGTGCAGAAGCACCAGTCCAGGAGGGAAAACCAGTACTGTGGTGGTGACCTCCCTGTGGGAAAATTTCCCCATGATAAAGACATTAAGTGTCCCAAACCAAGTCATATGAATATGTAGTGGAAACTTCCTGAAGGCTTTCACTGGGAAGTTTTCTTCAAAAGCTATGCCAGCGTCCTGAGTACAAGGTGTTCCTGAACATATTTGCTTTCTGTGGTGGTTTAAGTCATGTAGTCATAGCAGAAATGGGGGAGAGAGAACACCTAGACTG
The DNA here is from genome assembly GCF_027579445.1 of Ammospiza nelsoni. Classification (NCBI taxonomy): domain Eukaryota; kingdom Metazoa; phylum Chordata; class Aves; order Passeriformes; family Passerellidae; genus Ammospiza; species Ammospiza nelsoni. The sequence goes on along the minus strand of NC_080637.1, from coordinate 56,770,471 downwards.
CCCTTGCCCTGGCGAGGATCCATTATAGCCTTGTGAGTCCTCACTGATTTCTTTACTCGGTTGGGGTTTTCCACCATATTTTAAACTACATGAGACATTTAATAATTTCTTCTGTCATTTTCCAGATCTTCTCTGACTTGAACATGGTCAGAACTGAGTCCTAGCATCCCAGCTGACATCTTACCAAGCACTTTATGTATCTCCTTATATGTCCCAGTGTGGAATTTATCTTCTTCACAAAAGAAGTGTGCTGTGACTCCGAATCCTCCTCTTCCTCCATCATTAAAAACTTCAGGCACCTTTTCCCAGTCCTAGCATAAGTAATGGAACCAAACCTCTTCATATGGTTTTAATTTGATTTTTTTCCTCAGCATTTTTCTTACTGATAGTCATGCAAGTCCTCTTCAGCTCACTTGGAATTATAAAAAATGAGTAGGGGTTCAAAGTATTTTATAATTACAAGGAATGTATTTTTTTCCCAAAATGTTGCCTATCATCAACTAACATTGTTTCTGAATTATTCCTGCAACAAAGACCATCTATGAAAAATAAAAGGATAGCAACAGAAAAGGACAAATATTATGTAAATCTAAAATATGAGCTAAGCTGATAAATGATGTAACACATTAGTACATTCGAGAGATTTGTAATCATCCATAACTGTACTGCCAAAACGCAGCTACATATTGGAGAGTGTAAATCCCTTTTTGTATATCACTTAAGATATAGTTTTATTTTGATATAGAAGTACAGATCAATAAATTTATTTTAAATGAAAAATATTTGTAAAACAATTAAAATTTTGGTTTGAGTACTGCCATGCTGCTTGTGTGTAAAATTTTTCATGCAAGAAAGTTACTGTAGTTGTACTAACTAGGTGCATTTTAGTGCATCTGGATGTTATTTTAATTATTATTATTATCTCATTTAATCTCACTTTGCTAATTCTCTGACAAGAAAAGAGTTTTGAAGGTTAATTGCATAAAAGCTGATTCTGTAAAATGCCTTTTTTTTAGAAAAAGCTCTGAAGAATAATGGTTTTCAGGGTGTGGCCAGAAGTCCTGCTTATTTATGTGCATTATTCCCATCCTCCCTCCTGGCATGCCTACAGCTCTGGGTACACATTTTACACTGTGGCATCTTTGATCTACTATGTTGTCATGAGTTGTCCTAACCATTTTTAAGAAAGAGGGAAAGCTGCAGAAGACAACTTTCCAAGAAATGTGTAACAAAACTAAGCTTGAAGTTCTTTGCGAATCATGCTTGGAAATTCTTTCTAATACTTCTCATTTGCCTAGCCTGGGTGCAAGTGAGGATGCCAATGAGGTTTCAGAAATTTCTTCAGCTCTGAAATAGCACCATTGGTATTCTTCAAACAATATTTAAATAATGTTTAAATAAATAATTTCTATTCTTTCCCACCACCATTTCCACCAAATAAAAAGATAGTTGGATACCTTTCTACTTCCAAGAAAATATTTGCAGCACATTTCAAGCACAAAAAAAAATTCTAGAGATGTTGTCAGGCCCTTCATAAAATTCTGAAAATTAGAACCAAAGTGATTTTGGCATTTGAAAGGTGAACAGCCTTCTATACTGAAATTATCAGTTGGTCAAAATGCTCAGAGCTAATCTTCTCCTCCCACTTCTTCCTTAGCCTTTACTTTAAACCCACCATCTTCAAAAAGAGAGGACCATATGGCTGGAACACATTTCCATCCCAGGTAAGGGCTTTTGTCAAAGGATATTAAAACCAACCACCATGGGAACTGCTCAGACTTGCTGAGGCACATGTAGTGTCCCTACAGTCCCTACAGCCCCTTTTTCAGATCTGTTTGGGAATTCAACCACGAAGTGGCGCTGTTGCAAAAGCTAACCATTATAGAACATGCTCCCTGCTTTTAGAATAACCCAAGGTATGCATTAAACCCCATAAAATGTTCATGCATTTGCATGCTCACACGCATGTCTTCCCCATAAATATTCGATTTTTTATCATCAAATGAAATCACAGTGGTATTTGTTAATATGTAGGGGAAAATGCATGTCTTCAAAGTATATAAAATATCACATGTTTTGAAGTCTGGTCAAGTGCCTAATTAATCAGATCAATGTCTTGTAATTATCCCAATTAAAATCCCCAGAATTCAAAGGTTACGTTCTCCAGCATGCTTTGAGCAATGTTTCAGATTCTTCAAGACAGAACAGGGACTTGTTCAAAGTAATATTTTAATTATTTTTAAATTTTTTTTATTTTTAACTTTTTTTTTTCAGAACCTCAGATCCAAGGGCGGCAGATAAAATAAGGTGACCATTTGGGAGCTGGATTGCTTCTTATTAAGAATTCAGAAACCTGCTTAAAGTGTGAAAGAAACCCACCTATTCTAAGGGTTTACATGAGGGAAGCAACCACCCCACACCCAGAATAACAGCTGAAGATGTAGAAATACCTAGAAAGAAGCAGCTTCAGAACAACAGAAACATCTGTAGGGGAAAGGTTGGAAAACGGCAAGGACCAAACACGTCTCCATTTTCCCTGGCTGGGAAAACAGGCTGTCTACAATGCTTTTTGCAGTGCACACATATTTGGCAAGATTAAGGTGTCACATCTCAAATTACAAGGCGTCTGATTGCCCACAGACCCAGACAGAGGGCAAAACCCCTCCACTTGTGCAAGCTTTGGGAGGATTGCCTCCCATCAGAGGTAGGCAGCCCTCCTGCCCAGGTCATTTCCTTCTATTTGCTTCTAGACTTCTTCTTTTGCTGCTTTTTTTTTTTTTTTTTTCCTCTTCTTTTTTTCTGTGAGGTTTTTTTTTCGCTACTGCAAATGTGAAGTTCCCGGGCTAGGGCTGCCTTCAGAGGCTTAACCCTTTGCCTACCTTCAGAGGAACGTTTGTTCACCAGCCACAGGACGGTTTTCTATTACTAGCACTGTTTGTCTACTTCAGTAGATTAAAAGCTGAGTCACATTTTAGGTATTTCTCAGATCTGAATGCAGTGCTTGGGCTGGGTGGGGGATGCACAGGATTTAACTCAAGTTCCCTCATCTTAGCTGAAAAAGCTCTAAATCAGATGGAAACAGCATTCAGAAACAGGGTGAGACAAAAACCATTGGAACTAGAGTTATACAAGTTTGAGGAGGTTTGGGGTTTTGTTTGTTGGTTTATTTAATGGGGGGGGGTTGTTGTTTTTTTTTTTTTTTGTTTGTTTGGTTTGCTTTTTTTTTTTAAATTGGCAGAGCAGCAAGTTTTAGTATAGAATTCTTAGGAGGTGATGGTGGAAGATGACTTTTGCTCTCCATCTGGGTGAGAAAGGCAGAACTTTGAGACAGACACAAATTGTGGAATCCCCTCAACAGGACCATTTAAATTGCACAATCCTCTAAATGGGATCACTTTATGCTTGAAAAATTCCAGAGAAAGGACAATTGCAACTAAGAACACTATCTGTATTTCAATATATGGTGGTAAATATTTCAATAAAACTGTGACAACTTTCCAGGTAGATTAAAATGTCTTAAAGGAGATGGTACAAAGCTTTGCTAGCAATAGAGGGCAAATTATCTTTAAACAGGGAAGGGAAAGAGAAAAAAATCCATGGTTAAACAGGAACAGAAAAAACTTATTGAGCTAGTAAAAGTATTCTTTAAGGAAACAATTTGGTGACCCTTATGATTTAAAGTGTCACCTCGTATCTTATATGACCACGTTCTTATGGTTATGACTTGCTCAATTAAGCTCAAATCAAACAGAAAAGAAAGATGACTTAAGCATGTAAATTTAGAGAGAGACTTAGAGGCATGCAGCTAAATTTATCAGCCATCTCTGTGAGCGATCTCTCTAAATAAAAAGTTTGGGAACCAGTCGCTGCTGGTTGCTGATGAACTTTCCATGTTTTTGGCACTTGCCATCCTTAATGGACAAATCTGCAAGTCAAAAGAGGAGGAACTGTACACAAATCCATTCTAAAGTCTGTTCTTAACAGTGAGTGTTTCTCCCAGCACTTCTTTTTGTGTCATGGTGGGTGACTTCCTTGACAAAAATACTGACTGAAGAAATAAATTTGTCAAAGATTGGCAAATAACTGGAAAAAAAAACATTAAAAGGGAAGTCAGAGCAAGGGAGCAGGGGTTTGTGGCACTGTAGCTCTGTGTCTCTATTTCATCTGCTTGACATGTCCTACAGTGACTTGTGAACACTGGTAGGAATAGCAGCACATGCTGGCAGTGTGAGCAAAGTGTGTGCATGTGTGTGCATGTGGGAGACAGAGGGAGCGTGGGGGACAGAGGGGCAGGAAGGGGGGAGTGGATGGACCATTAGAGTGCAAACGCAGAGACATTCCTGCAATAAAATACTCATCTGCTGAGAATCGCAGTCTGGAAGGGATGGTGGTGATTTAACAAAAGAATTCTCTAAAATGTTCCCTGGTGCTAATAATGTTCTTAAAAATATGAAGAGGTTTTGCCAGGAAGAGGAATAAAGCCATCAATTGGATTTGGGGAAAAAAAAAAAAAAAAAGGAAAAAAGGCACAGGATGTCTTCTTACAGCACACAGAGGGAAAAAGAAACTTTATGACAGTATTGCCATTTTCAAAAAAATGCCTCATTCTCTGAATTTCCCCAGCCGCGCAAGGTTGTTATAAATGGTAGGTCGAGAAAGCAAAGTGTGGCAATAAAAGGGTTAATCCACGAAGCACAGAGCCATCTGGCTGAGCTGGTTTGTTATAATCGAGCAGATTATGTTCACAGGACTCAGAGTTTAAGGCTCCTCTCCCATAGAGCAACTCTCCACAACCCAAGCAGACCAACTTTGGGACTTTGAATGAACATATTTACATCCACCTTTCTCTTCATGTCGACTTTTCTGGAAACATTCACACGGATGCCATGGTTACTCCTACCACGGTAAGGGAAATTTGTCATTTTCTAATGGGGTCCTAAGAGGGCGGGGAGGGGAGGGGTGGGGGGGTCCTTTAAAGAAGTATAATTGGGAGGAGGTGCGGGTCTTGTAAGTGGTAGATGAGTCCCAAATGTTGCCTTTCCCACTGTGCCTCCTCCTTCCCTCACCCCTACTTGCCCTATAGCTTGCTTCAGTCCTGAGGTTCCCCTCTCCTCCTGCTCCTCACGCTGTTGTTTGAGTCCCTGGAAAGAAAGTGGTGAAGGAGAAATGCAAGGTGCTGCAGGAAATCTGATTTAAGAGGCAAAAGCAAAGGAGACTTTAGGTTTTGTCTTAAGAGGGAGACCAGCAAGTTCGGATATAACAAAAGGGATTGAAAATCTTGACCGTGGTTTGCAAGAACCAGCCTCAGCACACATAGCAAGCTTGCCCTCTGGCAAAGTTAGAGCCTGTGACAAGCAAAGCCAAAATTCCCAATTCCTAGACCTTGCCTGCCACAGGTAACCAGCTTCACTGGAGCTTTCATACTTTGTGTGTATGCCAGACACTGGAAACCCTCTTCATGACCTTTGAATTAATCCTCATTCTCTTTAAACCCAAACACTAAATTCTGTGGGAAGAGCTGGAGATCAAAAGATTCCCTGCGCATCTGTGTCTAGGTGAAAAAGATACACTCACTCTGTGCTGGAATAGCAGGGAAACTATTCTTACACTGCAGCTCCCAGCGTTTAGTGAGTACCTTCTAGGAATGCAGTAGACAACTAATCAACAGAGATGCACATCTAGAGAGCAAAATAGAAAGCCGTTTCTCATCTAAGCAGCTGAAATGCAGCTTGAAGCGTCAGTTACTGGCGAGTCCTTATGGAGACACCAAACTGCTCTTAGCCAAGAGGGGAAAAAGTCCTTGAATGGTTTAGATAGTTTTCTGATCAGTTCTTAATCCTTTATTAAAATAAATGGGAAAGCTATATAAAAGCTATAACTATAAATATGCAGTATCTGGAGAGATGGATATTTTGGATTGAATAGGACTGCTATGTGCGCATTGTCTGGTTCCTATATTGCAAAACCAGTTATTTAGAGATGACTCTGTGTGTGTGTGTTTGTGTGTGTGTGTATGTGTGAGGGGTTACTTCTCCCCCTCCCCCCTATTTAAATAGACAGGGATGTATATTATACGGTCCAGAGGATTGTTGTGAGCTACAGTCTTTCAGAAAACACTCTTTGCTCTCAGGCTCATGTGATTTGTTGCATGAGGAGTGCAAATGGTATGTAAAGTTTTGCCTTTGCATTTGTGCCTTCAGGAAAATATTCAGACAAGTAGGAGAGGCACTTTCAGGCGCAGAAATACCTGATATGTGCAAGCTTGCAGGTAGAGAAGTGGCACAAGAAGCACCTATAAATGGGATGCAAGGAAAAGGAAAATCTAATAGAAAAGAAAAAGAAAAAGAAAAAGAAAAAGAAAAAGAAAAAGAAAAAGAAAAAGAAAAAGAAAAAGAAAAAGAAAAAGAAAAAGAAAAAGAAAAAGAAAAAGAAAAAGAAAAAGAAAAAGAAAAAGAAAAAGAAAAGCCTTGCCAGACAAAAGCAGAGCAGCAGAGAATGAGAGAATGGAAGAGCTCAGCATGGTCCCAGCTGCTGGTAGTAAAAAAGACTGGTCTGAGATACACATGTAAATACCAGGGACTCTGTGTCTGAGCATGGTGGGGGGACAAAATCCAGGCATGATTGCAGGTGGAGCCAAAACATGGGGAGAAGTGGAGGTACCAGCAGAGTCAGCAGGGGGGTGCTTTGTGTACATGTTGAAGTATGCAGAACACGTAGGTTTAAGGGGTTTTGGTTTTGTTTGTATTGTTCTGCTGTGGGTTGGAGTGTTTTTCTCTTCAGGGAACAAAAAATGAAATGGTGCACATAAAGATATATAAAAACTGGAGGGAAGGTGTAATACCACAGAAATAAAGTGCTACATGTTCACTGTTGTGCACTGGGGTAATAAAGGCAGGTGAGACATGCAAAGGTGGTCAGCTTGAAAGGGAAACTGCTGCACATCAACTGGAAAAAGAGGATCTTTGTGGGTGGCAGAAAGTTTAGGAGCTCACAAGAGGAAGTAACAGGAGAGAGAGATAGAAAAAGGTACAGGCCGGAGGCTGAGTGAGGATATGAAAGGGACATACAAGGATGGTAGGGTCTGCAAGGGGGAGGTTGAGTGTGGAGTGGGACTGGAGGGAGAAAAGTGAAAGCGCAAAGGATGTTTGGAGGAGGAGCTAAAATGTGAAGTATTAGCTATTTGGAGAAAGGTATGGAAAATAATCTGCTATATGATGCTTGTGGGGGGCGTCAAAAGGAGACACCTTTGATTCTGTCAAGAAATAGATATGGGGATGTATTTACAAGGAAGGTATCAGAGTATGAAAGGCAAGGCTTACATGGTGATGGAAACATGTGCCAAGCACAGGAACACAGAGGGAAAAATTAGCTGGGTGGAGATAGGGTGTGATGAGGGGATGAAGGAAAAAGGGTCCTGTAAGTATGTGAAGGGGTAACTAATTAGAGATATTTCAGATCAGGCTGAAAGTCTGCTGGAGTGTGCTGCCTGTCTGTAAGAGAAAGACAGAACTGGGGAAAAAGCCATGGGGAAGTGGTGAAAAGAAATTCAAGAGAGTGGAAGTCACAGGGGCAGGATGAACTACAACAAGGATATAAAGCCATGGCAGGTGTTGAGGAGCATGAGAATGAGGAAAAATTAAGGAATGTAGGAGGCATGAATGAGGATGAAATGAAGACCTATGTTTTCTGTAATGCCTAGGAAAGAGCTGGTTTAGAGGAGATACAGAGCGAGAGCAGAGAGTGAAAGGAAATTTGGGGGTGTGTTTCTTAGTAGGCAAAGAGAAGGAGTGGTGCAAAGGTGCAGTGGTTTGTTCAGCAGAACTGGGGATGCCTCTTTGCTGGGGAGTAGGAGCAACACAGGGAAAGAATAGGCAGTAAGTTACAGGGGAAGCAGTTGGGGCAAGGAGCAGCAAGCAAGGAATAATGGGAAGACTGTGGGAGGAGGAGAACATACACAAACAAAAAGGAGCAATTTTCTGTTGCAACAGACGTAACAAATGTGTTTATATCTCTGTGGTAGGTACTGGCTGAGTGAAACAGCAAGAGGGAATGGAACAAATGTGCTGGTGGAGAAATGACTATAGACATAAAGGGGTGGGAGGAGAAGGAATGGGAGGAAAATCTGCCTGGAGGGCTGTATAAGCCACATGGCTGTGCTGAGGCCAAAAGTAAAGTGTGAAGTGTGTGAGGAGGTGAGTGGAGTTGGGAGCTGTAGGGCATGAGGTGGAAGTGGATGGGAATGACAGTTCCTGTTATAAGGAGCAAGGAGCTCAGTGTGGGTTGACACACAGCAGTGTGAGAGTGAGGAAGGGACCTGTCAGGCTGTGCCTGCTTGCAAGGGCTGTGCAAAGGAAGGTGAAGGGAGGGAAAAGTTGTGTCTGATAAGAGAGATTTGTGTACACAGCATGCTCAAAGGAAATGAGGGAAGTACAGGTGATAATTGCAGACCTGGGTGTGGGTAGAAGGAAAACCACTTATGGGGGAAGGAAGAGTGATGAGGAGTGAGAAAAAGTTTATGACGACTTAAGGCATCTCTCATTATCTGCCTCTTGCTGTGAGGGAGGTTAAGTGTGCAAGGAGCCCAAGGTGCATGCAGTGCAACAGGAGAGTAGATTGGGAGTTCAGTGCAAGGGCACAGGTAAATCCATACAGACCTTGGTGACAGGCGCATGGATACACGGAATGCACAAGGGACAGGGGTGAATATGTTCGGTGGGTGCTGTGCCTATGGGACTGGCAGAGTTGTAGGCGATGAGGACAATCCAGGAAGAAGCTGAAACCCCTGAAGGGTGTGTAAGAGCCTTGGGTTGCTGTAAGAGATGAAGGCTTGTGTGCAAGTCCCAAAGAGCCACCCAGGAGGCCATGCTGACGTGCAGGGTGGCTACCAGAGGCTAAGTGGAGCATCATGTGTCCATTGTGTTTGTGGCAGAGCTCTCCATGTTGAAATCACTTACATAAGGCCAGCACCAGGGGTGAGTTTCGTGAGTGCTAGGAAAGCAATGTTTGCATTGAGAAGGAGGATAGGAAAGGATGACTAACCAGGAAAATGGTTTGGTGCGTGGGTAGCAATAGGACCTGACGTGCTCTAGATGTACCTGCCTTCTGCATGACTTGCACAGCAGGCAGGCTCTCCTCTAGAGGTTTTTTGCATACTTTTTATGAAGAAGTGCTGAATAATCCTTAGAAAATCCCAGTAGATTTAACCATGATATTTAAACCAGTTTCATTCAGAATCATACCAATGTACCTTATTTTCATACGTTAAAACCTCTGAATACTGCTCCTGGCACAAAGGGCAGAGAGGTTTCTCTGGGACAAGTTAACAGGGCTCTTGGACAAACAACCATTGGGCTGAAGCACACAGAAGGACTACAGATGTCAGTCGAAGGAAAGAGGAAAGCACTGGCTTTCTCCATGGCTTGAAGCAGTGCTGGAGTAACGTGCAGTTGGTTGAGGGCTGAAAACATAAGATACATCTTGGGTCTCAGAGAGAAGCACTAGGAACTTATTTCCCTTCAAAACAATTGCATTTATTGACAACAGCTGTTCTTCAAATCTTGTCTAAAAACACCTTCAAATTGTGTGGCTCGCCTAGGACTTTGGGTTCTTCTACACAGAGTAGGGAAGTGTTTGTTTCTACCCACAGCAGGTGTAGCTGGTGAGAAGATTGTGAGTAATCCTGTGGAACTTGCACTGGAAGAAGTCAGTCTGATCGCACAGAACCTCTAAACTTAAAGGTTGAAGCCACTGAGCCCAGACCTTAAATAACATCAGTCCCATGGACTATGGTTCACAGATCCCTTTTCTATTCATTCCAAGGACAAATTCCTGGTAAAATAAAACAAGCAGCCTGTGAAATGATAAGCAATTAGTGTTCATGTAGCCATAGGTTGTGTTGGGAACCCATTGTCCTGTATTTTACACTGGTTTCCCACTGCAGAGTTCAGATCAAGCTCTCCAGCAGGATAATTTTTCCTGGCAGTTTTTGCAGGTGCTTGCAATCTGTGGGAAGGACCTTTCTTCTCTGCTGGGAGTGAACTTCCCACCATGGCAGGCTGTGGGTGGAGGTAATGGTGAAGCAGTTGTCCATGAGGGGGAGATGCAGTCTCAGACACTGGGATTCAGATGGGCTGATACCACACAGCCTGCTCAGCCCACTGCCACCAGTGTCTCCCTGACCTCTGACCATGCTGCTCCCTGCACTAGGAAAATCAAAATCAAACAGTGGCATCAGCCTGTCACCTGGCTGAGAAAAGAGAAAGAGATCGATGGGTTGTGGCAGGAAAGGGAAAAAAGCAAGAATGAACAAGCTGTGCTCAGTGTGGAGAACGTGGGGCATTTGTGCCTGCCTGCGTCCTTTGCAGCCACGACGCAGCCAGAGAAATCTGCTTGTAAGGGGCTGGAACATCTGGGTATCCATGCAGATGTTTGACTGGCCATGTGTGTGTGTCTCCTGGTGCGTGTCCAGGAGCAGCCAGTTGGAAGGGCTGATGGAGGGGGATGGCAGCTGTTGCTATGTGGGAGAGTCTTCATGCATCTGTCAGTGAGGGATCGGGGGATCCGTCACTTTCTGAGGGGACAGATGGGATGTGTGTGTGAAGAGAGAAGTGCTAAGGGTAGATATGGAGTAGTTTCAAGGTTGTGAAATGAGTGCTAGGAGCAACATCCACAGCTATGCTCCTGATTGTATCACAAGCCTTAAGTCCATAGGGGAAGAGGTTTCCTCTACAGGAAACCTCAAGGGAGATTGCACTTCCCAAGGAGATAGAAAAAACCTCATTCAAGCATGCTGCTCAGTTCAGTCTCCTTCTCTCCTTCACACAGTACAAGCAAGCCAGGAAAGGTGGCCTTTTCCTTCAGGGCAGCAAGCACTTGAAAGATCACAGCAGGACCATATACTCCTCCCTCTCTGATCTTTCCCTGCCGCCGTCTCCTCTCCACTTCTTCACACACGAGGAAGAGTCTTTCCCAGCTCGGCCTCTGGGTTTGTGTGTGGAATTCCCACCTGAGGGAATGCGTGACCGAGCTGCCACGTCGGGGAAGGCTGTGTGTCTGCGCATGTTGAAACAGAATTTGCTGGTTGTCATCTCAGGCCCAGAGAAGGAGCCTGGTGGTTGCATTTCAGGGCACACAGGAAGGTTGGCAGGCTGTTCCAAGTTTCCATCAGGCAGAGCAGGAGTCACAGCTTGTGTAGCCATGAAAATCCGCACATTCTGTGGATCAAAGTCCACTTATCTGTTAAATAACTTATCTGCATTATCTGTTAAAAAAACCTACACCAGAAGTGATGAAAACACTCTGGAAGGATTGCAACCCACAGGGTAAGATTTGCATCAACTTCTCCAACATTTCCAATGTGCATGTTGCCCATAATGGAACCACAGCAAAACGTGCTTCTTCTCAGTTGATCTTTCATACATTCCAGCAATAAATTCCTCTATTTTGAGTCTCACCCTGCTATAGATTTTACATGTTTAATCATACAGTAGCTGAGTTAGATGTGAGAATCTGGTTAATTCAAAAATATATATTTCTAGGCATTGCCTTAAAAAAATTCAACCACATTTGCCAAAAATCTGAATCTGTACAATCAGAGGTAACTCGCAGGGAACTGTAGAGCTGCAGAAGGAAGAAATATTTTGTATCTACATGAATTCAGGTTGTGAGTGTGAAATTTAAGCCCAACCACTTCTTTTGAAGAGCTCTGTGGTTAGACAAGTTTGAATAAAACATCCTCTCTGGTGAATTCTGCCTCACCCAGGAGATAGACACAGTTGCATACAAAATCAGCTTCTGTCCCCTCCAGAGATGGGAACTGGGCAGTATTTGGTTTCTGCTCCAAACCAAGATGAGATACTCTTAGCCTTTAGGTGCCAAATATAGACCTCATAAATCTGATGGAGACCAAACAGAGTTGTTAAGAGGGAGGCATCATTTCATGTGCTGAGGGGCCTTTCCTGGATTTGTACATTTAAAAGTTAAAAAATATTTACCTACGTCAGTGTTTTCAGCTCCTGCGAGAGGTAAAACGATATCCTCCACTCATTTCTCAAACAATTTGCACGGTCAGATTTTACATGACTGGCTTTCCAAATGGATGTTGCAGAGAACTCCATAACATTAAAAAAATCTTCCTGAAAAGGTGGTTTTTCTTTGCTGTTTATCCATATTTGCCTGTTGTCCCATTTAGATCCCCTAACATCTTGACCAACTTTTCTTCTTTGTTACTATTCACTAAAGACGTCCCTCATATATTTTACTTAAGCTGTCCTTTGTTTAAGCTCATTCTTTTCTTACAGGGTTAATATTTTTCCTCTAAGCGTTTCTTTCAATTTCTTAATTATGTTTTTTCAGTTTTCTGACTTCCCTCAATTTCATCCAAAACTTTGTGGCACCAGGCATTCAGGAATAAAAGTGATGTTCCAAAACCAGGAGACCTCTTTCCTCTATTTGCCTGCCTTCTGCAATCACACTGACTTTTTGCACTCACTGTTTTTCTCTTTTGTGTCTCCCTTCTACTGCAAAATAACTTCAGTCTAATAAATCCAGCACAAATTCCTTGTTTAAATCATGACTAATTTTCAGTATTATAGCTTTCCAACTTTCTCCCTAACATTTAATTCAGTGGCTCTGAATTGATTTTTCCTAGACATATAATCTTAGGCCTTTCTCCTCTGAATCTGTTATTTTCTGCATTTTTCTAACAAACCTCTGTCCTTCTATGTAGCACTTTCTTCTATCCTTTCCATCCTTTCTATCCATTTGCAGCCTGTTCCTTCTCCCATTTCATGTTTCTTCAGCTCTACTCTTTAACACTTTCAGATTGAAATGATTTTGGAGGTCCCTTCCAACTCAAGCCATTCTATGTTTCTATGATTTCTACCGAGTAAAACTCTTTATGATAGAGATGAAACCATCTCATCATATAGGGACAGCTTTAGAAAATACTGCCTCAATATGTCTTTCTTCCTAGATATGCTCCAGATGTAACTAGAACAAAGTATTCATTTATTTACACAAAATATATACAAAATGTATGCATTAATTAATCTGGGTAGAGACTTTTTTTCTGCTCAGAGAAAATGTCTGTGTTCAAACTGCCTTTCTGTGTTCCCGTGCTGTTCAAACTGCCTTTTTAAGTCTTTAACTCCGGAAACATGTTTAGTTTTCCTGTTGAAAGACAAACCATCACAAGCTCTGAGAAAAGAGAAACAATCTTAATACTACTGCAAGATGAGTTTGGGGAGGAGTTGTTGTTGTTGTTTTACTAAAAAAAAAATAATAAACAAAAGCTTCATGGAGTTAAATGTTGCCCTGAGAAGTTAAAGCTTATTTTCACATCTGCTAGGTTAGGGAGTGGTCTCCCTTGGAAAAGTTTGAGTTTTGGGGAAACAGAAATGGTTTAAAATCCAGTGATTTTTTTTCCCTTTCTTCTAGTAGGAAATCTTCCTGTGAATTTTTTTTCCCCAGAGGTTCTCATTTGCCTCATTCCTCTGAAATACAAGCTGGTTAATTTTCAGCATCATCTGTTTTTTGAACCATTGTTATCAAATCTTATCGATTTAGTTGTCCTTTGATGAGTTCATTTTTTTACCTCAATCTTTCTTTGCACCTCTGGTTCAGACTGTGCCTTTCCTGACTCTGGTTTGACATCAGTACTTCCACTGATTCCAATGCATTTCTGATTAACACAGTATCAGGGCAAACATGGCAAAAACCCACCTGACTGCAGGTCAAATTCTGCTCTCAGTTGCACCCAGGAAATCTTACTAATATTTGTGAGGCTGTTACTTTGAATTTGTGTCTTGGGGTTTGTTTTTGGGGATTTTTTAAACCATGAGTGCACATCCAAAGCATTTTAATATGTTGAGCCATAGACATAAGGGGAGAGAATATGCCTATATTTGATAAGTAGTATTTTGATTGGAAAAATTGCAACAAATACCTTTTTTTTTTGCTGTTGTTGGAATTTGTCAGTTCCTCAGAGACCAAGCATTTCCCCACTTGTTCTAATAAATCTCAATTAAGTCTCTGTGGACACCAAAGTTTAAAAACCTTTAATGCTTCTCCCTTGCTCAAAACCCTGTGTCCTTGTTGACTCATCCACCAGCCATCCACAGACCAGGGAATTGGTACTTGGAGCTACCAGGACAAAGCCAGTGAAGCACATTAACCTAGAGAAAACAAGGGCATGATGCTTCTACCTCACAGGGGACTCTTGGACTCAGGAGGCAAAGAGAAATTCCTCACTGGAGAATTAAATGCAACAAAATTCATCTCTAGTTCAGTCTAATATCTCCTAATACGGTCTGTCTCTCTAAGATCTCAGCCAGCCAGATAGAATATTCTTCAAAGCTCTGTCATGTCTAATTTTAAATTCATCAAGTGACTGGGCTTCTACCACTCCACTTAAAATTTTCATACCATCTCCCATCCAGCTTGAGTGCCATTCATTACTACAGGATTGAATGCTTTCCCATGGACAAGTTGTTAGCAACAACACAGTCCTAGGTGGCAGTAGGACAGCTGGCAAGAGACCATTTTAGACAAGTGGTTTGGCTTCAATGTTATTTTTTCTTTAGTTAAATTCTAGCAGTTACCTTTTTGTGATGGCATTCCTTGAGGAAAAAGTGAAAATAAAATGTGTCATTGTTGAAAGTAACAGAAATATTTTATATAAATAGCCTGTTCTTGGAGAACGGTTCTTTCTCAAAAGAAAGGTTGCACTGGTGAGGGACAGGATGAGAGGAAATGACCTCAAGCTCTGCCAGGGTAGGTTCGAGTTGGACATCAGGAGGAAATTCTTCATGGAAAAGGTGGTCATGCATTGGAAGGGGCTGCCCAGAGAGGTGGTGAATCCCCACCCCTGCAGGTCTCCAAGGGACAATTGGACCTGTCACTCGGTGCTCTAGGCCGGGTGACAAGGTGGTGTTTGGTCACAGGCTGGACTCGATGTGGACTCGGTGATCTGGAGGTTTTTTCCTACCTCAGTAATTCTGTGGTTCTCTGAAAAGCTCAGTACCATCTCCTCAAGATGGTGGGTATGTCTGTATCCTGGCAGCAACCTGGACAGTGTTCCAGGAGGTAACTCCATACAAATTACCAGGCTTGCACCTTCCCTCATGGAGAGTCTCCAGATTCTCCAATCTATTAGCAAAACTGCATCAGGATAATCAACCTTATTTCTACTTGGATAGCAGTGCAAAGCTCTCCAGGGACACCCAAAGACACCCTGCAGGCTGCTGTAAAGACATCCTCCTGTATAAAGCAGCTCAGGTGGAGCAGCAGAGACAGCAGTGTATGAGCCAGCACATCTCCAGGGTGAGCACAGAGGACAGTCCCTTGCTCTGCCAGGTCAATGTTAACACCCTGAGGCTCCTCTCAGGTATCCAGACTGCTTGGTGAGGCACATGAACCAAGCTACAGCCTTTTTCCAGCTGCTTTTAGGCCAACATGATCCTTTAGGATGACTGGAATCAGAAATCTTCCTGGTCCTCTACAGGAATCACAGAATGGTTTGGGTTGAAAGGGACCTTAAAAATCATCCAATTCCAAACCACCCTGACATGGGCAGGGACATCTTCCACTAGTCCAGGTTGCTCAGAGCCCCATCCAACCTGGTCTTGGGCACTTACAGGGACGGGGCAGCCACAGCTGCTCTGGGCAACCTGTGCCAGGGCCTCACCACCCTCACAGGGAACAATTTCTTCCTAATATCTAACCTAAATTTCCCTTTTCAGTTTGCAGTCATTCTCCCTTGCCCTGTCACTACAGCTCCTGATGAAAGTCCCCCTCCAGCTTCCCTGTATCCCCTTCAAATACTGGAATGTTCTGTGAGATCTCCACACCCTTCTCCTCCCTAGGCTGAACAGCTCCAGCTTTCCCAGCCTGTCTCCATAGGCAAAGTCGTCTTATCAACTCCAACAGTTCCATGTCCTTCTTCTGTTGGGGGCACCAGAACTGGATGCAAAACTCCAGGTGGGGTCTTATCAGAGCAGAGTACACATGGGCACCACAACCTTCCTTCAGCCAGGTCCATAAATTCAATTATTTTTATTTTTATTCATAAACATTCTAAATATTTATGGCTATTTAGGGAGATTTGTTTATTCCAATTGCTTTCTGAATTTTCTTCTGATAAACTATTTTTTTTGAGCAATACATGGAAAATTATAGACTACAAAGAAGCATCTAAAATTATTTTCTGGTTACCTGGTTACCATTGATGGATTTCATTATGGGTTTTTTCCATCTTTTCCCATCCACAAGATTCTATTTTTCTCTTGCTGAATATTCTTGAACAGCCAGTTGCTAACTCTGGAGATAACTAACTTAACAGAGGCCTAATTCTGACCCCACTTACATGGAAGAAGCCTAATGTAGCCCCAGGGAATAAGTTCATCTTGAGGCAGTGAAAATTTAGACCAGAGTCAAGACCTGAGAACTCAACAGAGAAACTATTGCCAATAGCCAGGGGAATGACAGTGGTTCTGTCTGCAAAAAATTTTAAAAAAGTTTTTCTTAATGTATGAACAGTTTTCCAACTGTAAACTAGCAAAGCTTTCTCCTAAATTCTGCTCTGACCTGTCAAAAATTATCTAATCACAGTCTGATACTGTTCTTGCTTGTTTGTTTGCTTCCTTGCTTGTTTTCTCCTCTCTTTTTACAAGAAGGTGTTGGTGTGGTGAGTCCAGCTCTCTCAACTTTTCCATCCATGAAATTCTCATCCAGATGAATTATGTCAGACCAAATCTGAAAAATGAAACTCGGCATCCTACCTTTGATCTGAGGCAAATAATCATAGGTGCCAGTGCCAGCCTTCCGCAGGAATGTGGTCCAGAGCAAAGGACTTGAAAAGAACCTCAAAGATACTTCTAAAAGCCATAAAATGTTTTAGCAATTTTGGGTTTTCCTCCCTTTTCCTTACTGAAAAGGAACAGATGGGAACAGAAGTAAACTCTGCCATCTGGAAAGACTGAAGGATCAGTATGAAAAGAGCCAGGTGTCAAGTTTGTTCATCACCAGCACAGTTTTGTCAATTATCAACATCAAAACCTTGTCTCAGCAAAGGCTGAATTACACTAAGGATGAATGATTTTGCAAAGCCATTTTTCCTGTATCTTTTTGCACCTAATTGTTCAGCTATCTTGAAAACTCCAGTTCTGAACAGAAAAATGAAAGAGATTAATTTGAAGTTTTATTTCTTATGCCACAGGAAAGTGTCTGCCTTGGTCTTTCCTACTTTCCAATGAACATTGCAGTCTGGATTCCACTTAAAGTCAATTAACTCTGTCAAAACCTTTTAAAACTATGGTAAATTAAATTTCTATATAGGTAATTTGGACCTTGTTCTTATAACAGTTTGAAATGGAAATGTAGCACCTTTGGATGGGAAATCTGAAGCACAGAAGTCATTATAGTAATGTTTGGTCTCTGGAGAGTGTCTGAATCACTGACTTTTTTGCTTTAAATATTGGAAATTATAATTTCCATAACTTGTAAATATAATTTATATAATTCATATATATATATGTATATATGTACTAACTGTACACAAAACGAGACTGAAGATGCCTTGCTCTTTATTTGAGTACATTTTCTTTTTTAAATTATGTTTTATTTACATTTCATTTATGAGATTTCCCAGCACCTTTGGTTTTAATCTTATTATTAATTCGTTATTCCTGCTTTGGGGTTTATATTGAGGGACATTTGAGCAAATAATTTCCCATCTGCATATCAAGGAGACTGATAATACAGTACCCAAAAAATACAAATAGGGCACCTGGAGTGATAGGGCAAGGGGAAATGCCTTCACACTGAAAAGGAAAATGGAGGTTAGATATTAGGAAGAAATTGTTCCTTGTGAGGGTGCTGAGGCCCTGGCACAGGGTGCCCAGAGCAGCTGTGGCTGCCCCATCCCTGGCAGTGTCCAAGGCCAGGCTGGATGGGGCTCTGAGCAACCTGGGATAGTGGAAGGTGTCCCTGCCCATGGCAGGGGAGTGGAATGAGATCATCTTCAAGGTCCCTTCCCTTCCAATCCAAATAATTCTGTGGTTCTGTGACTCTCATATACATACATACATACATACATACATACATACATACGTGTGTGTGTGTGTGTGTGTGTGTGTGTGTGTTGTGTGTGTGTGTGTGTATAAAGTTATCCAAGAGTTCCAACCAATTTTTCTTTTCTTCAGACATGAACACAGACTGAGTTTCTTGGTAAATATCCTCAGCCTTCATTTGACATTTTTTGCAGAATTTTGTTTCTTTTTTGCAAAACATGTCTTTCCAAAAGCTGGAGCTGCATAAACTGGTACTGTTTTTCCACACATAATGCAATCCTTGATGCTTCTTTTAAAAGTTGGCTCTGATTGCCTTTTGTCAAATTTTGTCTGTAGTCTTCAATTATCTCCTGTGCCTGCATATTCCTATGACTTTGTGGTTTGGTAACCTTGTCAGCTGTGACTGTCTTCTGGTTTTCCTCCAAAACATGCAATTTGTTTTGCTTCTACTGTGCAACCTGGCAATTTTTCCTCTTTTTTATCTCTCTAAATAGAAATCAGGAGTTTGTAGTATTCTTTTTTTTTCTCCTTCAGTTTGATGTCTCTATACCCCAGCATCATCTGAGTAGATGACGTCCACAAGCTCTTCTAAAAATTCCTGAAAAAGATTCAAATATGTTGTGTAAAAAAAGGTTTCTCCCAAATTTTTTTCATCTTTATATAATGTTGATACCTTTCAAAATTTCTTTACCACCGTCTTTCTCTTCTTCTCCTGATACCATGATAATGAAATAAATCTATGACCTCTGACCAAGCCCCCAAAACCAAGCCCCCAGTTATTGCTGCTTATGTAAGTTTTCAATGCATTCCTTATTTTTGTGAGAAGGCAAATTCTTGTTTGAATCCCTTCTGTTTGACTTCAGGAAAGGTTGGGCTCTTTGAGGACCTTTGGCATCTCTATTTTCTCATCATCGTCTTTCTTCTCTTCATGCTTTACATATGGTCTTCTTTTGTTCATTTTTCTCCTTCTGTAATGCACTGTGCCTTGGTGAGGGTTAGACAGAACTAGGACAAAAAAAAAGGAATTAAGGGAAAAGGTATCCCTGCATTCCTCTTTCAAAAAGACTGAAAGTGAAACCATCCTTAATTGTTAAAATCAAGGTTGGATTTTTTTTCAAAGTTCTTTTGAGGCACAGAAAAACAATTATTTTATCAGACTTCTGCACTGCATCTCCATCTACTTAATCAGATGATGATTTAACAGGTTTTTTTACTTGCGTTCCCATTTTATGAAAGACTTTTAATACCTCTGACCCTTGCTAAGTTCCCTCCTAGATGTTTGTACAGATTTAGTACAATGGTTGTGTCTTCACCTCAGAATTCCTTCTTCACAATCAAAACTGTGTCAACGTTTCTTCAAACTTGCTTCTTTTGCTCTTGACAATATCTAATTTCCTTGCAATACAAGTTTTTCTTCGTGTAAAAAATAATTATTAAAAAACCCCACAACAAGGAAAAAACCCCAAACTTTAATCTACAGCCTAAAATGTGAATTTAAAGAAAGTTAAAAGGAAAGGATGTTAAAGATCATCTTGTCCCAACCCCCTGCTATGGGCAAAGACACCTTCCACTAGCCCAGGTGGCTCAGAGCCCCATCCAGCCTGGCCTTGGGCACTGCCACGGATGGGGCAGACACAGCTGCTCTGGACAACTGTGCCAGGGCCTCAGCACCCTCACAGGGAACAATTTCTTCCTTATATCCAATTAAACCTGCTCTCTGTCAGTGTGAAGCCATTTCCCCTTGTCCTGTCACTTCAGGCCCTTGTCAAGAGTCTCTCTCCATCACTCCTGTGGGCTCCTGCAGGTCCTGGAAGTCCACAATGAAGTCACTTCTCTACTCCAGGCTGAACAACCCCCAGTTCTAACGCAATAACCACATGACTAAAGAATATTTCTGTTCAAAAAAATATTTTCATATCTATTTTCTTATCATACCTAGTTTTTAACATTTATTTAGAAGCAACTGGGAGCCAGACCAGACTGTCTCTATGATGGGGAGTTCTGGAAGAGCAGACACATCTTATTTATTTAAATTTTTGTGTGTTCTGATGGTTACTTGCCCTAAAATAATTTGAAGACAACTTTCCTTTCTATTTCAGAAGGAAGATCAATCTGTTGTCCAGTTTAATTTTTTTATTGCATGTTGCAGTGAGGGAAGCACTTTTTCACAGTGTAAACCTGTGATCTTCAGTGCTGTCAGCCCAGTTTGTAGAGTCCTTCTACTCAGTGCCTCTGGAAACCCAGCAAACTCAAAAGTTTATAGTTAGGCCTTGATACTGGAAAAGAAATGCAATTATCTGAGTTGTTGATCAGTTCAGCTGTTTCAGAGGGATCAGCAGTCCCTCAGAGTTAAAATCATGCTATTGGAGAAGAGTGGGACCAAAGCTTCCCAGGCTCCTTCACCCACAACAAGCTGGAACTTGCACTTACATGGAGCTTTAAATGAGTAAATTCCTTTCCTCAGCTGGTTGTAGAAGGGTGTGCATCTGAAAAATGCAGCCCTTCTCACTGGGCATGGCTATATGGGGCTTCCCCCCCCCCCCCCCAAAAATGCCCTGCGTTTTTATCAGGCGAGAATCTTCAAGTCATGCACAGAAGATACCAGGTGACTGACAGCTAGAGCTCACCACAGAAAAATCCCTTAAAATTCTTTAAAAATAATTGGACGAGCTTTGCCATGTGTGTTTGAATTGCCAGGTTGCACTAAGAACAACTCACCAGGATATGTGTTTTCATTTTGAACCATTGCTCTGCAAATATCTCGGGGTGAGAATTTGTCGAGCAATGTTCTGCCTGTGTCACAATGAAATCATGCCCAAACCAGTTTGAATAAATGCTCTAAGGAAAATTTCTTCAGCTGTAATTAGTAATGCATTGCTAGAACCCAGGTACTGCACATTTAAATACTCCTCCACTGGCTCTTATTAGTAATACATTGCTAAACCCCAGCACAGCCCTCTGATATCCATTCAGTTGTTTATTCACTCATTCATTCCCTTTTTCTTCTGTTTTGGGGAGCAAGAAGATTTCTTTACATTTTTCCATTTATACACTCAGCTCTTGGGGTATAAGCTGATTTCCTCAGATGAACAGAGCATTTCTGAGGGATTTCAGTTGAAACAAACCTAATTTTCATGGATCAGGTGCAAAGTGATGTTTTGGCCTCTGTCTCCAAGGCATCACAATATAAATTTTGTGGACACATTGATACAAACTACCTTTCTATTTACACATAAATTTCTTTTATGTTGACCTTTGGAGTTTCAGTTGATAGGTGATGCATCTACTTAAAACAAAAAGTAAGTACAGTTTGAGAGAATATACATATTTTTTCATTAACAGAAAAAAAAAGGAAAGCCCACATTTTGCTAGTGGTCAGTCCCCATTTTTGGTTTGCTTTCCATAATCAAGGTCTTGAAGAATGACAGAATTTTAAGGGAATGTTGGACTTTACACTGAGGGTGGTTATTGTAAATTTGTAAAAATAAGTATGGGGACATCTTGGAAGTGGAGGGACTTGGAGAGGATGGGACAAACCCATTCCACCCTTTTAGCAGTACAGCCTGACATTTTGGGATATCCAGCCAAGCAAGGAATAAGGTGATCAGGACCAAGCACCAAAAGAGGCATGTGGCAAAACTGCTCCCCTTTTCTAAGAGGGGACCCTGCAGATCTTTGAGGATGCAGGAATCTTTGCTGGCAGCAGCTATTAGGAGCTCAAAGAAGAGGGAAAGGAGGATGAAGGGCTGTGAAAACAGGCTCCAAAGTGTCTTGCTGTGACTCTGACCAAGTGCTTACAACAAACTGTCCAGGAGTAAGTTCCAGCTCAAAAAAAGCAGTCGCTTTGTGGGGGTTATTTGGCATGTCTGCCGGAATAACAAACACACTGGGGTGGTGGCAGGGCTGTCATAATTCACTTAAAACTAGTTCTCAAAGCTGAATTTCACCCTTACAGAGACCCAGCTTTGAGCTCTTCTTCCTCTGAGGGCCTATTTTTCCAAGAGCTCAGCCTTAGTCCAGCCTGTTTCCCAGTCTTGTAACAGAGTGAGCTTCAGACAGAAGGAAAAAGTGGAATGCACTGAATATTTTAATATTTTTGACATATTCATTCAGTTCCCCACACCTTACTGCTCTGCATTGATCCACTGATATCTGGGCCATGTGTGGTGATGCCAGCAGTTTCTAAATTTGTGCAAATATCCATGAAACATGACTTGTTATGCATAGCTTGGCAGTTCAGTGTGGAGAGTCTGCCAAAAGGAGACAGGAACCTTATCAGAAGGAGACAGGAAATTCTCAAGCAAATTTGGAAGTTGACTTTTGAGTTAGGAGTGTTGACAGGCGCAGATCCCTCTGTCTGGCAATTATCAATTCTTCTTCTCTTAACTACAGGGAAAATCCAAGTACTTCGAATTTTGACTGAGCAGGATGTGTGCCCAAGACCTGCTCCTCCAGAGCCATTCTATTTTTGCAGTTCTGGTTCTGACCTCAGTCCAAATGTGCAAGGGTCACATTTCCCTGCTCCAGAGATCTCAGAGAGCTTCTGTTGCTTATTAAGATTTCCACCCAAACACGGTAGAAGTTTCTGAGCATGTCTGACAAAACTATGGAATTTTCAATATGTGAATGCAACATTTAATCTGGGTTTAAAACCTTGCCTAGGAAATGTGAGACGTGCTTCTGCAAGTCAGTAGGTTTATTCCCTGTCAGGTGTGTGCGGGTTTTTTTTAATCTTTTTCTCAGCCATACATCACTTGGCTCTGCCAAATACCTACATAGCTGTGATCAGCTCTATCCAGGAGAATGTTTATCTCTTTGTTTTAGTGTCTTTAGGATTGCTTCAGCACCAGACAATACATTCAGACACTGGTAGGAGTAGGATCGGACACAAGGTGAATGACAAATACTCTTGAAGTGGAAAACTTGCTTGATTTTCCGCTAAATTATTCTGTCCCTATTGGCAGTTTGCTATTTCCACAGACTTGGCTCATAAATATTGGATGTCTGCCTAGCTGGGAAATTGCATTTCCATTTTCAACACCTGCTATGTGCTAGACTTCTATGAGAGTGCTTAGCTGATACTCTGCAAAGAGGGGGAGCTTATAGTTAGTGTTTTTACCTGTTAGTGTTTTTAAAATGTGCTCAATTCTCACCCCAGTTTCACTTTTCCAAGGAAACTCCAGTTACCAATGAATTATGAAGTATTGGTGAGATTCTTACCAGAGTTTTTGCTGTTGCTGTTCTTACACCAACATATCTCATGCAGACATAGAAGATTCCGTGCTCTTCCCTTATAAACCCAGCTTGGATATTCCTGACTGATATCTCCCTCCACACACAGCTTTCACAGTGTGTTTGTTAAGGAGTGTTTAGGCAGAGGCAATGTTTGCATTTCATGGCACCGTATGTATAGAGGCAGTGCCACTGAGGTGTTGTGTAAACAGAGGATATTTATGATAATTGTAATTATACACGGTTGCATAGAATTATTCAGAGAAGCTTGGAAACCATCGTTGCATATTTTGTTTACCAGATCTCAATAACTATTTTAGTAAGATAGACAGGTTCAGGGCTAAATGCATTCCCTGACAGGCAG
The DNA here is from genome assembly GCF_027579445.1 of Ammospiza nelsoni. Classification (NCBI taxonomy): domain Eukaryota; kingdom Metazoa; phylum Chordata; class Aves; order Passeriformes; family Passerellidae; genus Ammospiza; species Ammospiza nelsoni. The sequence goes on along the minus strand of NC_080637.1, from coordinate 56,746,807 downwards.
GCAAACCTAGATTTCTACATAGCACAGGTACAGAATCAGTGTCATATTCTGGGTTTTTCTTACACAATGACCCATAAGTAAGCAAAAGAAGGAAAAAAGTTTAGGAAAAAACTTAAGCTAATTGTTTTGGTGGTAGGTTTTGGGGATTTTTTAGTATCTGTTACCTTTTGCTCTCCAGTGAGTTTGCAACGACAATGGATTCAGAAATAGGCATTAACGCAAAACTTGCAATAACATATCACAGTGTTTCTCTTCAAGTTTTGTCATCTATTGACCATAAATTTGCAAGTACATTTTTGTACATGAAACACACTTCCCTCTCCTCCTGCAGCAGCCCTGGGAATCTCATAGAGTAAAAGATTCAGTCAAGAAAATCACACAGAATCATAAATTAAGAGATCACCATTTTCCTCTTCAAAAACTCTTCCCTGTAAATAAATGTCTGTTTATCCTGTCCTCAGCAGCCTCTAGTAATCAAAACTGTTTTTTCTAAGCAACCTGTTGCTGTTAGAAGGACACCCTCTGCCTGCCTGGTTCTTCAGCCAAGCAGCTCTTATCTTGCTGCACTGTCAAGTTAAGAGGGACAAAAATCTGTTCTGGCCGCTTGAGCTCATGGGGTTTTGGCTCATATCTTAATTTTCTCCTCACAAAACCATCACTTAGAAAGCGAGGTACAAGTGCAGGTCTCATTCTGTAGCAAGGCTATATTAGTAACAGGATTTTACTGGAAAATAAAGACATGTTTGCTGAACAGGTCATTGAGGGTTTCCTGAATCTTAGGATCTCTCACTTTCAGTTGCACCATTCAGCTTCATTCTTAGGTTGAAGCAATTGTGGTCCCTCTCCATTTTCTCCATTTTTGGTAGTGCTGGAACCATCAGCACCATGCAAAGCCTCATCTGCTGCTTCTTACAACTGCATCATGTAGGCAAGGTTCCTCTTCCATCTGGTACAACCATGAGAAATAGAAGGATAGAGTTCAAATGACTGATGAGCAAAGTGGCAGGAGATTCTTGTACTTGATGCATTTGTTGCTATAGCCTTCAAGTATGGGTTTAGCTTACAGCTGGCAGAAGAATAAAGATGAGAATGCATTTTTCTGCCTCTCATACTGAGTGGAATACACCTGGGAGTGAACAGGACTAGGGAACACAATTGTCTGGAGTCCCTGAAATGGAGGCAGGATGTTACATGAGTTTTGCTGCTTTTCATAGGAGCACATTTATCTGCTGTGTTCTTTCCTCTGGGCTCTGCTAAAGATTATCACTGTCCTAGCTTTTATGCTAGTTTCAAACATGTATGCATTAATCAGCAGAAATATGGCGCTGAACCTTGCCTTGAAATGTCAGCATATTTATTGTCTTGCATGACATATATATATCATTACTGGATGTTGATAAGAACAAACAAGAAGGAAATATTTAACAAACAAGCACTACACTTCACATGTGATTTATAGGCTTAAAATGGAGTCCATATGCTAGTGGTGGGAGACTTGTGAGCTGCATGTGCAATATTGTGCTCTGCATCAGCACTTAAAAATGAAAAATTAAACATCAGCTCCATTTACTTGGGGTACAATGAATATCTTCAGTGCTTTATGAATTACTGAGGTGTGCTTACATGCCAAACTAAAAGCAAACTAAAAAAAAAATCAAAAAACCAAAGACCTACAAGAAAACTCCTCTCTCCACTTGATAAGACTTTTTGAGTCAGAGACCAACATGTACTTATGCCATTACAGTCTGGAGAAGGCACAGAGCATTGCAGAGTACATGAAAACACATTAATTCACTAGGAAAGTCCTTTGCAGGTCACTCTTGCAAGCAAAGAAAGTGATCTCCATGTTCAGCCCTCTCCAAAATAATCACCCAGCAGCATTTCAGAAGGTTAAGTGGTCTCAGGAGGTGGAACCAATGGAAAAACTTTCCAGTGTCAGACTTTCATCTGTGACAGCTCAAACTGGGGATTTCACACATGATAGGACTGAAGGAAAGGAGTGGAGAGTTTTCATACAAAAGGAAATCACAAACAGAGAGAACCTGCCTTCAGAAAAAGCAAAAAGTACTATTTCTGAGTACTTTTCTGACCAGTCTGAAAGCAAAGACTCTAGAACTCTATAGATCAATCCAGATGAAGTTAGTGAAGAGACTCCAAAGTATTTTGGTGGATTTTGGGGTTATACTGAACTTCTGATGTTTCATGGACAGGCTGCTGGCATGTCAGTCAGAGGGATCAGGTCCTGTCCATCTTATTCCAGGAATTAGGCAAACAGTTGATGACAGACCTAGGGGTTCATATCAAAATAGGTCATGTCAAAAAAAAAAAAAAAAAAAAATAGGTAGGCTTTTGGGATGCTGACAATTTCCTTCCTCTCTCCCCTTTCCAAGGCCTGTGAACTGGCAGGCAGGCTCAAAGCAAGGTAAAATGTTGAGGCAGATAGGAATCAAGAACAAGCTATGCTGGCTAGTGCTTGGGGAGACAAGAAGCATCGCTGAGATGGAGTGTTTACAGAAAAAATCCCACAGCTCATATTTGTAGTATGCATTTATAAATTCCTGGAACTCAATTTTATAGGATTTTTGATTAATGGCTGTGCTGCAGTTCAGCTCCAAGCCTATTGAACTTACTGTACTGGAACTGAGCAAGACGTGCACAAGCCAAATATGAGCACTACTACTGGACTGTGATTTAAAGGTGGTTATTTGCTCAAAGGCATTGCTGGGCCGGCTCTGCTTATTGTACATGTAGAGATCAAAGTCAAAGCAAGGCCCCTCAGCAGCCTTCTTAAAATCAGAGTCAGGGATGTATTTGTCTCAGATACCTCCACAGCAGAAGAGCTGAAGAACAATGAAAAGTGCTTGTGATTTCCCCAACACCTTTACATCAAAGCAGGCGCAGAGGTTGTTGATGCATGGATTATGCAGTATTTAGCAGATTTATCTTTGCTGATTAATGCAGAGTTTGTTGATATATGGATGGATTCTTCTAATTATATATTTATGTCACTTTTATCACAGTATCTTCCAGGAGCATGGCCAAGTGCTTCATTTCCTTGTGCTGGTCATGCATGCCAAGTGTTCCCACAGTGTGGTGTTTGACATTAGTGCTGTTTCTCCCACACTTCAAAGAAGACATCTGTGGTTATGGCTGGCAAATGCCAACTTAATTGTTGATTATCATGGTAATGTAGTCAAAGAAGTCTCATTCTGCTGAGGTGGGAGTCACTTCATTAAATACAGTCCTTATGGCTATTAGGGTTTGTGAGGGATGCTTCTAATTTATTGGTGTGCCAACTGGAGTCAAATGAAGGCAATGTGAAAAAACAACAACAACAAGAAAAAACCCCACCCAAAACTGGATGAGAAACCAGAAGATTTGCCAGCATAGAGAGAAACTTACTACAGACCACAGCATGCCCTGTGGTCTTCCCAGACAGTTCAGCTTTCAACTGCAAAGTGGTATCACTTCAGAAGATGAAATATCAATTTAATCCCAGAGCTGGGATGTGGGAACAGAATCCTTGGCATATTTTACCCAGCCTCCTCCAATCACTTCTAGCAGGAAATAAAACAAAAGATTGATAATCATTGTTGATAATGCAAATCTTTAGAAATATGAGGTGCCCCTTGAAAACATAGGATCCAGGCAACTAAATCTGTTCCACCTCTCTTCTTTCTGAGTGTAGCACTAGTTTGAAGCTCCATGTCTCTTCTTCCTTGCACTGTATAACAACAACAACAAAAAGGAGCCCTCTCACCCCTACACACAGAGTAAATCCTGGAAAACTGAATTTTCAGGTAAAATTAATACTGGAAAATTGTTTCTAAGGAAGAGTTTCTGTTCTAGGGATTTGGCTTTGTGTTTATAAAAACAAGAAACAGTTGCAATGATGCTGGCTTATTAAACAGTCCCAAACCAAAGAAAAATATTGGGAGGTATAAAGTCACTGAAATTAATTTAATTACACTTATGCAGTGTAATGGGCTTAATATGAAGACAAGCTTAGTCTGATTTTAATGAAATTGTCACTAGTTTTTATGACTACTTGCTCTCGGATGAATGTCCTTTATTTTTAAATATAAGTATTATACATAGGTAATTAGAATTACCTATGTATAATACTCATATTTAACAATAAAGACAGAATTACATCAATTTTTTTTATTGAGTTCCTTCATGACTCATCCTCATTTAGCTTCATTTTTTCTTAGCTCTTCTTATTTTCTTCAAGGTTTGCAAAGCATAGTGGTTATGATTTCCTACTCAGGGCAGTATTTTGAAAGATACACTGTGTGGATCAACTCACGTGTTTCCTTTCAAAGAAAACTTTAATTCATGTCTGTTGAAGTCCTGGCTTCCAGATGGTTCAAATATAAAGCAGCATTTTTCTTGCCACACCACACTGTGATGGTTCAGTCACAACCAGGGGCTGTCAAGCAAATGGGACCCTGATATATTATTTCAGAAGTCCCTGCTGCACGGTAAGTGCCAAGTGGGTCAGCCACCAGTCAGACACTGCAGCAGACAGTCAAGCTCCAATAGGAGTGACAGACAGTCATAAAGTTGCCATTTTCATGGGAGAATTCTGGTTTAAAAAATATAAAAAATTACAATCCTAGTACATTAACCATGGAGGAAAAAAAAAAGAGGTGATTTAAAGAGGAAAGGAAAAGATGTTGAAAGTGTGTTCATATATCTACAGACTGTCAAGATTTTGGATTCATACACATTCTCAGGCTTTCAAAGCAGGAATGATTTGAGGTTGCATATTTGAAAGTACCAGAAGTTAGAATTTAGCCTGAGGAGGCAGAAGACCATTCACACTGGACAGTTCAGGTTCACAAACTGGTGATCGGTGCCACCTTGGATGACACATCTGGGCATATGGGGGAGCAAAAGGTGGAAGACGCACAAGTAATCTCATTCCTCACCTCCCAGAATTTAGGTGTCCTTGACACAGCATTGAGGTGAATGATGTGAAGAGATGAGAGCCCCCCTGCTTGGTCTCACTGTGGGTTTGGTGGTTTTGGGGGATAAAATCCAGTCTCCAGTGTCTTAACATTTGGTATTACTGAAAACATGAAGGATTAGGGAATGCCAGAGGGATTGTGTATTTTACTCCTGACTCATTAAGTAACTCTGAGTAAGCATTCCCAAAGGGTTCTCCAGTGTTTCTCACAGCTTTATCAGTCCAATTCCATCTCTCCAAAAAGAGACAAACAGACAGACTCCCACTAACTTCTTGTGGAACTGGACCGGTCCTGAAATGTGCTGCATGCAGGATAGACAGCTGTTTGCCTAGAAGCATGAAAATAGCTAAAATCATACCGAGAAAGTGCATGGACGCTCATTAATTGGAATTATTTTTGTTTGAGTAGTATTCATTTGATGGTTCATGTTTCTGGTCATCAGATTACAAACCCGTGATGAATAGAAAAGTCATAAAAGATTGAGAAAAACACAGGATCAGAGGCTCTGATTATGTCATGCAACCTGCGTGACGGGAGAACAAGGATATTCTGCTTTTGGGATCAGTGAAAATATGACTACTTAACACTTTTCCTACTTACAATTTACTTCTCTATATCCATTTTTAGGGTGATAAGTTTCTTTTTCACTGACATACTTTAGGAACAAGGTACAATTTTCATGCCTTCCTCTGTGAGTTATTGTGGAAAAGGGAGGAGAGGACTTGCTGAAACATTGCAGTGATTTCATCCCTAAACCAAGGGACATAATTTTTGCAGAACAAAATTATCAGGAAAAGGTAATTCTACATAGACTGCGTGTGCTAAACTCCTTAGTGTTCCAATTTATCTCTGTAGGGAATAAAAAACTGGATTATCTTCTTTATCAATCCCACCTTCCAGGGAAGCTGCATCTTTGGCAAACGATGTAGGAGCAGGACTTTTCCAGCTGGTAGATGCACTCATCCCATTCATATTCCTCAAATACCTATCCTGTCTAAAAATGTTGAACCATTTTCTAAAGCCATCAAAGAATCAGGGCTTTAAAGTAATTGTCACTTCCCAGAGTGTTATAGAGTTCTTTGGTTATTCATTCTGAAAGCTGCAAAGGCAGCAAAGCATCTTTGTCAACTGAGGAGGTGAGCGCTTCTATCAGAGTTCAGAAATCCCTCCCATCATACTGGTTTTCCTCCTTTTTTTTTCTGGAGGGGATGATTCACTGAAAGGAACTGAACATATTTATGTTCTTTCTTGAACTAAGTTCTCATCTGAACCATCGCTGTGGGGTTTTACATGTAGGAGGGGGAGATCCACAAAAAAACTTAATTACTATGATCACCCCAAATGTTTTCACACTGATAACAGAGGGAGTCAGCACACAAGGTTTCTATGGTTACTCATGCCCATGTAAACACTTCCAGGGAGTTAAGAGGGTCACTTTTTTTTTAACTGAAATTGCTTCTGTGTGGCCTTATGTAAAAACAAATAAGGAGCTGGAATCAAAAATTAATGTCTGGATAAATTTTATTAGCAAAATAATTATGGTTTACAAAATCATTACGGTTTACAAAGACAAGGCAAAATATGTGAAAACCAGGTTAGATAGGGCTCTGAGAAACCTGGGATGGTGGAAGGTGTCCCTGCCCATGGCAGGAGTTTGGAATGAGATGATCTAAAGGTGCCTTCCAACCCAGGAAGCTCTGTGGTTCTGTGATACTATGATCTACTAAAACATCAGCAAAACCCACTGTTATTATCCTCCTGGAGGTGAAGGCTGAGTGGGTGCACACCTTTCTCAAGCACTGTTCAAGCTACCCACAGACCACTGATAGCTGTCTGCATCAATCATGAGGCTCCCAGGTCTGTGTCTCATAGCACCACTTGCAGCTATGTTCATGCAAACTTTCATTACAGATATTCTGCAGCTAGGGAAATGATGGCCAGCAAAAAACTAGTTTTCTCTAGTTTTTGTTTTTAATTGTTGTAACACAGATGAGTGAAATGTGCAGTTGTGACAAATATCTGAATATATTTTTGCCCATACTTGAATATGTCTAGGGAATCCTGGATACAGAGCTATCTTCATCTCCCACAGCAGCTCCCACCACAAATATAACCTCTCAGTTTCTAAAGTAATTACAGTATCTCAGTAGTATCATTGGGATTAATTACTTTCATTCCCATTTCACAGGTAGAAAAGTAGCTTTAAAAAGCTGCATTCTTCTTTTACCTCAGAACCACTAAATGCATTCTAGTTACAAAATAAACAAATGTTTCATCTGTGCTAGTGAATCAACTTCAGCAAACATACCTCAGACTAAAATGAACATGTTTTGTCTTTACTGGTGCAACATGTAGCAGCTACATGTTCATCAGTAATGCTGCAGGACCAAAAAAAAAAAGTTAATTTTAGCAACATAAGTCATTAATGTCTTTCCAAATTTATAAAGGCAATTTCTAGGGGAGTGAGGAGCTGAACACAGATTAGTGACTTAACCACAGGACACTCCTTTCTGACTAGCTGACCTCTGAGGAGGTATCCAGCAAAATTTCCAAGAATCATCAGCTTTTCCTTGGTCTCAGCAGGACTTGAAGTCCTGAGCACTTGGAATGCCACAAACACAATCTGCACGATGACGAAGCCTAGTTATGACAAGACTATGGGTGTTGGCAACATTTTTATAAATGCATTTGAAAAGCACAATTTTAAATGTATTGTACCTCATTCACTTAGTTATGGTATATTTTTAATTACTGTTGCAATAACATCTGGAAGCCTCGCTCAGGATCTGGCCTCACTGCCCCCAAACTGTGTGAGACACAATTTTTCTGTGTTGTAGCGAACAAGACCCTGCAGAATTCCCCATGTAAGGGGAGAGGAAATGGGGACATGCTTCTGGTATCTGGGGCTGGCAGGCAAGCAGGATGCTGTGGGATTGTCCAATGGACGTGTGTCCAGCCAGGAAAAGGGCCACAGCACGAGGCTGAAAACAAAACCCTCTCCCAAGTCTGCTTTCACACACAGCCCCAGGAGGTGAAGCCAGCCAGCTGCAGGGCAGGCACATGAAACTTTGGCTCTGTGGCATCAGTTCATCCAGCCTGCAGGTTCTCCAAGCAGGAGGTGCTGGATAAGGGCAGGAGGGTTGGCCTTCCCTGCTGGGGAAAGATGGGAGCATCACTTAGTGCTCAACATCCGACAGCACTCGTGTCCCGGAATGAAGGAAGGCATCAGTCTCCCTCCCAAAGAGATCAGAATCCAAGAGATGAGAGTGAACACCCAGCTTAAGGAAACAGGGCCAGGGAGGGGCAAGGCTGAGGAGAGGAGGGAATGAATTTCTGGATGGAGATGGGAACTTGATTCCCAGATATGCCCTCGGGCAGTCTATACCAGCAAACACAGCAGTAAGCTGTACTTGCAAATATATATTTTCACTTACTTAAACTGTAAATAGTGATGACAGCTGGGAGAAGAGCAAAGATGGGTAGGAGGGAGGAGAAGACAGATTTTTTTTTTTAATTTCTCATGAAGAAATAAGGTTGCCAATCTTAGAACTGGTGAAAACATGTACTGGCATCAAACCAAAACTCAGCTCCTGAATGACACATGCTGACAATCAAGGTTCATTGTTTTTTCACTTAATGAGATCATTTCACAAAGCATTGGAGTATTTTCAGGTTAGGGCCAGATCCTCACAGTGATACAAACCAGTGGGATGACTCAGTGCTGCTAAACTACAGAAGATCTGACCTTCTAAGCAAAATTCAGATGCCTGGATCATCACAGAAAATGGATTTTCAAGGTCTTTAAAGCCTTGTTCTTCAGATCCTCTGGATATTGTTAGATCGTACAATTCTACTGTAATTATATTATCCTTCAAGTCATGGACTTCCTAGAGAAATCATATGAAATTTTCATTTTGTAGTAAACACACTGTACATCCCAGCCTTCTCAAATTCCTGAAAAGGTTTGGATCAGAAAAATAGAATCAATTAAATTCAAACCATTGGAAGGAAGGCCTGTTCACTGTAAACAATTAAACAATTTGTCTTTCTAAACATATTTTTGATTGTTTATTTGTTTTAAAGTTCAAGTCAAATAAGCTGTTTTAATCTGTAGAACTGAAGCCAAAATATTTTCAGGTGGTCCACTTGTAAACTTTTTGACATTGACTCATGTTTTTTCTTGCCAGATTCATGGCTTTTATCTCTTTGAGACTCCCTTGGCTTCTGAGTACCAATTTTAAATAGTGGTTCAAACCCCAGTTAGATTCTTGGTACCTGAGACAAGCTCCAGTGATTTAAAGCCTTGTCAAAAAATTCTAGTACAAGTACCACCAATTTCTTCTGTACACTTCAAACAACACCATCTCAACTTTGCAGGGCTCTAAGAGAAAAATCCATAGAAGAGATGTAAACCTCAATTTCTCTCTGATAATTTGGCTCAATTTCCTGCATTCAAAGCCTGTCCCGTTTTGCACACCTGAGCTAAAGTGTTCAGGGACTTCTGTGGACTAAGAAAGTACCTGCTAAACAACATGTGAAGCAGGGGGAACTATGTTTTGAAATTCTTCTTTCTTCTGTTGTGCAGAGATGACAGAGAGGAATGAACACTTTAGTATAGCTGCTCTTGGTGGAGGAGACACCAGGGGAAACTGGAGCTGTGGCAGAGGGAATGAGGGAATGAAACTGTTGTGGTCTGCACAGAGCAGAAGGCTCCAACAAAGATATGGGGCAAAATCTAGGAGTGTTTCTGCATGTCTCCATAGCCCATCTCACCCAATTCCCAGCAATTTTTGTAATATGTGAGTCTGATATGGTGATACAGCCATGTGTCTTTCTCTTAGTCCCTCCTAATTAACTTTTAACTTGGCCTCTGCTGAGAGAGGATCTCAAGGTGTTTCACTTTCACCAGATGGCCAGAGAGAAAGGATGGAAGAGCTAATCCCCCTGAGGGAAGTCCAGACAAGGGAGAGTGTGGGGGTACCAGTCATCGGTTTTTCTGGGTCTGGATTGAAGGCACTTGAGACAGTAGTACATGTTTGGACTCAGGTGTTTATTATTTCTTATTAGTAGAACAGTCTCATCACTGTGAGTTCGGCAGCTTTTCATTAGAAGGCACAAAATGGCTAACAATCTCTTGTTACAAGGTCTTTTAAAACTAAGCTATCTAATTAAGAACTGACACCCAGATTATTTTCCCTTTTAACCCAATAACTGATCCCAAAGAGCCCGCAATGTGGACTTTTCTTCCCAATTACAAAATGCCACCCAAACCCATGAAGAAGAAGGAAGAAGCATGAAGAAGAAACCCAGAATGACACCCTGTGCCCTCTATCTTGCTTCCATCCACAACATATTAAAAATCCCAAAACCTAAATTTCTCACCAAGTGATACACCTACACTATAATCTTTTCTATAATCTATTTCACACTTTTGTGGATTCTAGTCTGTCTTGAAGTCTAGGAAACTTTCTCCATGAATGAGGGTCAAAGTTAGTGCTCCCCTGGGGGTCATGGCACCTCAGAGCAGACAGATAAATATTCCCGGTGCCCTGGGTTTCCACAGGAGAGAATCCTGGAGCTATCGGTATCAAGCAATCCACACAAATAAAAATTTAAGAACATCCAAACTGCTGCAGAAGCTTTGGCTGCAATTTTATTTTTTAGGAAACCAAAGAACCTAACTGCAAATCACAACACAAAACAAAATTAATTTTTGGTACTACTCAATGAAGTGTGCTGCTGCAGGAACCAGCAGGTCCAAACCTAGAAGCTTCTCTGGCCTCTGCTCGCAATGACTTCTTCCAGTCCAGCCCTGTCACGCCACAGGCCTCCTGTGCACCTCAGGCAGGTCAGCTCCTCTCTTTTGCAGAAAGATTTTCACCTGCAAAACAGGAATTGCTGGGGCACCATTCAGCCTAGTGGGAATACCATGACAGTAAATACTCCAAAAATACCAAATCACAAGTTTCCTGAAACTGAGGAGAGCAAAAGGGCTTGTCTAGAGCCACAATTCAGGCAGTTGTCTCCACCAAAAAACCTCTAATAGGATGACAGGACATGACAAAAAAAAAAAAAAAAAAGGGATTTCACCACCACCAGAGCCATGCCCTTTCTCAAGCATAAGCTGTACAACACAAGGACTTTGAAGCAGCACATCTGTGTATCTGTGTCCATGGTGTACAGGCAAACCTCTGTCTGACAGAGATTTTGATTTAAAAAACAACATGAAAAACACTAGTATAGATTGGCCTATGCCTACGTCATGTTTGCCAGGTTGAGTCCACCTAGAAACAACCAGAGGCACATTCAGGTACAGACAGATGGAGCTGCCTTCCACAAGCAGAGACATTGAGAGAGTGAAGATCCATGCCACGCTGAACTGTGTCTTCAAGTGCCACATGAATTTTGGACATTTCCAGGGAGGGTGACTCTACTGCTTCCCTGGGTAATCTGTTCCAATGCTTTACAACACTTTTTGTGGAGAATTTTTTCCTAATATTGCAGTCCCTGACTGATTCTGCTTTACATCAGTGCCTCTGATACAGGCTCAGTTAAAATTTCATGGTTGAGCTGGTGCAACTTGTCTATGTGATCCTTCTTAAAATGATTTGATTTTTTTTCCCCACCAGGAGAACAAACAGAAACTGAACTGATAGCAAGCAGATTAATCTACTGAAAAGACATGGTGTCAGGGTTATGGTTTGGAATATTTGAAGAATGTGAATATTGATAGAACAGAATCAGAAAGAGAGGTGGCCCTTCTTTTGTCACTTGTGCTTAGTTTGCACACGTTTCATTTTATCAGCTGCAGAGGAGTTTTTCCCAGTCTAAACCAGTGTTAGAGAAAGAGGTGAGGCACAGGAACACCAAGAGTGAGAACTTTTGAATTAGTAAACTGAACAATCTGGACCATATTTAACCACATACATTTCATACACAGAAGAATTATGGGAAGGCATGAAGAAAAAAACTGCTTGTGAAGATGCTAAATGCAATTTATTCAAAGAAATAAGATCAAAAGAAGTGTTTGAGCAGGAAAAAAATTATGCTGTATGCAAAGCAAAAAGAAAAAAAAATTAGTAAAAACAAATCCTCCTTGGCATTTACTCCAGAGAATACCAGAAAAACAAGATGATAATTAAGCTTCTGTGTTGCATTACTTTAAAAATTCACTTGAATGAAAGCAAGCAGTACAATAATGAACTGAGACACAGAGCACTGTTTAATTAGAGGTTGAATTTAAGCAAGTTTATAAGAGCAACACTTAACAAAGAACAACTTGGTTGAGCTTATTGTTATGGAAAAGGGAGAAAAAAGTTGTGGTGTGTTAAATGGCATTTATAAAATTGGAGAGTCTGATCAAACTGATCCAGATTAGTCCTCCCCAGTCAAAAGACTTTAAAATTAGGTCAGGGGGATGAAAGGAGAGCTGAGTCTGAACTGTTTCGTACAAAGGCATATGTCACAAATGTGACATATGGAACACGTTACTGCTCAAGAAGAGAGCACGAATGTTTTCAGGAAAGAAAATGACAGGGCACTCCATAAGGAAATTTACAACCATGGAAGCTTCAAAAAGAATACAATTCCTATTTATTTGAGTATTTGTTTAGGGGAGTCAAGCACTGCCTGTGCTCCAAAGTATAAGCATTATTTATTCTTCTTTGCACCTTCCTAACGATGGTGTTTGTGGGGTTTGGTTTGTTCCATTTTCATTGGGCTGCAATTTTGCCTTCCCAGAACACAAAGGACAAGGAGCTACTAACATTTTAAGGGCTATGTTCTTTAGGTTCAATAGTAGTGGCTTAGAAACCTTCTCTTTTTTTGTATTATTTTCTGCTTTCACAAGGAGTTTAATAAGTGAAGACTTTTCAGTACAAAACAGTCCTTGAAAAAGTTGTTCCTCAGTCTACCTGCTAGGTATTTCAGATTCCATCTCCTGAAGGAAAATACTGAACACTAATACAGAACTTCAATTTCAAATCTTGAACCTGAGACCTTACTCTAGCCTGAAAATTTCTCTTCAGTTAGAAACAAATTAAAGAAAATGGAGGGGTCATTCATTGTCTTTACACCATGTATAAAACTCTCATTTTCACTGACAAAAATTGAAGGTTAGGAGGAAGGCAATGAAGCTACAATACATTTTTGTGGAGACATTTCTTCCGTTAGAATGTAGATGAACTAGTCTCCTTTCTTGCAGTAATGCTGGTTTTTTCTTCCACATAGCTGTAGACCAGCACAACCAGCTTCAGTCTAAGCTCAGTATTATTCCCAAATTAAAGGAAAAGGAAATAATTTGGTGAACTGCTGATCTTAGCTTCAATTTGGTGATAGAGCACAGAAAAGAGGACAAGAAGATGATTTTGTTTTACCAGCTTGATGTTCAGCTATTTGTATATTCCATTTTTCAATATTCTTAGAGACCTGCCACTGAAAGATCTTCCAAAAACAGTCACACTTTCTTCATCCAGATAAATCTGAAGAAGCACTACACAAATCTGCAGAGTTATTTTAAATCTAAAGAGTATTTTAAGTCTATGCAAGCAACTTTTAAGCAGAAGACACAGCATTGTTTCTTAAATTCCTCCAGTTTATTTGGAATCATGCTGATTGTGAGCATTAACAGCTGACCCATTCCCTATTGGGTTTCCTCATAACAGCTTACCATTACTGACATTAGCTGAAGAGAAAACCAAGCCAGCTCAGACTTTATGCCAGATTATGACCTCAGTTTTATGCAACTCAGTCTGCAGTCGCCTGCTTTCTGTGTGACCAAAAGCAGAGTTTGGCCTCAAGCTTTAGTTTTAAAGAGTTGCATACACACAACTGTCTCCAAGCATAACACCATTCAATAATTTAAAATGGGAATAAATATCCTTTTCAATTTTCCCTAATTTCTAGCAGTCTGAAAATACATGTCTTACCTTTACTGGATAACTCTAGCAAAGTATTTTGCTTTTAAACCCAACTTCTGCCCATGCCCTTGAGTTCCATGGTCCAGACAGTCTGAAACCTCTAGGCTTGACCTGCCAGGTTCTCTTTTGCTTTCCACTCATCTTACCTCAATCAAAGCCCTACTGGAGATTTGACATCCCAAACTGTGACTTCATATAAATGCAGACAAGAAAGAGGCCTTCATGACACTGTCAAGGAAGAAATTTCTGAGGTTTGAGGTGCTCTCAGCCCAGAGATGTTGGTTTAGGGTGAGATAATGGGAGCACAGGACAGAAAAGAGGCTTGTGTGTGGTTTTGTCTTTTCCTAGGAGGGCACAGGAGATATCTCCTGAATATGTGTAGGCTTTCCTTCACCTCCAGCCATAGGAAAAGCTGCTTTCCATCAAAAAGCCCTTTACTCCTGCATGCAGCTCAGCAAAACTCTTCGTGTTCTCACTGTCAAAAAGGCCTGAGAACTTTTTATCTCCTTTACATGCAGTTATCCCAAGACATTGACTGACCTCTCACCTTTGTTAAAAGTTCCCCCATATGTTTGCCTCCCCGAAGTTCCTAAGGATGTGATTGCTTTGTTTTGTTTTTGCAGTGGGCTCCTTTCCATATTTTCTAGTAACAGACTGCGAGCAGGTTAGGAAGGTCCTTCAGAGGACTTACGGATTATGCTCCCCAGTTTTCCAGCATTAGTAATATCCTATCTCATTTGAACACAGGCCTTTACCTCAGAATTTACACAGGATGCTTTTGCTACTCACCACATGTTGCCAGAGCTGGTACCTCGTCAGGAATATAAAAGGGAGGGAGGATTGTCCCCCCCTTCCCTAGCCTTGCTCCCATGGCTGTTCAAGCTCAGCTTGCTCAGAACAACTCTTCCTGCAGCCAGAGGAGCAGGGACCGCTCACCCAATACTCCCTGCTGAGAGGAAGTGGGTGGAGAGGGGATACTGAGATGACAGAAGTGCAGAGAGCCCAAGCTTCACCCCACTCTGCTTCCTCGCTGGCCAAAAGAGCTGGCTGGGAGCATGGGAGAGTAAACCGCTCCAGGGGAAAAGAAAAAAAAAGAAAAAAAAAAGAAAAAAATGAGAGGATGAAGTAATTGACTTTTGTAGCAGAGCAAAGGGAATGCAAGTTGTGGTGGAGGGAAGATAGGGAGGAACTGTGACTGACTCACAATATATTCAGTTCCCCACTCCTGGGGAGATGCAGCTGTGCATCTCCCCTCGTTTAGGCTGTAAAGTTACACCATCGTCCAAAGTAAGCATCCCTAATTCTCCTACTTCCTGAAGCACAACAGTGTTTGGCTCCTTTTTAATCAGGGATTTCTACTGTGCAAATTGAAATCTAGGATCAGGCTTTTCCTATGTGCAGAATTAAAAATCCTTCCCTTGATTGTTTTGTCAGTTCCTGGGGAAAACTACTGAACTGTTACAGCCGATTTACATTGGCCTGAACTTTTTTTAAAGCTCATTCCAAGTTATTCTTAATTCCTCAAGACACCTGAGATGTCGTGCACGAGCCAGCCACGGACACCTTTGGCAATGCTTTGCACATCTTTTTCCTTCCCTCTGCTTGCTTCCCAGTTACTTCTGACCTCACTCAAGTAAGGACTGTTTCCCTTTTCTACCACTTCAGTAGAAGAAATAATGGCATGGAATTACTTCTGATTTTGGCCAGCTTTGGTTAAGACCAGCAGAGTGTGGGGAAGAAGCTGAAGGAAGAGGCTAATCCAGTCTGTAGAACTGACCTAGGCCAGCCCAGACCTCATGAGAGGAAGGTCTGAAGGCCCACTCTCCCATTTTCTTCCCATGTGAGTTTTAGCTTGCATAACTTAAGAAAAGTCATACAACATACTTGGGTTTCACTTTCCAAACTGTAAAACAACCCCAGCCCTCTCTTACCTTCTGTTAACAGGGAAGTTGGAACTAGATGATCCCTGAGGTCCCTTCCAACCCAAACCATTCCATGACTGTGATTCTGTGAATTTTGTGATGGTTAGATGGGAGTAGGATCCTTTTGTGAAATACATAAAGTGTGCATTTGAAAAGAGGTGACGAGAAGTCTGCTAAAAAATTACTCTTTCCATTCCTGGTTCTCATACCCTGAGAATTATTTCAAATCTACCCTTCTATAATTTTTTTCACAAACAGAATTTCTTTAGTAAGAAGGGATTTTTCTAAAATACTGTGTAAGGAGATTTATGACCAGCTGTGGTCCATCTCATTTGCCTCCTTCACATGCCCAGTTTAAGACTTTGCTTTTCTGTCAAATATCTGGAGATCATATATTGGGTGAGAGACAACACTTGTTAAAGTACTCCCAGCTCTAAAATTCCACTTTCAAGGATTTTTGGCAAGGGGGAGCAGGGAATGCATTGTGTATCAGCAGCAAAATGGTATCTGGATTGAAAGATAAGAAAAACCTCCATGGCTTCCAAAAACACAAGGCCATTTTCAGATGAATTTTGGACCTGGCAGAGGTGCAGAGCTTGCATTAGTACAGTGGGAGAACACAGAAATCATGCTTTGACTTTGAAAAGGCTTCTAGAGATCCTGATTTGCAAATTATTGGACATTTTTGATGGAAATTAGCAGAGCATTCATTCAAACATGAGCTGAACATGTGAGCAGTCTGCACTGTAGCAGGGTGACTCACAAACTTAAAAGTCAGATATTCTGCTAGACTAGGACTAGGCAGAATACTCTTGCCACCCTTGAGCATTAATCCCCAAATATAGTCAAACTCATGGTAAAGTGTGAACTGAGAGTTGAAACTGGAACACTTCCACATCTCAAGGAGAATTGCATACAGGAAATTTTATCCACATGCACATTGATGAACTGGGGGACTCCCAAGCAAAGTTCCTTTTCAGGCAGAATTCTATCAGGAAAAAAATGCAGAGGAGCTGGATTTGCCAGAACAGTCCTTACCCTCAGGACAGGCCTATGTGTAAACTGTTATTTGCTATAAACTAATGCAATTAGCAGGATGACTTTTTTGCTCTGAAGGGGCAATGGCTTTTTGAAAGACTCAGATGCAATGGGAAAAAACACAAGCCTGTCATGGGCATACATTGTACTTGTGAGCTCTTCTCCATAAGAGAGGCTCAAGGGCTTCACTCTGCACCTGGGAGCAGCTCTAAGAGAGTCCTCATGATTTTACCAAGAGAAATTGTTGGTAGAGGCAATGTCTCCTATTAACAATCTTATTTAACAGGTCAGAACAAACGAGCTCTTTCTGTACAAATCTCTTTTTAAAGTCTGACATCTTTTGCAAAGAAGCAAACTTCTAACCTTACCCGTCACCTAACACTTCTGTTTCACCAGAAATAAAAGACTCCTTTTTCTCTGAGAATGAGTTTAAAAACTTCATTTTAAGCTAGTTGTGAGCGAGCTACTGAACCTGTGCAAAGGGCATGGAAAAGATGTTAATTATACACAGTAATGCTAATTTCACATCACAGTTCTGATGAAAACAATGCAGTTGCATGCTGTATGTTAAAATAAAGTTCAAACATCAGCTGTATGTAATTACATTGTCTTCCCCTCCCTCTCTTATTGTACAAAAGCTTTGTCCAATCAATGCTGATTTCACTGAATTCCTATGGTGGTTTTAAAATAATTGGATCAGGTCTGGGATCCTTTTCTTAAGAATGCTGCATCAGATACATTGCACCTGCAAGTCTAATGAGATTTTTTGTATCTGGGGGGTTGTGAACCTTTGAGGAATAGGGAGAGGCAATTCAGAGAGCAGTCTTTGACTCACGGAGTGGCCATGGATGTATTTGCATGTGGATTCAGGGAAACACGGAGTCACGGCCTCTGGAAAAGCAAACACAGGTGCAGTTCTGCGTGAAATGCAGCAGCTCTTCCCCGGCAAGGCTCAGTGCTTGGCACAAACTCCAGAGCAGCAATGTTGTCTCTTCTAAACTATCTTAACACTGGAAGGAGCTGCCCAAGAGGTTTAGAGTCCCTCTTCCTGGAAGTGGGAATGACTAGATATGGCACTCGGCGCTCTGGGATGGGTGACAAAGTGGTTGGCAGTCACAAGTTGAACTTGATGCTCTTAAAGGCCTTTTCCAACCTTAATGATTTTGTGATTCAGTGATTCTGTACCCTCAGTGCAAACATCTGTGTTCAAGGGTCACAGCAGAGCTCTCAGGAAAACAAATAAATGCCCTTTTAAAAAATGTCAATGACAGAAATATCTCAGGTTAACTTCAGGGTCTATTTTAATTCTACCCAGATAAAAGCTCACTTCATTTCTATAGCATTCCCCATATTACCTGTATTTCTTTTTCCTTGTGGGTGCACGTCCTGTCTGTACTCATAAATCAGGCTTAGGAATACAAGATTTTTCACAATGAGACTCTAAACTTTTGAATTTACATCCCTTGCTTTATTCTGTTTGTTTGTTGGATTTTACTATTTTCCTTACTTCACAAAAGAAAAAGGAAATCAGATGATGTCAAAAATGACAGAAGTTGTTTTTAGCTTCTGAAACAAACAAAAAAAAAAATCTAGAAACTCTTTTGCTTTCAATGTAAAATCTTGCAAAATAATGATATATTGAAAGGCAAAGCTGAAAACAGTTTTCCCTTCAAGTTTCCAAATAGCAGAGAAACTAACAAATAGTGGTTTTTTAGTGCCAAGGTTTTTTGGTTTGGTTTTTTTTTTTCCCCTAAAAAAGTGAGTTGTCCCGAGGCAATGTAAATGGAAAAACATGTCACACCATCCAGCATCACAGGGTCTCCAGGAGGCTGCTCTTTCTTAGCCTAACAGGAGAGGGACAAAATCAAGATAATCTGAGAGGTGCTTCCCTTTCTCCTTCTGCTACCAAGTTAAACAAAATCCACCTCTGGCATTTTTAAATACAACAATCAGAACAATCTGTTACAAGGCCAGGCTTAAGCCCCCAGAATTGCGGGAGGTGAAAGTTTAATCTGGAAGGCTGCTCTCAGCTTTAATTATGGACAACTTAAGCCCTCAAAGCATCTCTCTGATAAAAATAAGAGAAAATGCAAGTACTGCCTGATTTTAATACAAAACAATTAATCAGCCCTGGTTGAGCCAAAGTAGGTCCAGGCTGACTTGAAAAGTTAATGGATCTTCAAACTGTTTCAAGAAAAGACTTAAATGGAGTTTCAGTGCTGTAAGGAAACACGAAACCCAGGCATCTTTGGCGTGGCTTTAGGTTTGTTACAAACATCTTGCATAGCTTGAAAACTGCTTTTGATGATGGGCCTAACTTCCTTTTCCTCAGCTTAATCCCAGTTTTCCTGATTGCACTCCTTTCCCCCACCCTAAAGCAAATGTTCCCTTTCCCCAATGCTTACACTTTCCAGATCTTTGCCTTGGGTTTCCTGTCATGCCCTTTCTGCAAGCTCAAGGCAAATGCTTGCACCTTCAAAGCAGTTTCCTCAAAGGTCAGTTCTACAACCCTTTCAGTCATTTTTGCTTCTCCTTCCCGATTTTCTTTTTGTATGACAATACCTTCCATCTTTCAAGCAGCTTTCCCAATTTTACTGCTTTGCTACAAGAAGCAATTCCTTTCCAGCTCAGCAATGAAATGCCCCAGTATTTTCATTTATTAAATACTGTGCTTTTCCAAAGTTTAGATTCCTGGGTCTGATCAGGTATTGCTCCTTTCTAAGGTTTTTTTTTTGTTTTGCCTCTATATATAACTGCTCAACAATAATATTTCTCCAGCACATAAGCTTTTAATTTCTACTTCAGGTTTCATTTTGCAATTTTCTGACAATGTTTTATTTCTCCATCTCCCCAGCAGAGATTGTATTCCTCTTCGCTCACTGCTGTTTGCATCACCTCCAAATTCAGCTGCAAATTTAATTTGCTTGCTGCTTAGCCCTGCTGCTATTAACAAACAGTAATGAAAAGATTAACTAACACACAGTTTATCAACCTAAATTATCCATAATATTTTACTTCTGGAGTTTTCTATTCTTTTGTTTGCAAATTACTTCTGAGGGAAAAAGAATGAAAGTGCAAAGATCTGAGCAAATCTTCTTCTTTTTGTAGAATAAGCACAGGTCCAGCCAAGTGAAGCTGTTTATTCAGCTATGGACATGACTTTTAGATTTCTTTGTATTTTGGACAGTTTTCGGAGTTACACAGTGAATAATAAGAAGAAATACTCCCACTATTATTGAAATTATTTACCCCACTACAGCTTTATCTCTGTGATGGTATTGTTTTTATTTCCCTGTAATTCATGCTTTTCTTTGATAGATAACAACATTAGAGGTGGTCTTCCCAGATCCAGCCTGTGCAACACAAAAACCCCAACCTGTCTGACCTCGCAAATATCAGCTGATTTCTGTGTATTCCAGTTTCTGCTGGGGAGCAAAGGCAGTACTCCTACATTGTCAGTAATAACCAAGAAAAACATTTAGGGATTGCTCCAATATCAGAGATGTGAGAATCACAGAATGGCCTAGGCTGGAAGAGACCTTAAAGGTCGCTTTGCCCCACTCCCTGCCAAGTGAAAGGACACCTTCCACTATCCCAGGTTGCTACAAGTCCCATCCAGCCTGGCCTGCAACACTGCCAGGGATGGGGCAGCTTCTCTGGCACACCTGTGCCAGGGCCTCAGCACCCTCACAGGGAACAGTTTCTTCCTGGTATCCAGTCTAAACCTGCTGTCAGTGTGTAGCCATTGCCCCTTGTCCTGTCACGCCAGGCCCTTGACAAGAGTCTCTCTCCATCTTTCCTGTAAGTTCCCTTCCAGTACTGGAAGGCCACAATGAGGTCACCTCAAAACATTTTATCTTCCAGGCTGAACAATCCCAATTCTTCCCACCTTTGCTCTCTCAGTAGGGGAAAATCAGCCAGCTCTTTGATGGAGAACCCAAAGGATGTCAGGATATATACCTGCAGTAATGAAATACCACAATCATTCCATAGACCTTCTTTCTTTGCAGATACAAAAAGTAACAAACAGACATTTAGACTTGACAAAACTCTTCCAACACACGAGGGAAATCGGGATCCCAGCCTTCAAACCCCTCATTCTGACCTCCTCAATACACAGAATAATCAGTCTGCTGCTTAATGCAAAATGATACCATGGCAGTGGGGCATAGACAGACAGGTGTAAACACGTAAATACGTCACAGAAGTGTCAGTGAGGGATGGAACAGGAATGGAAAACGACCTTGTTGTGACTGAGAAAAGGCTGCCTACTCCTATATCTGATTATAGACCTGGAGATGTAGCAGGGATGGGTGATATCATACAGGACATTATTAATAGTGCAGTCCCCCAGTGGGATTGTGAGAGGATGCTGAGGACTGCCAAATGCCTCCAGGGAGCTCTCACATGCCCTGGTGTGGGTGGCGGGGGAGGGAGGTGCAGGTCCAAAACCTGACAAGAATTAACTGTGCACAAGGTGTGAGAAGTAGCAGCTGTTCCAAAGAGTGAGGTAAGCACAGAGGAACTGCTCCTGACCTTTCTCTTGTAATCAGGCAGGTATGTGTCCAGCAGCCTCCTTTGATTTCCAAAAAAATGTAGATATTTCTGTGGAAGGATCAAATGTAGACACACACCTGCCATTGCAATCACCTGTGTGACTCTACATAGCTCATCTGACAGTGCAGAACACAGACTGCTCCTTGCAGCAGAGGTGTTATCACAGAACTGGCCCTCAGGAAGATGTCACCGGTTGGGAAAGCTTTCCCCAGTGACGAGTAGGGTCATGGCCACCCCCACAGTGTTATGGGTTGGCTCCAAATGCAGAGGAGTTTTACATGCTCGGCTGAGCAGATGTCCTGCTATGCTTTGCTCAGCCAGTCATTTGAAAAAGGAATGTCAGTGACTCTGTGGGCTGAACTCCATTTCCATAAGAAATTAAGTATACACCTTCACTGGAGGTTATTGGGGCTCAGTGCTCAGATGTGTCTTCTCTTTTATAAATGGCCTTAAGTAAACTAATTAATACATCTGTGAGCTGCTGCAGAGATGAAGAAACCTTGGTGGGCTCCCCCTCAGATTTGCAGCTGCACTCCACTGCCAGTGTGCCAGCAGAATGGATTAGTTTCCAATCCCCTCACTCTAACTTCCAGTTTGGTTGTCCCTCGGGATGGGAGGGTTAACACTTTGGGCTGGCATCACTTGGTTTTGCCTCTGAATTCTTCAGCATCTCAAAGGGCCTGGCTCTTGTGAAAGCTTTAGTTTCAATCTGTCTCTGTTGAAATTTCCATATCCTGAGAAGTAAAAGCATTCAGGAGGGTGTCTGCAGGGACATTCAGCACTCTCCAGCAACCTACCTTCATAAATCCATCTTGTACAAACAGTTGATTACTATTCTGAAATACAGTGTAAATTTTCAGACACAGTTATGTCACATCCCCACCTTCTTGAACATTCAGAATTCTTTTCTTGTTCTGTATCTTCCCCATGTCCCCCAAAGCACAGAGGAAGAGGGCTGCATTTCTTCACAACATAGTTATTAGGAAGAGGGAATCAACAGGGCAGTCCATGACTTGGGAGGTTGTGGAAGCAGTGTTCAGCAAACAGTGACAATAATCATGCTTTCCTCTTTGGTAAAAGCTTGGAAAAGCTGTCAGCCACCACAAAGGATTATTAGTTGCTTGGTCTGAAGAGCTGAAGCTGCTCCTAAATTTTTAAGGAAGTGCCAAACACTTCAAGCTGGCTTACATAAGTCATGTGGGGTATTACAATTCTAAATGTAAAAATCACCAGTCACTTTTCCTTCTATTCCACTTTCTCTTAGCAATGACTTAGAAGTAAATACTTGGGCAGTCTCCCACAATACTAGGCTTTCATGCTTTCTGCAGAACATTTTAAATGATGTCTCGCTCTTCCCCTGTGTGCAATGTTCAGAAACTGACCAGAATAAATCACCACAAACAAAACTAAACAAAATTTTTCACTACTACATAAAGTGGTGAGTCTGGAAAGGGAGGCAAATGGTTTGCCAGAGTTTATTAGGGATTGAATTTATCAATGGAAGGAAGAGGTAAGTTTATTAACTTCTCCTTAAATGTAGATCTTGAGCCACCTAGCTCAGACAGAATTAATAGCCTGCTAAAACTGCAGCGATAGGCAGGAATACAAACAAAAAAAATAGAGTAAAGCCACATTTGGGAGATAATCAGATTTGAAATGCATGAACTTTTGTTTTCTGTGTTCTTTGCTTTTCCTCTCTGAGCCACAAATGTCAGCAGTCCCCAAGTCCAATTTGCTTAGTGCAAACCAGCCACAAACACAGCCAAAATGAACTTTTGTCAGGAATTTACATGTGGAAAATTCCAAGAAGAACCATGAAGAACAACAAAAATATCTCACTAGCATCACCTAACCAAGGAAAATAATTTCACTTGGGAAAAATCTTTCCACTTGTAATGAACAATCTGAATTGAAAAACAAAACAAAACAAAACAAAAAAATCCCAGTGAAAGAGCAGAAAAGGTCACATGAAGGATTTCATTCTTGTGAGATTTTTAGACCATTCTCCAAAAGGCCAGAGAAAGAGCTGCTTGTGCTGAAGTAGCTTCTGCTGAGGTTCACAGAATCCTGGGCCCTCCAGGAAGCTGGAATTTGAGTCAGTATTCCCTCAGACAGGACACATATGCTGAAATCATGCCCCCAATTTGAGTCCTCTCTATAGATAATTTACTCACTGGTCTGCACTGAGAAAGCATTTGTTCTGCTTTGTGATTTGCATTGTGGAACTTCTGGAGGCATGGCCAGAAACACCAGAATTATTTGCTTTGAAAATATGAAAAGATAGACATTTTAATGTTTTACATTTTCCTCTCCTTTTTACAGATTTAACAACACACATGCCAAATAAATCTCAAATTATCTGCAGTTCAGACAGGCACAATGTTCCATTTGGGCAAAGAGCCATTCATCAAAAGCAATACTCCCCAGACCTGCAAAAAAATATACTTTTAATGTGTCTTATAACCACATTACAGACAAGGCCATAAACCAGCTGGAGTTTTCCAATAACACTCATTTCTCCTATCTAAAATAGTGCTTTAGACATACTCTGAGGTGCTGGACTTCATCGACAGCCTGACAATTTTTAGTCATGGACTGCAACTTCTGAACAGCACTTTATGAACCTCCTAGGTTGGAGGAACTCCCTGAAAACTATAATCTCACCAATCTTTGTGGTTTTGCCAAAGTTTTGCACCCAGAAAAATATAAATATTTGTTCTAAAACCTTTTTACTTTTGCAGCAAATAATCTGCAAAATAAATCAAACTACAGGTTGAATTTCAAAGTTAGCATCATTCCCACCAAATCCGTAAGATGTTTCACATGAAGTTCAGGAAAACACTTTTCAACATTTTTCTCATTAATGGAGTTCCTCCACGGAGAAGAAAAACAGCTCATTTTAGCTTCTCCAGCTCTCAGGTCCCCAGCCCTTCCTTTCTGTGTGCAGCATGACATTGAGGAGAGCCTGCAGGAACTCCAGCCTGACTTTTCCCACCTCATCACACTCCAACTTGTGTGTTTTGCTAGTGCCACTTAATTTTGAGACTGAGCAGAGCAGGGATTGCATGCAGCATGAATAGTGCTTCTGGCTTTTGAGCTGAGCCATATCAGAGCTTTGCTCACCATCCTGTGGGCTTGTGTGTCGTCTCATGTGTGGATTCTGGGCGCTGCAAGAAATCTGCTCAATGACATCTGTTTAATAATATTTTTACTGTTTTTAAAAGAAAATCCTATGCTGAGGGAAGGCGAAATTGCACAGCAGCTGCGCAGACAGAAAGGTCTGGGCTCTGAGATCCATCTACATTAAGTTAGTATTTATTCAGGTATGACAGTAATTGTATGGTAACTGAACATCTTCGATTTTTTCCCCCCTCAAAAGCAAAACATTACTGCAGACAACAGTCTAGATTTAGGTGAACTCACACTGTGACAAACTGAGAATGGAGAAAACACATTTCTTGTCCATAAAAGGACAGCTCACACATACACAGAGGGTAGCTCTGATATTGCTGCTGTTCCAAACTGCAAAGTGGGGACTCAATCTTGCAAAAAGGAGTTTTGTTTAGAGTGGATAAAACGTTCTTCAGTTAAAGATTTTTTTCTTCTTTTATCCTTTGCCTTCTGAAACAGAAAATGGCTCACCCTCTAAGCAGAAAATGATGATTTTTTTTTTTTTTTTAAGTGGAAAAATTTCTGTTCAGGAGGGAGAGGATCCTTCCCCTTAGCACTGGTGATGCACATCTGGAGTGCTGTGTCCAGTTCTGAGCTCCTTAGTACAGGAGCAAATCCATGAAAATTATTAAGGATTAGGACAACTGTACCTCAACAGGCTGACAGAGCTGGGGCTGTTCATGCTGCAGAAGAGAAGTTCCAGGGGGATTTTATTGAAGTGCAGAGATACCTCACAGAAGGGACTAATAAAGATGGAGCCAGGCTCTACTCAGGTGTGTCCATGATAGGACAGAAGGCAATGGGAAAAAACTGAAATATAGGAAACACTGCTGATACATGAAATATATTTTTGCGGAGTTTAAGGGTGGTGAAACACTGGAATGGCTTGTCTAGAGGTTGTGGAGTCTCCATCCATGTAGATATTCCAGATCTGAGTAGGCAGAGCTCTCTGCAAGCTGCGCTATTTGATACTCCTGCGAGCAGTGAGATTGGCCTACATAATGTCCTGAGGATCCTCCCATCTGTCCCACGGTCTGTGACTCTGTGCCCTCATCCCAGAGTGCCAGAGGTCTCTGACATGTGGCAGATGTGTTTGCAAAGCAGGAAAATCAAATTCAAGGCTTTCCTGAGTAATTTGAAGGAGTATTACAGTCAGGGTTTATCACAGACTATGAGGGTGCTCTAAGAGTAGTTTTGTATTTTCTCCTTCAATCCACTACTTGTGCAGCAAATTTATAAGCAGGTGTGATCTTTAGTGAATGATTCACATCCATGACTTAGGATTTTACATTGAAAATTGATTTCATTTAAATATTAATGATAATACCAAATATACAGGTGTCCAAATATAGAAGGAAAAAAAAAATCTGTCCTCCCTGGACAGTTGCTCCTGGGTCTCAGCTGCACAAACAAGATGACAGAAAGGCTTAAAAAATAAGTGACAAATGAGCTTCTAGAATATGGACAGAAGGTAGAATTAGAAGGAGACCACAGGAAGCCGAACAGAGCAGTGCATGGCAAAGTACCAAGAAGTAGCACACTTTTAGAAATGGTTTTCAAAATACTGAATCATTGAACAAGATTTTTGAGTTTTAGGAGATGGTGGGGAGAGGGATGACCCCAATCTGTCCTTGAATATTTCTAATTGATGTCAGCTTTGTTTCACCTTATATAAATGTAACTTCTTAAAAAACCACCAAAAAAAAGATCCCCAGTCCTGAAAACAACTCCCACAAAATGGGAGTTGGGTCACTGGGTCCTTCTGAATTCCCCACTTGTATTATAGAGGCCTAATAACCACTTTCTGATTTGACTGCATCATTTTCCTTCAGGAACCCTTTCCCTTACTAGAGAGAGAAAGAAAACAAAAGCACTATTGAAACACAGGATTTATTTCCTTCTTATGGTAACATTAAATAGAAGCCACTTGATAAATATGAATTAGATGAGTCTGAGAGATCTCAGCACACAAAACCTGACAACAGTTAGCAAAGTCAGAACTTTTTCATTTCACATAGTGAAACAGTTTTCTACTGTGCATGATCCTGCAAGTTTGAAACTAAACTTCTCTGTGGAATAAACTCTGTGGAAGTAACTTCGCCTCTCTCTGCTGCCAAGCCCAGGCCATGCTATCCCAAGAACTACCTACCTCTGCAGAGAAAGGTCTTAGCTGATATATATGCCACTAGGCATGGAAAGGGGAAAAGCAAGGCCTAAAATATAGCTGAAATATTGAAAAAAAAATTTCAGAAGACAGTTTGCATTCATTATAAAGTATAACAAATTGCATCTTCAAAGAAACACACAACCTGTTTCCATACCTCTATATACGTCTCATATCTTAGTAACATAGATGTTACTAAAGAAATCCCAATTTTCATGTTTACAGCCTCTAGCAAACCTCCCTCTTGGACTGTTTTAACATTGACTCTCTGTTTCTTTGCAGATCTTACAGGTGAACAAGGTGATGTCCATCTTGTTTTATGTGATATTTCTCACTTACCTTCGTGGCATCCAGTCTTCCAACATGGATCAAAGGAGTTTCCCAGAAGATTCGATAAATTCTCTTATTATTAAACTCATTCAGGCAGACATTTTAAAAAACAAGTTTTCTAAGCAGATGGTAGACATTAAGGAAAACTATCAAAACACAGTGCAGAAAACAGACGCTCAGCAAGACATAGACACAGAGGAAAATGTGAAATCAGACTTCCAGCCAGTTTTCTCAGTGGATACGGATCTCTTGAGGCAGCAGAGACGCTACAATTCTCCCCGAGTCCTTCTGAGTGACAACACGCCGCTGGAGCCGCCGCCCCTGTACCTCATGGAGGATTACATCGGGAATTCCGTGGTGGTGAACAGAACCTCCCGGCGGAAGAGGTATGCAGAGCACAGGGGCCACCGGGGGGAATACTCCGTTTGTGACAGTGAAAGTTTGTGGGTCACGGACAAATCCTCCGCCATCGACATCAGGGGACACCAGGTGACTGTTCTGGGAGAAATTAAAACGGGCAACTCTCCAGTTAAGCAATACTTTTACGAAACGAGGTGTAAAGAGGCCAAGCCTGTAAAAAATGGCTGCCGCGGCATTGATGACAAGCACTGGAATTCCCAATGCAAGACATCCCAAACTTATGTCAGAGCACTGACTTCAGAAAACAACAAACTGGTGGGCTGGAGGTGGATACGGATAGACACCTCCTGTGTGTGTGCCTTGTCCAGGAAAACAGGAAGAACATAGATCTACATCTCTTTGCTATATAAATTATTACTTTAAATTATATGATATGCATGTAGCATATAAATGTTTATATTGTTTTATATATATTATAAGTTGACCTTATTTATTAAACTTCAGCAAATCTACAGTATATAAGCTTTCTGTCTCAATAAACAAGAGCAAAGGGTGTGTGCCTCTACCGTGGCCAACTCCGGGGTTTTTTAGACGATTTTTGTGACACTGCTTGTCGGCAGCATACCTTAACCTTCCTGTAAAATCTGTAAAATCAGTATTTTTCATTCAGTATTGTCAAACCAGTGACTGTCATTTAGTAAACTTGTTAAAAATCAGATCAATGCCAAGCCTTGTGTACATATTTATATTCCCTGCTCTATACATTCATATTTAATTGGATCTGCAGTGTTGACTCCTCACCACCAAAAAAAAATGGACCAAAATACATGTTGCAGCCTGCAGATGATGTCAAATTTTCAGGCATCAGGTAGCCCTAAAATATAGTTTCTGTGTACGCCAGTTTTGCCAGTGAAATGACCATTTTCCCTCTGATAGCAATTCAGAATGGCTGCTAATAATCCAGGAACATCCATTTGCGTTTACGAAGCACATTTGTTTTGCAACTGTTTCTAATGCTGCCAGTGCATCATTGAAAAAATATGAAAAAAATCTGAAATATTTGTAGCCAAAACTTGCTGAAGTCAAGAACTGATCTAAATGGATCATTAATATAATACATAAAAGATGGTTTGTTGTGCTCAGCCTCCTCCTCCTCACATGAATCAACTATCTTCTGCTTGTATTGCTGGATCATTCCTCTCTGAGTTTTTAAATTAGAAACAAAGCTGGGAGTGTCTTAACCTTAAAAGAGTTCTTGGCTTGTACATCGTAGTAAAGAAAGATGCGATATCCTGGCCACAAGCCCGTACGAAAGTTTCCTTCTCCTCAGTGATCCATTCTCCATCTTTCACAGGGGGAAAATATGTGTTGAACTGCTTGAGAAACCTGGTACCTTTCACAGGAATGTGAAATGGATGGTGGCTAAAATCCATGAAGTCTATAGTTATACTGAAGTTGCCCAATTAAACATATGAGTTGTTGCTTAGGAGAGACAAATGTGCTAGCGTGTATTTACCTCTGAGTCTTCTGTGGATTGTCATGTAGCCCCACTGACAACAGGAATAATGACACTACTTGAAGAGATGTCCCATTACACGTTAGCTGTGCAATGCCATGGTTGGGATCCCACTCCCAGGAAGCAAATGAGAGTTCATGTCTAGGAACAGAATTCAAATTGAGCCGCATGTTATCTGTGTCCAGATAGATCTAACCCACAGCCAGGGCTGGGAAATACCAGCTATTCAGAAAGTTCTACCCTCATTTATTTTCTGAGGGGTTTACACATATAGCCTTTGCTGCCATAGCATGTTCAGCATCACAAATGGAAATGAGATCAGAGCCCTCAAACATGAGGCTGCAGGACGCCTTTGCTCATGCAGCTTTCACCCCTGGAAAACCAGCTTCAAACATGCAACAGGCCATGAAAGGCAGCAAATCGTGGGGTATCCCGTAATCCCTTACAGAGAGCACTGCACACCATAAAACCACCTGGAGCTGGACAGGTTGCCTTGAGGCCAAGCAATGGAACAGTCCTGTCTTGGAAAGCCAGGTTAGAGCATGTGGGTATTTTCTTCAGGGGAGGCCAGAAGCAAAGCTTTTGAGAACCATCTCAATTTTCAGCACGAGGCCAGGGTATTTACCTCACAGGAAGTATCATCACTTTCAGCACTAAATCCTAACTTTGCTTCAAGCAATAACCACTTCAGAGGTTCAATACAAGGCAGTCATTAAAATGAGAGGATGGAATATAACATGG
Organism: Ammospiza nelsoni; assembly: GCF_027579445.1. NCBI lineage: Eukaryota > Metazoa > Chordata > Aves > Passeriformes > Passerellidae > Ammospiza > Ammospiza nelsoni. The sequence continues at coordinate 56,717,117 of NC_080637.1, read as the reverse complement.
AAGTCAGTATCTGACAGATCTGATTAGAATATTTCTCATTTCTTGGCAAAATTTTTCAAAAGAAAAAAACCCAACCCCACAGAGCTTTTGCTACTTTTTCCAGTAGGAAAGTTTAAGCTTTAACTAACCATTTTGGCTTGGGGGAATAAGCATATTTTTCAGAGTTCTGCCACACTGGATTTTTTTGTAAATGAAAAGCTTGATTTTACACCCTGAGTTCCCAAATAAAGATCTTTTGCACATGCTGGGAGCAATTGAGAGCTTATATAGTTATGGATCACTAACTTTAGAGATCTCCTTGTTTCACTGTGCCACATAGGTCCATCTCCATGTGAGAAGAGGAGGTAAGGAGACCAATCCCATTAATCAGAAACTGCCTTGTTTGGAAGTGTGGATGTCACTTTTGTTTACATAAATCCATGTCTCCAGATTTTGTTACTGTAAATTCAGAGAAGATCTGTTGAAGACAGGAAAGAAAATATAGCTGTATAACAATATAGACAACATCAGAGTTGATTCTAATGCCTTTTTTTTTATGCTCACTGAAAATCACGGGAGGTTCATTCCTTAAGGGTTCAAAGAAAGCCATCTGTCACTTTCCACTGTAAATCCAGTAACAGGAACTGGTCTTTGACTCTTGACTTTAACAAGTATTTTACAAAGCAGCCAGCAAAAATATCTCAGAGTAAATATGCCTGTCATCTGAAACACATGAGATGTGTGTTGTGTACGGTTATTAGACTGGTTGCCCCTTTCCCATCCCAGGAAAACAATGAGTGGAAGTGTTACCCTCTGGATCTGATCCAGCTTCCACTAAACTCAATGGCAGAAAAAAAAAATCTCACCTTCTCTGGTGGAATCTGGATCAGGCCTCAAGCGAAGAAAAACCTGCGCATTTCGACCCGAGAGCAAAGTAATCCCACACATCAGTAACACTTTCCTGTAAATCCTGTGTATGCATAAGATGCTGTATAATTTTGTAATGAGTTTGTAAACAAAGGCTGTAATAAATTTATTAAGGTCTAATTCTCTTTTCACTGTAGCCAGGGATGGTTTTATTGCCAACTTTGGTCATGGCACAATGAATTCAAAATTCGTATCCAACTTTTTTTTGTTTGTGTTAAGCAATTAAACAAAATATTCAGCTCTCAATGCCAGTTTAATTTAAGCATTCTAAAAATCACTTCCATTAGGCAGCTCAGATGCTCTGTCAATATTGTTTTGCCAATAGATCATTATAAACACACATTATATTTAGATTTTCTCCCAAATGACTAAATGCTATTCTGAAATTGCCTGTCTGTGTCAAAATATATTTCCTCTGCTTTTTCCCCCCTAGTTTTTTTCCAGTCCATTTAGTAACAGCAAAAAATGCTCCACTGAGGTTTTGGAAAACCATCTGCATTTATTTTACCACCTTTGAACATGTGTTCAGGAATGAAGTCTGTGCAGAGAGTTTACTGCTACCAAGAGATTTGTGCGGCTGCACCAGGAAGAAACTTTGACTGGACTTTACAGAGTGTGTGCTCAAAACCACTCTGCTCATACTCTGTTATTTCAATTCTTTAGCAACCCGAGGCTTTTGCATTGTGTATCTGCAGACAATACCAAACAGGAAACAAGCCTGATCAGGAGTTTCAAAATTAAAAATTTCATTATAATGACCTGCTATCTCTGACCTCTTGGCAAATGCAAACATTTGCGCAGCAAAGTCAAGCACAGGAACATTTGTTTCATTTAATAGAAATATTCCGGCAAAAGCAACGGGATTCTGTGCTCTCTGCCCTTGCTAAGCATGTGTAGTTCATCGTGGATATGGACAGGAGGAGGAAGAGGAGTAGAATCAGATAAAAAGCACCAGAGCTTGTAAGAAGTTAAAAGCTGTGCTCCAGCTTGGAGATTCTTAAAGTGTGGAGGGGTTGTTCTCTGAAATGCTTTGTCTGTATTTTGTTACAGCAGATGGCAGAATGACGAAGCAAGCACAGATGTGGTGTAAAAAAACCAAGCAATATGAGGATAACAAAAAACTTTCCCGGGAAAGTCGGCCACTTGCTACCACTGTGGATCCCTGCAGTTCTGGGCAGGTGACTGCAGAGTTCAGCTATGACCTGGGGGGGAGGGGGCAGCACTTTACATTCATGAGCTGGATAGTTTTTTTTCCTCTACTTTTTTTTCTTGTCCCTTTGAGTTTTTTGTTTATTTGTTTGTTTGTTATGGTAATCTCTAGCTGCTTTGGCACCTCTGATGAACAATGAGTGATAATGCTTTGCATGAATGTCCCCAAATACAGATTTCTCCTTTGTTTTAGAACTGAGCTTTGAAGCCAGCAGTGCCTGAAAGCCTTATTTTCATCACAGAACTGGCCTTTTGATGTCATGACCTCATGTTTCTGGACATTTTGATCACAGGGCTCTATTTTGGAGCTCTTATCCACGCAATAGATGAGATGTGACCAGGCTGATTGAGAAGTGGCTGTGCACACGACAACAAAGAGAGAATGAGGCAGCCCTGTGCCATCTTTGCATCCACCTTCACACATCTCCTGTTCTGATTTCAGTCTTGAGTTGCATGATCAAGGGCCAGTGATCAAGGTTTGCTTTCTGCATGTCCAAGGGTTCAGATGCCCAGAATATCCTATAATGGTTAGATTTGGGATTGACCCTAAAGATGATCTCATTCCAACACCTCTGCCATGGGCAGGGACACCTTCCACTAGACCAGGTTTCTCAGAGCCACATCCAACCTGTACTTGAGCACTTCCAGGGATGATCTTTGGCAAGAGGACAATTTCTCAGTTTACATAAACATGTCTTGTGTGAATCTGGGTACACCATCTGCAAAAGGCTGCCATGGTTGCAGCGTTGGCCCTCTCCAAAACACAGTACATTGTCACTTTTCACTTGTGTCACAGGGAGCAGATGGAGTCATTGACAGACTAGCTCCTCCCTCCATCCAGGGGAGACTGCTAAGGAGGCACACAACACGGTCCTTTTCTCTAAACAAATATTCCTATGGAGGGTGTGAGGAAAGCAAAGGAAGTGCTGAAACACGCAGGGAGTCAGAGCTGTTGGGTGGCAAACATCTTGCAGAGATTTTGGAAAGCGAGGGAGAATTCAGCTGTTCAACTGTAACATCAGATGAAAGGCTCTTTCCTGCTGTGATAAGGGTTAAATAAATACCATGAGATCATCTGTAGCAGTAATTCAAAATCAAAATGAACCTTTATTAATTGGGGTTAATCCCTCTGTGTTGATGAGGAGTTAACCACGCTTGCTGTGCACAAATGATGAAGCCTTGCTGTCAGTTACCCTGTGGTAGCCCCTGTTTTCAGCACTCAGGACTATGAAGCCGTTAAGTGACGGCCAAATTTGGCTCAGAAAGTACTAAATCCACATTTAAATGCATGAGGGGGAGCCCATGTTGGAAGCATTATCCACCACACAAAACAAGCACAGTTTTTAACATGAGTTTCATAAAAATTTCTCATTACTTTGTCCAGTTCCAGGGATTTAGGTTTTAAAATAGATTTTGAACTGTCTGGTATGAGCAGTACACATATATTTAGCAGTAATTTACAAAAGAAAAGAACCCTGTAAATGGAAGTATGCAGCGAAATACTGTGTCCAGCACTGCACATAACCTCTGTTGATTCTTATTTATGTTCTCAGTGTCTCAGAGAGAAATTTAATACAAATCTTGGTTTTGTTTTACTCACCACATTTTGTAAAATAATCACCTCAACTTACTGCTTGTAGAGGTTTGTGGTGTGCAATCTTTGTGGATAATGAAGCACAAACATGCCTGTAAAGCTGCTGAGCAATGTAAGAGTTGCAAGTCCCACACTTGCACAGCAGAGAGTAAAAACAAACATATGAAAATAACAGAATTAGTTTCTCAGGCTCAGAGAGATTAAATATGTTTTAAAATATCAAATGACAGCTTTTTTCAAGTTATAACAAATATTTCAAGTCAGATTTGTATGGGACACAACCCACTGCTCACATGGAGCATAATTTTTGTAATCTTTCTTATTGCACAAATCTACTCAATGTGATTCCCATTAAGTTCAGAAAACAGAAATTTGCTCATTTCCACACTGCTGACAGAGCATTCAGAATATCCCCAATAGATGAGCCAAATCTCAGGTCAGAGCATAATCCCTGAGTTTATGTCCTAAGGATAAAACTACCAGGAAGGAATTTTTTTTTTCTGCAGAGAGTGAGAGTTCAGCTGTCACATTCACAGTGTCTATGCCATGCTATCACATGTTTTAAGACATTAGGAGAAAGAATCTGGTCAGCTGGAGAGCTGATGGAAATAAGAAGTGGGAGATGGATAGGGCAATAATTATTACATGACCTCCTTGAAAACTACATCCCACAAACATATAAAATGCAGCCCTCAGGATCCTTCTGATGCTGTGATCTGACTCAGAGGCATTTATTCCTTAGGTCAATAATCTTGGATTCCTGAGACTTGGCGTCGGGACATGGTACTTGTCCTAGGCGGGGGTAAAGGTGAAAAAAATCCCTTCTCCCACCATAATCAGATAACAGCAATTATGCAAGAGGGCATTCTCATGGGAACAGTTTTGTCTCAAAATCCCATGGCTTTTTAAATTTTTTTTTCTGCAGAAATGGAAGATATGGGTTTCTGAGAAAGGGCCTTCTGCCTGTAGTTTTCTCAGAGGGATATGAGGGCACTGGAGAATAGAACTTAGGGAGAAAGAGGAAAATTCTCATTGAGCAGAGTTTTTCAGTGATCTATTTTCCCTTCACTACAGAATTATGTGGTGAAGTTTCTCAACAGAGACCCTGATGCAGGGAGAATTTGCATGTGAGTGACAATGAAAAGCACCTCAGTACAGAACCTGGATTGAAGACAGGAGCTCAGAAATCCCTGTGGCTCCTTCTTCTCTTTTCCTGAACGCCCAGGGAGATTCAAGGGTGTCAGTGGCACAAAAACAGAGAGCAGTGACAAATTAGCTGCAGAACACACTTCTCCATTCATAGCAGTCAGGCAAAGGCAGCACAAGGACAAATCCATCATTGCAGAGGCTGATGCCTTGCATCTCCCTCCATGGGATCTCAAGGAGAAGGATCCATAATGCCATTTCATAAACCAACTTTAAGCAATATCAAGCCAGTGCTGCAATGGTCTGGATTTGGTCCACACAAAATGAAAGGCAAAATCTGGTGGGATTTTTTAGCAGTAATTGCTGCTGAACGGCATATTGGAATCTCAAATGTACAGGAAAAAATTATATGAATAGTGAAAAGTATCTAAGTCACATACAGAACTAATAAATACTCAGCTTTATTCTGATCTCATGTAGGTTTGATGTCTGACTTCAGTGGGATCAGTCCCAGTTTTTACTGATACAATAAAGCCTGGAATTACATCTGTGACATTTGAAAGCAGGTGGTGGGCTCTTTGAGAGATCAGACTCTCAATTTCTGTGTGCCATGTTGCTGCTGCCCCATGAAATTTGGTGATGGATGCCAATGGAATTATTTAATGGGATAGATTATAGGAACTACACTTCCATGCTTTAAATTACCTCTGCCCTGCTCAGAGAGATATTGTTGACAGCTCTCAGACTGACTCAATGCAGCTCACTAGGCACCCTAGGGGTTTTCCATGCCACCAGCTAAGCAATCTTTCCTGAGAACCACAGTGCAGAGAATTCAACATCAACTCTGATTCTTGCTTCATATGGAACTTCAGTAGTTTGTTTTTGTTCGAACAAATTATGAGAAATCAAAGTTAGATGTGCAAGTACTGGCATTCAGAATGAAATTCTGAAATCTGTAACTACTGCCAGCACAAGAACACTGCGAGATGAAGGTAGAATGTACACTCCGCAGGCTCAGTGAATATGCTCTTGTTCAGAAACAGAACTGTTTTAGGCAACAGCATTGTATTTGGAGCAAAGACAAAGATCCTAGTCCTGTTGAACAGTGATGCCCAAGCGAGTTTCTTTTCAGTTCACCAGAGACTTCATGGTTTTGGCTTTCCCAAGTATTTTTCAGTAGGTATTACTGAGCATAATTAGCATGATAAAATTTGCTACATTAGAAACATTCCAGAACTACAACCTGAATAAACTGAAATGGTTGATCATGGTTAAGCATCATGTCCTGAATTTTGAAGCCTCTACCAGCCTTCAAAAATGGCTCAGTTTGCAAATACAGCTTGACTTCATGGCTAGGAAAATTTCCTTGAGATTTTTCTCTTCAGATGCTTTTCCATAAAATCTTCATAAATACCAGAGATTTTACAGTGTCTAAACATAATCTGAAGTGTCCAGTTCTGTCAGCCCTGAGGTCATCCATTCTCTCATGAAGTGTTTACTAAATATTCCATTGCCCTAAGCAATGGTTTGCTCAGTGGGAACAGTGCAGGCTCCATGAGTGAATAGCTACAGTTTAGGAGGTGTGAATACAAACAATAACACACAAGCTGATATCAAGAAATTCACTGGAAAGCCAGAATTGGAGCTTAAAAAAAACCCAGTTTAGCAGAGAAAAGCAGAAAATGAGGAAAAATTAAATCCAGAAGTTTGCAAACTTAGAGAATAAATAGGCTGACCTTTGATAATAGCAGTAATTGGGTTCGTGCCCTCCTGCCTTGCAAAATCCATTCATTTCCCAACAAAATAAAATATAACAGCTTGAGCTGAAATTCTGCTGTCAGGGAGATTTTTGTGCTTAAAGCTCTTAGTGAGTCTCTGCTAATAGGGTCTGTAGGAGTGGTTTATAGATTCATTCTCAAAAAAACCCCAAAAAACCACCCCATAACCACAATCAGGATTTACTGAGAGACAGTTCCATAGCTTGGTCTGCATTAAAAGTGGATTTAATTCACTCTAACTGCTTGTGTAAGTCTTGATCCAAAATAACCCATAATAAGTGTATGTCCAGTTTTAAAGGAAAAAGAGCTGTCAATAAGTTGGTAAGATTAACCCCATGCTTAAAACTGAGCCCATACTCAAATGTTTTTAGGGATCAGGGTAATGATAAGATTAATTAGTGATTTTATTCCTGGAACTTATAGTTGTTCACTAAGAAAACCCCAAATGGAACAATAATATGATCAAGCCCCTTAGTTACCATCCTACAAAGTTTGCTTTAAACTCCCAGAAGAAGAAGTACAAAAGATAATCTGTTAGCATTTAAGGCTTGATCCAAAACCATGGAAATTTGCAAAAAGCTTCAAAAAACTTCTATTGGGTTATGTGCTTGATAATTGAACCATGGTCAATAAAACAACATGGATTTATAGGGCAATGAAAAGAACACACCAAAAGAACTGATCATTCATTGTTTTTAGAAATCAAAGCACAACAATTAGCAGCAAAGTGTTTGGCAGCACTTCACAAATTCTTCCTTGCAAAAGTCATTCCAGTTGCCTGCATGGGGTACTGGGGAAAGGGAAGTCAGTTACATGCAGAGATAGCTGGGAATGCCAGGGGGAGAAGTCATTCTATGGATAACTGTGGGAACAGCTTTAGGCCTAAGGTGAAGTTATCAAGGCCAACTCAGTGACTGAGGGGCTCACATCAATGTCTGAAGGCAAACTGAACACTTCCCTCCAAGTGAGGGGTTTGACAGCAGCACTTTCTAAAAGATGCTGAAGAAACAGAAAATCTTTTAGGTAATGATCTCCTTGTCTTGTATCTCTTATTTCAATACCTGCTTGAAGGCTGCTACAACTGCAGGTGAATTTATCCCTCCTACCATCCATATACCTCATCAAGCAAGTTGCTACAATGAAGTCCTATGCTTTTCCAAGTCCTTGCTAGACAGCTCCAAAAACTTATGGGAAATTTAGAGCAAACACACAAACTTAAATGCAGTTTAATGTCATCCTCGATGTCAGGGTAGGTGAGATCCTTCACTGTGGAGGTCCAGAGGTGTCAAAAGAAAAGAACCAGTATATGTCACTGCAGCTGGCAAACTGCTGTCAGGACAGCACTAACACTTGCCTTCACATCTCTCTTCCCTCCCAGCTAACTTCTTGTTCTGTTCTTATTAGTTCTCCAGATGAATTTATTAGTCTGTCAATCAAATGTGGAGGACTCTAAGGAAAGGTGGCCAATACCAGACTCTGAGATGAATTTTTTGGCCAGCTGGAAGCAGGATGGGCACCCCTGTCTTAGAGAGTGGTGAATTCCATCAAAGACTTAAAAAGAAGGACAAATAAGGACATAGACTCATTTTCTGTCAGGATCACAATTTTATTTGCAGACCACTTTGTCTGTCTCCTGATCCAACATGCACTGACAGGCAAAAAGTAGGAACTACCTATGAGGAGAAAGGGGGTTGAGCTGAATGAGAAGGATTTTTGGGAGTGATGGAGTGAAGTGCCCAGAAAACATGAGTCTAGCACTTAATGGAATTAATTTTCTCTTAAAATAGTAAAAATTAGATTTTCTCATCAGAGGTAAATATACATTTATATAGTTATTTTACCTCATGTGAGTTTTAATTTTTATTTTTTTATGGACCTATTCTGTAATTCCAGAAGCCTCCAATGGGCTGGAAGACTTCTCCCTAGCATAGGTTACCTACAAATTACAGCATTTCAAATTAAGATATTCTGTAAAGGGGAAGTCCCAGGTGCTTTCAGCACAAGTGTGAGCTCTGAAAATTAAGTTAAAACTGTTGACACTGACCAAAAAATAAAAGAGTTCATAGGACAGAGATGGAAATCCCAGGGTAAATGGCTTCAAATTAGGTAGAAGAGAGAGCAAGGAGTGGGGAAGAGACAACTCCTTTGGACATCTGGCAGTGGGGACAAAATGCCAACCCTCAAACGTGCAGTTTGCATGAGAGTTGATGAATTGGGTGCAAGACAATGACCCGTTGCTGGGCTGGGCAGGTGACAGGATCAACCAGATCTGGAAGACTGACCAAGATTAAGTGTTAGCTGGTGCCAAGGAGCTGCAGGCCACCCACACAGATCAAGTGGGAAAGCGCTAATGGGAAAGACATTTTGGGAGTTAAAAATATAACCAGTTCCTTAATCTGGGAACAGAGCTGTAAAATAACAGCTGGACAGCAAGGCAGAACAAAGTTCTCCTCCATGGTTGAGTGAAAGGTGGTTGAATGGAAAGGCACCGTCTGCTTGATCAGTACAGGCCCTCAGCCAGGATGGCTACGTGTAGAGAAAGGAAGGGCCACATTCCTCTGAGATGGCAGCACAGTTCTGTCCCACAGGCCAGGGCAGCAGTCTTCAAAGTAACAATGAAATATTAGACGTTTTAAAAGGATTTCCCACTATATTGATGTTGTTCCTATAACACAAGCCAAGGAGTAGGAAGGCAGCACATCAAAACACGTTTCCATGCACTTGGGAACAGGCATCTCTTCTGCACCAGACAATGATTTCTACTGTCTGTAAGGGCAATATCTGGACTGCAAGTACACGGGAAAATCTTCCTACAGCACCTGCTCCAAAAGCAGGCAACTGAGAAAGCAGCCTCCATTGCTGATAGTGTTTGAAGGAATTCACAAAACCCAGGGGCATGTCAGATCCTGCAGGGATGAGCACTCCCATTCTGCCCCAGTGTCCAGCTGAACCATTTCCACTGCTCCAAGGACAAAACCTGGCCCCACCATTTAGGACAGCTGCGACCGTCCATGAACCAGCAGTGCCCTGGGGCCGAGAAGGTCAGTGGTCTCCTGGGGGATATTGGGAGGAGAACTGCCAGCAGCTCAGGGAGTGATCCTGCCCCTCTGCCCAGCCCTCCCTGTGTGGCACATCTGCAGTGCTGTGTCCAGTCCTGGGCTCCTCAGCACAGCAGGGACAGGGAGCTCCTGGACTGGGGCCAGTGGAGGCTGCAGAGATGATTCAGGGCCTGGAACATCTCTGGCAGGGAAAGGCTGAGGGAGCTGGGGCTGTCCAGCCTGGAGAGGAGCCCCAGCTGAGAGGGGCCCTCAGCCCTGGGTGTCCCTGTGTGCAGGGAGGGCTCCGAGCAGGGCCCAGGCTCTGCTCCAGGGCCCAGCAATGGCGCCAGAGGAACAGGCAGGGACTGAGGCCAGGAGGTTCCACCTGGGCACGAGGCAGAACTTCTGTCCTGGGCAGTGATGGAGGGCTGAACAGATTGAACAGAGAGGGTGTGGAGTCTCCTCACTGGGGATATTCCAGACCCCTCTGGACACAATCCTGTGCCCTGTGCTGTGGGATGGCGCTGCTGGAGCAGGGAGGTGGGTCCAGCTGCCCCACTGTGGTCCCTTCCAGCCTGAGCAATCCTGGGATTTTGAGACTCTGTGTAGGTAGTGGCTGGCCCAAGACAGAGCACAGACTGAAGTACGCTACAATTCAGGATTGCAGAGCTCTCCTCCATGTCAGTTCAGAAGCACAACCCACACAAGGCAGGCACAATGTAGCCACAACTGTTGCAAGGGGTTAAAATACTCATCTGTCAGCAGCACCTCTGCTTGGGGGTGAGCTCTGCAAACACTCAAACCACCACAGAAAAATCACAGGTCACAAGATCCAGCTCTGGAGCTGAAAACACTCTAAGCACTTCACAAGCATCACATTTTGTAGTAGCATAGGACACAGGCAACTGATTCTGTCTGCATCCCTGCACTCTGCTTTCTGCCAGCTTGGCGTTCTCCACCATTGCTCCTTTTAGATTTTTTTTTTTCCAGACTGTGGTACATGACAAATTAGGAACAGGAACAGCTTCTGCAGTTTTCTGTCTTACAGTCTTAACAGCTCTTCTTAAATCCCCTGCAAAACTTGGAAGAGGCACAAAGCAGAAAATGACTGTCATCTTGTAGTGTAACTGGCTGCTTTATGATGTAATAGCCACTACTCACATTCTTCCCTGGGATAAGCTGCTGGCATTCCAGAAGAAAAGGGTAGATTCCTGAGCTTACGTATGAATTTCCTGCAGGCTAACCACATTCATAGAAAAAGATTCTGTACATCTCCTGCTGTTATATTTTTTGTAGGCAAGCCTGACAGCTCTTTCAATTAAAACTTTTGTTCTCTGATGGAAATCAGGCTTCCAAATTCACTTCCTTTTCTTGCAAATACTACTATTTATTATTTCAAATTTATTATTTCACTATATTCATTATCACAGTATCATTACATAATACTCTCCAGGAACTAGTTTTAAACCATTCAGTGGCATCCAGATTTTTAGCTGACATAATATGGAATGTATCAAGGGTGTCAACATATAGTGCTGCTGTTTAGTGATTCAGTGCATGACAGAGGTCTGAGAAATAATATTTTTTTTGACACATCACATTTCCTTCACCTACTGTGCCTCTTACTACCTTCAGCTAATACCTCTGCCTTATATTTTCAAATCCAAGACTATTGCAAAATGAATTTTATTTATGCAATAAACAGAGCACCTGTCTGGCACCTGTTTAAAGCATTTACCACTGACAGTGAAGCTGCCTGGGCTACAGAGAAAAACAAAAATACCCCTTCAGACTGCAAAATAAAGAGCCTTCAGAAGTCTCCTTAATCAGTGTACTCTGGCAAAGTGCTGCATCCTGGAACAGACCCTGCTCTTCAGTAAAAAAGAATAGAGAATTTTTCAAAGCTATGGACATTCATACCACAAACAACGTGTTACAGCATTTTTACCATGATCAAACACAAAAGAAAAGACAGACTTACCTCTGGTGAGGCTTTTTGTGAACTGCAGAGGTGGAAGGAGAGGCATCTGGAAAAGCAGGACAGGGACTAACCAGAACAGGCACCCAACAGTCAGCACTTGCAAAATGGCTACGGGAAGACTTGAGCCGTTCAGCCCTGCAAGACTTAAAGGGACAGATTTCCACAAGCACACTGGGACAAAAGCCTCTTGAAGAACACAATTCCCCACTGGGAGAAGGCAGGCCCTGGTATTGGAAATACTGAAGCATGTCTTTAAGCATGTGGACTTGAGTCTGTGCAGCTCAGCACAAGCCTGCAGGACTCGATTTACTGACGTGAACAAAGTTACCCAGGGAGGGCATGCTCTAGGGGAGTACTTGTTACAGCTCCATCACAGGAGTGAGGTTCCATCACTGCTGAGTTACTCTGAAGGGTGCTAAGACACATTCCAGAAGTCCAGAAAGGAAAGAAAATAAAATAATCAAAATGCACCCTAAAAAAATGAATCAAGTTGTTGCAACAAACACTACTCATGTATTCACCCTGATATTTGTAGTTTGTTTTTTCAGCATGATACCCACAATAGCTGCCCATCTAATTGAAACATTTCAAAAGCACTTTAAACTCTCAAAACAACTGAAAATAACTCCAGTTACAGATTTACAGCTCCCGTCTCCTCTATGGCAAATTACTGTGTCAAATATTTTACAGTGAGAGCAGAAACACCCCAATGACAGGGCACAGGAGACTGTGAAGACACCAAATCAACATCAGTGGGATTCAAAGGAGCTTCCCCTTAGCTTTGCTGCCCAAGATTGTCACAGCATGGCTGCATAGGACAACTGGAGCCTCTATGTTGTCCCCAGACCTTTGTCCACCACAAAGGCCCCCAAAACAACACATATGATGAACCTTTTTCATCATGAGAGGTGGCATCATGACTTTGGGACAGTCAGGAGGGGATTTCTGCAGTTGTGGGATATGAATAGGCAACACATTTGGGCTCAGATTTGGTCTGAAGCAGCTCTTCTGCATCTTCTGCATCATAGAACCATAGAATCACAGAATCATAGAGCCATAGAATCATAAAATCATGGAGTGGTTTGGGTTGGAAGGGACCTTAATGATCATCTTGTTCCAACCTACCGGGAAAAAAAAAAGGTATTATGTTGCTGATGGGATTTATTTGCTCATATTGGATCATATAACTAGTTAAATGCTGAAAGAATTGAAACCCTGGTGTTTTTTTTCATATTTTCCCCTGTGATTAGGAGATACCTATAGCTGTTTTACCAATGCCATAATTTTCCTCCTGACACTGAGGTTACTCTATGCTCTGCTCATTATTCCACAAATATGAAATCAACATTAGGGTCAATATTGGAAATATTTTACTTTGTAAAACTTCATTAAATTCATATCACCAGATAAACCCTTGTGTATGCAATAACTTGGACTTGCATACAACCCATAAACTACTCATCTTTGATTGCCTCCAGACACAGGAGGCTGTGACCCTCTCAAACATCTTAGCACCAGAGGAATTGCTCTGCAGGTTTCATCTGCTGCAGGATGTTTCAGGAAATGTGGTGGAGGGTTTTTTTCCACTAACTGAAGTGTTTTGAAAATGTCATGAGACTCATTCTGCTCCTGCTCTAAGCACTAATTTGTTCTGTGCCAGTCATCTCAGTGAGGGTGACACCAGACCCCAGTTCCCCCTGCTTAGCTGAAGTAGTTCCCACTCCATGTTTTGTGGGGCTTGTAGCTTTTTTACAGTGTAAATGTGTAATTATGTATATGTATATTTTATATTTTTTGTATATGTATATTTTTACAGTGTTAATATGTAATTATGTATATATTACATTAATGTAATCATGACTGATTACATGCTATTGACATGCCATGGAAGTTTTCCAAGGGCAACTTAACATTGGGTTCTTAATGAATATCTGGGCCTGAATCTGATTTTTCTCATACTACATTCACACTGGAGCAGCAGCAATATTGGAGTGAGATTAGAAAGGATCTATGGGCTGAATCCTACACCCAAATACAACGACAAGGAAAATCAGGTGGAGTGATGGATGTTGAACATATGGCAGCTGGAACCCAAATTTTGCATTTAATATTACGCATTTCAAACATTACTAAGAGAGTAAGCATTCATGGATTTGGCAATCAATAATGGGGCTAAGTTTATAATCTCAAGACTTAATAATAGAAATGCAAAGGTAATAATTTAAGGGGACTTCTTTATACCCTGCCATTAAAACAAATGTTCCTTGTAAGGCATTAGTACAAGTGGGAAGAAATTACCATGCAGAGATAAGAAAATCAGACAGGAAATGTTCCAATGATTGTTTTAAAGATCTCTAGGTGAGGTAGCAGATAAACAGGGCTATGGAACTTCTGAGAGTTTGAAACCTTTTGCTTTCTGAGCCAGACTGCTCTTTCCACAGACACACTCCTTAAAAAATTAGGTACCAAAAGATTTATTGGTTGGAAAGGGAAAAAGTTTTAAAATAGTTTTCTTCATTTCTTTAACATGAAGCAACTCACAGTGTGTGTGTGTCCCTGTATATAAGGGCAGATTAAGATTATTCCATGCTTTGACAGAACAGTCCCTTTATAGCCTGCTTTAAAGTTTGGTTTAATTGTGTAAAATCTGGATTTTTGCTCCCTTCAATATGTGGAGACAATCTGGATCTTTTATTGTATTGGAGCTTAAAAATTCATCTTTTTTCTGTATCAAATGCTGTCATATTCCACATTAGGTGATGTACCCCACACACAATAATGATCCCTGGTGTTCAACTTCCTGCAGGCAGGGATGTGTCGAACAAGGCTCTGCACACAATGGAAGAGCTCTTTAGTGTACAGTTGTCTAGCTTAGATGATGTGAAATTGCCTCTTCACGGATTTACAGAGGAAAATAGGTTTCTGCAAAGGCTGATGGCTGAAAAGCAGCATGATAAGGAAGGCGATAAAGTAGCTGGCAGCAGAAACCTGTAGTATTTGTGAAAGGAAAAGCAAGGGAGCAAAAGAAGCAGCCCCGATGGAGGAAAAAATAGGCTAAAGAAGAGATTTCCTGTCTAGTGAAAACAATAGTCACTTGCTTGAGAAAGCAGAGAAGAGCAGACAACAACAGGAGTAATGTTTCCAGGGGTTCTCATAGAAATGGAACATAAGAGTTTTCTTTGGCAAATGAATTTGCTGCAAGAGCCAAATCTCTTCAAAAACAGCTTATCCTTTGGTAGCTGTCTTTTGCTTAAACACCCTCAAAAAAGCATCTGTAAAGCACTGTGAGGCATGAAGCCATTCCAAGCGCAATCAGTTAGATAAGGCAGCATCCATTCTGGCCCGGCCACTTGTTCTAACAAACTTGGTCATTCCAAGCTTTGTGCAGGAGAAACTCCTGCCTGCCTCCTGAAGAGCAGGGCATCATGGATTGGCTGTTCACCCACAGCCCAAGAGCTCAGCCCAGCTGCAAAGCCCAAAGGAAAAGTCCTGCTCTCAGATCTGCAGGGCTGACCTCAGAGCCCTACGTCTATGAATGCTGGGAAAAAGGAAGAAAGCAGCAGGTGAAGAAGCAGCAGTTCCCCACAAGCACGTGCATGCTGCGCCTGATGTTTGGTGGGAGGAGGGAAGAGGCTGAGGTACAAGAAAACATCATTCTCTAGAGTTTCGTTCCACAAGAAAGAGTTTACCTTCACAGGCATACATCAAAATTCCCAGATAACTGCATTTTAAATCCATCCCTTAGAATGATCTGATAGAAATTAGTGAATGGCACAGAGCTGATGCACTGCTGGATCTGTTCTTGTTTGGCAGCTTCCAGCCACACATGCAATTACAAAAATTCAAGTCCACTTGAGGCCTGGACATTGGTTTGCCAATTTGGCACCAGCCTCCCTGCTGTCAGGTCTTAGTTGACAAATAGTCTCAGTTTTGGACTGACTCAAACATTTTCTCTCTCATATGTTTTAAATAAATTAGGAAAGGCACATTCAACAACAACAAAAAATATACCAGAATAGTTTCATTATTACCTAAATGGATTGTAGTCAGAATCATGTATTCTATTTAATCCAAGACTAAGGTATGATTTCAAGAACAGAGGTGGGTAAAAACAAGAGTCATTTGAACCAAGATTCTAAGGCTCTGCTTATAAGAAAACCTAGGCAAGTGTTTAGCTTCTCACTGCTCATGGGTTTGAAATGATATCTGGAGATCTGATAGAGTACAAGCCCTCACTTTTTACTTGAAATGGAATTTAATAAAAATCATATAGAATCATCATAGAGTCACAAAATGGTTTGATTGGATAGGACCTTAAAGATCATCTTGTTCCAGTCCCCTTGGGCAGGGACACCTTCCACTATCCCAGGTTGCTCAAAGTCTCTTCCAACCTGGCCTTAGACATTTCCAGGGATGGGGCAGCCACAGCTGCCCTGGCAATCTGTGTCAGGGCCTCATCACCTGCACAGGGAGCAATTTCTTCCTATTATATAATTACACTCCGCTCTCTGTCAGTTTGAAGCCATTCCCCCTTGTCCTGTCACTCCAGGCCCTTGTCAATAGTCTCTCTCCAAAATTAAATACATCGTTTTGGGAGGAATCCTATAGCCCCATAATGAGTGGAAGACGTTTTCTTATAAAACATGGACAATAAATAGCAATCTCTGTATTTTCACAAGTATTATACATTTCTATGAAATGGAGATGTGTGAAATTAGTTCTACTATTTTGTAAGTTATCATTTTGAGTCTGTTTTATTTCCCCTCTTTTGTCTTAGTCTTGTTCGTCTCTGTTATAAGGATTTTTTTTTCAAATATGAAACAAAAGGATTTATGCTTTCTTTAAGGATGGAATTCCACAGAAGCTTGACATTTATTGTAAGGCGGGCTAGGAGTTCACCTGGAGTTTATTTCTTTATATAAATTTAGATATGCCTGGCATTTCATGGGAAAAGGCTGGTGGTTTCCTGTCAGATAGGCCAGGGAGCCAGCATAGGATCATCTCCCCTCAGAAAGGCCACTTTTCTGCCTCCATGTGTTCCCACTTTGCCCATTCCAACTCTCAGCAATCCACTTCAAATCCTCTTCCCCATTTCCCAGGGGATTTATAAAACTACTATAATCACACATGACCTTTGCTTTTGGATACCCCTGTTTCCAGGGCATGACATGGTTTTGGTGGCTATTAACAGTGTGATTGGAATGACTCCCTGTAACATCATTGTGGACAGGTTTATTTGTTCAGCACAGCAAGTGAGCGTTCAGCTCCTTCTGATTGTGCTCAGAACTGCCAAAATCATTCCAAAAATAACAGAGGTCCTAAGCATCCATAGATGCTTCAGTTTTAAGGTGAAGTTACTCTGTCAAGGCTTTCAATCAGAGATCTGCTTAATATCCTTTGCTTTCTGCCTTTTGGGAGTCAAAACAAAAATTTTGGGCTGAGAAGCAAAACATGAGTGTGTAAATCTTGGATGACCAGGACAGTTCCAGACAGCTTGGAAGTCAATGGAAAAACTCGCCCTGACTTTGGTAAGATAGAGCTGAAGCTGCAAGCCAAGGAAGAGCACAAAGGACTGCCATGACAGTTCCTGCCTTCAGAGATTATAAAGGCAGTTTTGTAGGGCTTTTGGCTGTCCTGCTTCATTTAAGAGTCTATATTTGGCAGTGGAAAAGAGCCCTATTTAGAGAATTTTGTAAACAATGTTTGTTATACGCAATGAATATTTTCCATCACCTACATATAGTTATCTGAAGCTCTGATATGTTCAGGTCAAGAGACAAGAAGTAATTTAATTTTCCTTAGGTTTCATGCCACATTGAGCTGTTTTAACTGACCATGGAGACGCAGTTGTACTCTGTGAGCCATTTTAATGTGTGTATCCCTAGAGTACTTTTGGGCATATCTGATTTACCAGGGTCACATTATTCATCATCAAATAGCTCCAGGCACTCTGAGGGACAACCTTTGCAATTCCACATCTCAAATGAGCTGGGTACAGCCTCATGAGTTGCTGATTCTCTGTTAGGAAAGGCAACACAGGGACAGCCACACAGGCTGTAAACTTTTGGAATACACAATGCTTCTCTTCTATTCAGTAGTAGCACTTTAAACCTCAGAGTCCAAACTAAAATCCAGGGTATAAGGCACTCCACAAACATAAAACTTAGATTTATTAAATGGAAAAGACTCAAGGTGGCAGCAAAGTAAATAAACATTTTCACACCATTTTATTGTATTATGAAACTCATTGTGTAAGGTATCACTGAGGCAAAAATCAAATGTATTCAGATAATAAAACCATTCATAGGGACCTTTCTTTCCATCCAGTAACTCATGAAGTACATAGAGATTTCAACCAGGATGTGAAAATACAACATTACTGCTCTCCTGTTCCTTACTCCTCTTCCCACCCTGAAAGTATCCCACTGGAAGGGCCACATGCAACAGGGTCAGAGCAATGAGGAGAGGAGGCACTGAAGGGAAAATGGTGTTACTCTTCTTCTACTCTTCAGAAGAACCATTATTTACCAATCAGTAACTAATAAAACAATGTTGTGAGCCACAGAGAGTGACAACACATTTTTACAGCATCATAGAAAACACAGTGTTGGAAGGATCCTTGAATTTCAGGTCCTGGCCCTACACAGGACACCTGAGGGATACAGGTGGGGAGTATCTCCTGAAGCAGAGAATCTTAAGATTTTTTTTGAAGTCAAATGCTCCAGGTGCTAAACACACCATGGCAGCTTCCAAACAGCAAAATGCATTTGAATTTTTCCTCTCATCCTTTACCTGTCCTGCTTTTCAAGACAAGTTTTTTGAGACTTTCTAATGCTGAGTCTCTTTGGTGATCTGCACCTGAATCACTGGAATTTCAGGGATTATGGAATTGCATCATTTGGAGACTTCTATTAAAAGTAAATTGTATTATTATTGCATTGTTTGCTAAGGCCAAAGATATTCAGTTAGCCAATAAAGCAGTAATTTCAGGCACAGTGACCTGTGATGCTGAATCTCCTCTGTCACATTCAAGGCCCAACTATGGCAAACACTTTCAAGGAGAAATTCAGGATGTTTTTGTTTCTTCCTAATTCTTCTCCATGTGTTGCTCCGGGCATTGCGTCAGGATTGGCTATTTCCTGTCTTGCCTAACTGTGGGGTTTTAAGGTTTACTTAAGGACATGCTGACCAGTTAGAAAAGATTGAGTTAAATTTTGTCAAGGTGCCCAGAGTCTTCCAGAGCAGTGGGTGCTGGGAGGGCGGCAGAGAAAGGGACACTTATTATTTGCACGTGCACTCACACAGCTCCTCTCTGTCGTGCCTCCCTTCAATCTTTCATGTCTGAAATGGGCACACGTTTTCCTGGGATTAACTCAGATCCTTTGGACGTGAGGCTTTGGGGTGGGCAAATAACCTGGGCTGAAAACATCACTGAGCTGTCAACCATGTGTAAACATGGAGGATCTCACCACTGGCTTGGATGATCGCAAATTTATCCTGAATTCTCTGCATCTTGCAGGTAGTTCTTGGGAACTATCCATTGCTCCCACAAGTGAACTGTCCAACCTCCTGGACTTGTCTAGGGATCAGAAATGTGCTGTACTTTTCCTGCAGCATCAAGCAGTCAGAGCAGACTCTTGCCTAAGGATGCACACAGATCCATCTACATCAAACTTCCAGAACAGCACACTTTAAATATAATAATGGTCACCTCAGTGGGATCCTGGGACAATCACCAGGATCACAGAATTGTCTCTGGCATGAGCTGGTGTGGCATAGAAAAAGTAAAGGCAATCAAACTGCAATTTCTTGTAAAGGCTGAATATGAATCTCTGACCACCTGGAAGAGACAATAATGAATCCTCTTGAAATCTTGGCCAAGGCAGTGCATTGAGGCAAGGGGGACATGCCTGCCTCATTCTTCTCAGCACAGGGAAGTAAACTTCATTATTTTTCCTCTAGAAATTGTAGTGGAAACACCCCGAATTACTACTTCTAGCTCATGCCTTCAGCAGGTGAAAAGCAGCAGTAATGGGAGCAGCAAAGTGGGAGTGAATTTCTGATAGAGCAGTGACAAGATGGATGAACTTTTCCCAGTCACGTTTTACCTCCTAGGTCAGTTCCCCACCCATGAAGTGGGAAGAGGATGATGTACAATTGAGAAGAGCTGTGGTAGATTTGACCATGGCTACATGGCTGCTGAGGACAGGACCTGACAAAAGCATCAGCTGATCCTTTGGAAGCCATTTCTCACCCTCTCCAAAAAAAGACATCAAGACAGATAAGAAACTCCTACTTCCCTTAATCAGGCAATTCAGTGACACTCAAAATTCTTTAACACTGAGAAGGGCTGTAGCTCTGGACAGGTTTAAAAGAAAGATGAAAGCAGGCACAGCCACATGGAAACACAAATGACATCCGTTCAGAATTAGCTCTGCCCCTTTTATCTTCCTAAGAAGCCACTCTGAACTCCAACCTTTGGATTCCCTCGAGGCATTAGCTTTTCATTAGTAATGAATGGCTGATCGCATTATGACAGACAAATGATGGGTAGCCGGAGAGTTTACCAACATGCCTTGTACTCCCACAGTCACTGAGGGGGAGGTCTAATGAGCAAATAACCTGCTGCAACTTTCTACATATTTCCTGTAATTGAGAACTCTTCTGTACTTTGTCTGGAATGCAGATGCCTGTCAGTCACAGGGTCATAAATAGGATTAGGGGCTGTTTCTGAAAAGGCAGGCAACCAGCTTTGGATGCTCAGTTGAAAATACAGATGTTTTCTAGCTGCATGACTGTTAGGCAGTGGGATCTCCATGTCTGTTTAAGCAGGCTTGGCTGATGGCTCTGCCCTGAGGCCCCAGGCTCGCAATGGGTGCAAATCCTATTAGGAGTGCAGATCCCTACTAATTTTTGCCATTGCAATCAGCTGCAAGATACAGGATTAAAAACACCCTCAGAAATCTGATAAAATAATACAGTCTTTGAGAATTTTCACCTCCTCCATCCCAACTATAGCCGCTGTGCATGACAGAAATGTCTGAAAAAATAAAATTTACTAATATTTAGTTATATTTCTTAGTGCCACTGATCAATACATTCATTTCACCAGTGCAGTTAAAAAAAGAAAGCTTACTGAAAAAAGGAGGCATTCTGGTTTGAAGTTTTGTGTGTGCATTTAGGGATATTTTTGTTTGTTTGGATTTTTTTTTTGTTTATTTTTGATGCAGAGTATAATTACAGGCTGAATTGCTTGTGCAGAGACTGTAAAACTTGTATAAGTTTTGCCAAACACTTACGGTAACCAGTAGGCTCTGCCTCTCAGCTTTGCTGTTTTTCTGCTTGTCCCTTCACTTCCACATTTATAATAGAACTTATTTCTCTTGTCAGTAGAAGCTGTTCCTCCTGTCAGGAAATCTTGTTTTAGGGATATCATGAAAGAGCTTTAAGATGCCCATCAGGATGATGGCCTGGTGAACCACTTCATAAACATGCAGAAACAATGCTTCCCCCAAAAAGCATTTCCAGCCTCAACAGCCAGGATACAAGAAGCGTAACTAGGATGGGAGCTGCTGCAGTGAGGCAACTTCCTCAAGGTCACAGAGGAGATCAGACCAGGAATAAAACCTTCACCTCCCACGCCTCTCTGCTGGGCTTGACTTTTCTTTAGTATAAAGAAACCAGTGTTGAAGTTTATTGGTTTCATCCAATGCAAATTCCACTGGATTTCACCATAATGGAGGTATAGAGAGGGGAGAGATCCAGTTGAATCACTTTACCAAAGTCTGCAAAACCTTTGCATGGAATGCAGCTGAGTATAAAACCACCAATTTCAGCAGCTTTGTCAGGATATGCAAACCAGGTGGAAGTTTATGTATTACATGATTAAATGTGCTCTAGATAAGCAGGGAGCCATCACCAAAATCACCCAAAGCAATGATGAGAGAGGTCATTGTCTCCCATTCATCTCTGCTAAGGTCACAAAAGCCTCCACGAAGATAAGAGGATGTGGTCAGTGCCCTGAGAGGCAGACACTCTAATTGCAGCCAGAACAAAAGGCCAGGGGATAAAGCACGAGGCAGGGTAAGGGACTGACACCGGGTGATGAGGATGAGGGCACAAGGTTAGTCAGCAGAGCAGTGATTAACAAGGCTGCCCATGTCTCCTGCTAGCACTGGGCTAATCCTGATGCAGACAAGGTTCTGCCTCTTTAGGGGTAGCATTGTGAAGTGACCATACCCAAATGCACACTTTTATCAGAGGACACAGAAAAATGCTTCAGAGGAATGGCTCATTCTGCTCAACAGTGTTCCTGTATTCTGAGATCACTGTCTGTCCCTGAGCCCCTGCCAATCCCTCTGTCTCACACACAGATATGTATTGCATTTGCAGTAACAAAGTAGGTTCTACCTAACTTCCAGCCCTGCTTGTGGATTTTATTTCCAAGCAGCTTATCACCCTCAGCCCAAATTCATATATTTAGGCAAAATATTTCTAACCATGTTGAGGTGGCAGCTGAGAGAGAACATGGATATTACTATAACCTTATCCTTGGTTTTCCCTTGTTACATTTTAGATTATGAAACATAAACTTATTCAAATTTTGGCACCTGAGATACTTGGATGAGTTTCCTTGAAAGGAAAGACTTGCGTGTTTGCTGACTTTTCTCCTCACACTGGCCCTTTGCAATGTCTGTCGAAGCATCATTCAAACCGCCATGAAGAATGGTTATGGTTCATCCTATAGCTAAAAATTCTACCAAGGATGCACCAATTAGAAAAAACCTCATTCAGTTCATGTGGTGCTTCTCTGTCTTGCCCTGACGTTTCATTTCTCTCAGCAGTATCTTTGCTCAATGAATTCCACTCATCATACACATTCAAATAGGAAAAAGGAATATTAAATTAGTACGGGACATATGAAGTACTTCATGTGAAGGAACTTTAATCACCAGTAGGTGTTTCAACACACCATTACCAGCAATGAAGGTCTAAGACATGTCCAGGAATTATTTTTATGTTGCCAGTAGCAGAATGGGATTGACATTTCAACACCTCAGCTTTGATACTTGAAGCAGTGGCAAGAAAGGAGAAGGGTTGACCTTACCGAGCGTCCCGGCAAGCTGGCGAGCACCGCTTGCAGCTCGGGGGGCACTGTCCCACTCTCGGTGTTTGGGACAGCGCCTAAGGAGAGCACCCTGCGTTACAGCAGCGATGCTTCCTTGCAGAAGGACGAGGTTGCCTCTGGCTACAACCAGCAGGAAATAAAGAGAGCGCGCTCCAATTGGGGCAAGTCCAGGTTTAACCTGCACCCCAGGGAAGCCCACCACCGAAGAGAGTGAGAGAAGGGTTACAGCAACTTATAGAAGGAGGAGATACAGCGGAGGAGCCCATCCTTGGGCGAAGAAGGATGCAGAGGGGAGTGGGGTACAGAGGATAGACATAAGGGAACTACCAATAATAACAACCTGGAGGAGGGGCCCCGGCCCCTGAGCCAATCACTCCGTGCCCTAGACAGAAGTTTCTGGAGAAAAAGGTGGCGGCAGAGAGTGACTGTCAGGGCACTGGGGCGGGGTTTAGAAAGAGATACATTGATCTCCAGGGAAACCGGGGAGGAACTGGGGTAGCTGACAGTAGCAGCGAGGGGAGGGAGAACCGGGGCAGAACCATTACAAAACAGGGGGGAACGGAACAGTCCAACACAACACAAGTGATACATATCTCAAGGCAGACAGAAAATAAGGACCAGTCCCACCTTCAGAAGTGCCAGTTCTCATTACCAGGTTCTCGAATTTCCCCAAATCTCAATTTTTTTTTCCCTTTCCTTTGCTGGGCTCCCACAGCCATGAAGACCCTGAGAGTCTGTTACTTTGGGTCTGCCAAAGCCCAGTTTTTACCTGTTGTGTTAAAAGCATCTGTGGAGCAAATAGATGTATTTTTGTGACCACAGTAGCACTTAGAGATAATGACTGATAAGTGCCTAAAAACATTTAGATGCCTAGGCTTTTTCCTAAGGAGATTTTTGGACAATCAAAATTCCTCCTTCCATCTCTGCTGCAAGCTGGTTTTCTGTAGGACAATCAGCCTCACATAGAAACAGTGCTTACCATTCCCATATATTTCACATCCCCTGTTGTGTTAGGTCTCAAATTCCCAGTCTTCCAGGGCTTTTCTCCTTTTTGCTTTCTCCTACCTCCCTCATCTTCCTTCTCTTTCTTCTTGTGGCAGAAGCATTCTGTAACTTCTAGGTGCAAGTCAGTAAAATTCAGCTTGAGGCAGCATTGCCAAGAACCTCTCAGCTGACTCTAACTGCAAAATGCCATTTAAAGCACTGTTGGGCAAAAAGGAGAGACCAACTATTCAATTTTGTTTTCTTATTTACTTATCTTTGTCCATTTGTGCTCACCAAGCAGAGCTGAACTCACTCCCAGCTGTCCCCCCAGAAAGGCACAGGTCTCCCACACAGAACTTGTAACAAATCAGACAGAGCCATGAGGATCTTTCCAACATTTCTGGGAAGCAGGACTTGTTTGTATGGGGATGAATGAAATGATCCTCAGATGATTCTCCTCACTTCTCATAACAGCAAGGTGTGAGCCTGTGCTTGCCATGCCAATGTCTTGGATATAAACCACAGAGCACAAGTGGAGCCCTGCAGAAAGTCTCCTTAAGAAGAGGTTCTTTGTTTATTTGTGTCACATAGACAATGGAAATTTAGTGACTCAACCACCAACAGGGGTGGGCCAAGGTAAAAATTGGTAGTAATCACCAAAGCTGTGTCATGAAAGTACATGAAAGAGTATGGGAGGACAAAGGGGGAATTAATAATTTATGTATTGGAACAAGAACAGGACCCAGGGGCAGTGCAGCTCTTTCAGCAGTCCTGCATGTGTTCATGAACATCTGTACCAAAAGACTGGCAAATATTTAATGCATTAAGTCTCCAGAGGACTGAAGGTGACACAGACCTCACTGTGTTTCCTGGCCTCCAGACAACACGTTTTCAGAATCAGAAGTTCTGTCTAATGTCAGCCCTGCCCAGCTGCAGACACAGTTAGAATCTCTCTTACAAAGCTTTCCTGAATGTGAACATGCATCCTGACAGGGGAT
This sequence comes from Ammospiza nelsoni, assembly GCF_027579445.1. NCBI lineage: Eukaryota > Metazoa > Chordata > Aves > Passeriformes > Passerellidae > Ammospiza > Ammospiza nelsoni. Next base: position 56,692,355 of record NC_080637.1, on the reverse strand, counting down.
GGTTCCCACATTTTCAGCTTTCCTTCCTGTGAAACCTCTGGAAATCCCCACTACCCATCTTGAGGCACCTGGGACATCAATGACATCAGTGCTGATGCTCAAGAACAGCAGGAATGTCTTCAGGGAGCAGGGTATTCTCTGTCATCTCAGAGCCATGAGGAAAATGTGTCCATCCACAGACCTCTCAATGGGCAGTGATCACTCGGGGGCTCTATAATAATTTTGGAGAATAATTCTCCCCTCTAGAGGAAGAGACCATCCAGAAAATCTCAGACCAGCCCAAGCATGATATGCCATTTTTCACATTACCAGAGGGAAAACAGGGAAGTTAGATCACAGGCTGGTTCTGCCATGCTTCTTTCTAGTCACTGGAGCTGGGGGAAATGTATTCTTATTGCATTAAAGAAGCACACTGCTTGTGCTCCAGTGCAAAATGGGACTGACACTAGAGGACTGCTTCTCTAACTTTGTTTGTGCCTCTGCCTCAGCCTCTTTCCCTCTGCTATTCCCAAATGAACACTAAGCTGAAATTATTTGTTGTCCCCAATATCTGTGTGGTTCCATTTGGATCTGGCTGGGATTCTTGCACCCAGGACTGCATCATATTCTTGTACTTACAATTTCCTATAAGGGAAAAAAAACCCCTATTTTGTTTTTCAGTAATCCCCAAAACATTTTGTCTGTAAATTCATGCAAGGACTTTGTTTGTTTATGAGCAAACACACTCCTAGCTAATGATCACTGCTTCCAGAGAAAAAGTGAAAAATATATCCAAAAATGGGAATATCACTTGGGGACCTCCACTTCACTGGTACTAAGATGTAAACACTGAAGACTTTTGAAACAAGTAGCGTTGGAAAAGGCCAAACGAGCTCCTGACAGGTAAAATGAGCTGATGAAAGGCACAATGCCCCACAGAGATGAGCTTTATAGAACAGTAAGATCATTCTGACTGTTCACCTGGCCAAGTATTCTTTTGATCATTCAAAAAAGATAAAGTAATATAAAATAGCAGTGAAAGATACTGCGTTGTCCATGCCTTACATCTAAGAAAGCACATTTTGCAGAGTACTCACACAATTTTCCTTTCCGGAGCTCTGGTGGATCTGCATTCAAGCACTCTCAAGTGGATGAAAATTGGATAAAGTACTACAAGTAATGGGCAAAAAAATGTATCTGGCTCTGTTTCAAGCTGAGAAGCAGCCTGTAAATATTCACCAGAAAGGAACCAGTGTTCAGCTAGGGCTAGCTAATTCTCTGATTAATTAAATGTAACACACATTATTATTGTCTGTCCACTTAGAATGCAGTTAGATTTTGATCTTTCCTGCAGGATTTCCCACATCTGCACCACTGTGTTTTGTTTCCTTTTTGCTCCTGGCTACACTGAGAGCTGGTAAATTAGAGGGGAGGAACAGCTCGAGAGACCCAAGCAGTTCTGTACCAGTCTGTGCTGGCCACCTGGCACCTGTTTCCCTCCTTAGTTTCAACTTGGGTCACTTTACAGAGCCATAATCTGCCTGTATCTGGGGGAGGCTGCTGCTTTTGGGTGGCTGGGAGGACAAGACTGTAACTCAGGAGGACAAAATCTTGCAGTTGTTTGAAGGATGGAAGGCCAGGCCTTTATCCTGCTTCAAAGAGGATGGCTTTGAGTGGAAACTCAACTTCTCATTCTAAATATTCCTTTGAACTGAGGAATGAAAAGCACAGTCTGTTCCTAAAAATAACATCCTTTTATATTTATTTCTTTTTTAAGTCCTGAAGAAATCTATTTCTGCCCGAGCCTGGTATCTCCTTCACTTTTTAGCATTGAAAATTCTTTTATCAGAAACTCAGGTTCAGGAAAGAAAAGATGGAATTGATCTCATCGAGATGAATTCCTGGATGAGTACCTCTACTGACTTTTTTTTACCTCCTTCCTTTCTGCTCTGAGTTGAAGGCAATGTCCTCATTGTCTCTTTTTTTCACTGCTTTCTGGTTCATGGTGAAGATGGGGTCTCACAGCACAAGTACAGGAGAATTTTGGGAGGAAACTAACCTTGAAGAGCCAGGATGGAACCCTGAACAACAAAATGTGAATAGTATCCCTTCCCATGTCATGGGTTTTGAACAAGATGATCTTCAAGGTCCCTTCCAACCCAAACCATTTTATGATTCTATGAGGAGTTTCTGACTTGAGAAGGAAAAAGCTGAAAATGGCCTATTTAGAAAAAGTGGTCTATGGAAATGACTTGATTAATGTGTTAATACCAATGAAAAAAAAAATATATATATGACAACAGCTTTCAAATGCTTCAAGCATGTTTGTGTTATTGCAAAATTGGCAGCTTCTGTGGTATCTGAATGTTCTGAATGGCCACATGGTCAAAATCTTGAAGCTCCAGTGCATAATAAAGTGTCATCCCTTCACGAGCAGCTCTGCGTAAGCAAGGCCTATTTTTTTCTCATCTCTGTAGTATGTTTTTTAAGAAAATATGATGGTTAATTAAAAATATATATCTTTTCCATATGGTCTGGAACAAAGTTTTGGATAAACAGAAGACTGAACCAGCTGGAAACAACAGATGGCAGTGTTTTAAAGACAAAAAGATGAAAGTTTGGATAACCAGTGCTGGATATCAGCAGGGACAGGATGGAGGCAGCACACTTACATCAGGGAATTCAGCTCTGCCATATTTCTGTGGGACAGAATGTAGTCCAAGGAGACCCTGTTTTTAAAATGAAAAGGAAGAAAGTGAGCTACCTGTCATACTCCAGCAGCCAAACACAAGGTCTCCAGGTATTTAATTTCAATAGTATCAATTATGGCCATAAATAGCATCCCTGGAGCATTTGGCAGATGAAGAAGGGTTTATACCACCAGCGCAAAAGCTTAACCCCATTTCTCTTATCTATTTCCTTAAATCCCTGGGAGAACCACTCTGAAGAGAACAGGGGCGGGAAATGTAAAAGGAACATAAAAAGTTTTGAATGCATCTGGTAACTGTGATATGTAAAAAACAAACAAACTAAATAAATAAATAATCTACCCCATCCCTTTAGAGGTACCACATTTTTCTCTCTACTTATCATGTTATATCACATATCTGCCATGCATTTAGTCATGATTAAAAGGCCTGCTCCTGAAAGCTGAGATAAGTGTAAATTCATTCTTTACTCATTTGAGTAATAGCTCCCATGGCAAAGGGAGAGTTTGTCCCAATTTCTGTAGCAAGCTGTGTTAATATTAACAGGCCAGGCCAGCACAAGGACTGTCTTGAATAACACTTCCTTCTCTCACTACAATGGTCAGCACCATTTCTGAAACATTTTTTGGTAGTGGATACCCAACACATTGCAGAGAAACTTCTAAGGCAGAGAAGGAATCAACCTTTAATATTTCTCTCTGACAACCTGTATTTCTTTTTAGAGATGGAAGAATTCAACAAATTGTGCTGTCCCCCAGTGCCACCTACAACAGCTTTGCCAGCCCACTTTCAAACACCCAGTTCTGCTGAGCAGGTAGCACTCTCCAAATCCTTCCCTCAGATGCACTGACATCAGGATTCCGGGAATAACACAAGGCAGATGTGCAAAGGGGAAGGGAAAAAAAAATCCCTGTGTGCCTTTTTGCACTTCCTTCATCTCAGTAATGCAGCATAGCTCTGTTTCTGCCTTAGCTGGGAAAGGCTGGACACAAATTATCCTTTGAGCTTTGTCTCCCCAAAGCTCTTGTAGTATTTTATTGCTGTTTTATTATTTGGGCTTCACCTTGTTTTTTTTGTTTTTTTTTTTTTTTTTTTAATGCTTGGCTTTTTTGATTGTTACACTGGGTTTACGACAATTTTTGTTCATGTGTTGCTGATATAAGCTCCCGAAGCTCCTTCCAGCTTCACGTAGCTTTGAGTTTGGAAATCACACAAACCAGGGATACACACAAGCACATACTAAAAAAACATCTTTCCTGAGCAGTGTTGGGAAATTCAGGTTTACTGTTACTAGCAAATTGTACTGAGGACAGAGGCAAATTTTATGTTTTAATAGAAACTTGTGCACAGTGTCATATCGGAGCCTCTTCTGCATTTAATGCTTACCATGTGCCACAACAGGCATGTAAATGTCACTGGTTTTGTGTTGTTTTGTCTCATTTCCAGAGCTGGAGGTGTCCCTCAGAGCTCCCTGAAGTTTCCCTGGGTTTTACACAGGAAGGGACCAGGAGCAGATGGGGAGCGTGCCTCAGCAGTGACAGCACAGGATCTGAAATTTCTTGTTGGATCTTGAAGGGTCTGCTCTCACCTCTGCTTTGGTGATTGGTGCCAGAGTCTGAGAGGGCAGAGCAAGTGGCCACTCCAAGGGGGATGTCTGGTCTCCACATCCACGGCTGTGCTGAGAACCCATGGGTAGCTGCTGGAATGAAAACCCAATAGGCTTTAGGAAACCCTCGGCAGCAGCACTGCAGGGGCAGAGCATCCCTTGGGCTGCCTGGATGGTTTGGCTGTGACTAATAGATTTTCCCGGGATCACGTTAGAGATGTTAGTTGTATCTCTATTTTAAAGGAGCAGAAAAATCCTCCAGCAAGTGCAGACTTCTTGCCAGTAGAGCTGAAACATCTAAAATTTTTGCCAGGAATCAAAGAGACGTTTCCTCTTTCCAGTAGGTGAAATCAGCCCCTTGGAGTCAAAGGAGTCACATCACCAACAGGGAAAGTCAATTACAGGATAAGGAAGGACTCAAACACCAGGATTTAGAGGGTAATGCTGCTCAAATGACACACAGGCTTTGCTTAAGCATCCACTAGATCTCCCTTTATCCACTAATTGTGCAATTCATTCAAAAGAACAACCAGATTGGTTTCATCTGTTGCACATTGTATGGGCCAAATCCAGGAAAATATTTCCCTTGGCTCATCCCAAGAAAAACATTCACGCACACTGTTTATTTTGATATTTTCAAATACTACTTCTATCTTATGTTTAAGCTAGATATTCTTTCAAACTTGCTCCTCTAATTCCTTGTCCCTTTGGTATCACTTAATTAGACCTGGTGACTAATTCAAAAGGAATTATTTATTTAACAAATCCCATCCTTTTCCATCATAAAGCATCTACAAGCAAAACACTTCTTTTTTCCCCTTCCCAAACTGGTGCTAATTAAAAATTATTTACAGACATTCAGAGCAGAATTCTTTGCCCTTGTGTTTCTTTGAGGTGCACCATCACTGCAAGGACGTGCCATACAGGCAGTGATGCCTGAGTGGCTGACATGGGCAATTCTGTTACAGCTTGGAATGGAAATTTTTTATGTCCAGACACAGATTCTTTGCAAAAATAGACTAATTAACAGTGCCACATATCTCTCTGGCATTAGGTTCTCTCACCTGTGCTTCCCCAGGCCCAGGCAGAGGGCCTGGTCCTGTGCAGCTCAGGAAGGGCTCCACGTGGTTTGTCCAAGCAGGTGTTTGTCCGAGCACTTGCTTGTGCAAGCAGTGGCAGGGGACAGCTGTGAAATGCTGTGTGACCACAGCCTCCTACTCCCTGGCTCCTTTCCTTCCCTGGTTCCAGCTCCCTTCACTCCCATGTCTTGTCCTCTTACTGGAGGGAGAGAAAGTGGAGAGAACTGGGTTTGCCTCTTCACATCAGGGGCCCACCCTCCTCCTCTTGTCCCTGCAGCGTATGAGTGGTGTGTACCTGAACACACATCTGCAGCGAGGCCTGGTAGGTGGGAACATCCCTGTTCTTTCCCTTGGCTGCCCTGTACCCCCTGCTCCCCCAGCTCAGCTTCCTCTCTGCTCCTGGCTGACCTGCTGCAGGACCACAAGGGAACAGCAGACCTCCAGGGAACATCTGAGAAAAGGCTTCTTTTGTTGGACATGAGTGAGTCGCTGCTTTTGAACCTGGTAAGGGAGAATTAATAGACAGAAAAACTGGCAGGTTTTGGCTTGTTTTGGTGTTTTTTTTTTTTTTTTTTTTTTTTAATTAAAAAAGAAAAAAGAGAAAGTAGGGAACCATACAAACCTGCTGGGGTTACCTGAAGCAGGAAGAACCACTGCAGTCTATAATGCACTACAGGCACAGATGCTCCCATACCAGTGCTGCTGCAAGGGTGATGTGACATTACAAACCAAAGCTGGGCACTCTAAAGCTGAGGCAGCCCCAGAAACATGTCACAGAAAGGAGGGCAATAAAAGAATGACCACAGCACCAACATGCATTTGCTGCTGGCCCTGGGATGGGAACCTCAGCACAGGAACCACCTATACATTCCGCTATCCCAGTTTGCTCCAAGCCCCATCCAGCCTGGCCTTCAACACTTCTGGGGATGGGGCAGCCACAGCTTCTCTGGGCAATCTGTGCAGGGCCTCACCACCCTCACAGGTAACAATTTCTTCCTTATATCCAATCTAAACCTGCTCTCTGTCAGTGTGATGCCATTGCCCCTTGTCCTGTCACTCGAAGCCCTTGTCAAGAGTCTCTTTCCATCTTTCCTGTAGGTTCCCTTCAGACACTGGAAGGCCTCTGTTACACCACAGCAGGGGTTGGGATGAGATTATCTTAAAGGTCCTCTCCAACCCAAACCATTCCATGATTCCATGATTTCCACTATGTGTGTGCCCACCCAAGTCACTGATCAGAGTCTGCTCAGCTTCAAGGCAGCCTTGCAGGCAGGTGCCAGCACCAGTATCTCATCCCAGCCAGGTCCTACACATGGTAAACATAGACACACCGTCTCTGCCAAAAATGCCCTTCAGAAAGCAGGCTCTTTTAAAGGAATTCAGCACCTTTGCAATAGTTTTCTTGGGCCTTGGGTGTTTTTTTCTGTATGATTTTAAAAGGAAGTTGACCACATATTTTCAGAATAAGTTGGTCAGCTCAATTTTGGCAAAGGGACTCAGGAAATCACAGAGAGAGGAAGCTGGGAAGGCAAGCAGACTGCTCTCAAAAACTCCTGTGGAAATTGCCTCTAAAATACCTGCCACTGGGGGTGACCACACAGGGCTTGGAGATGGTCCCACAGGGCTGAGTCTCAGCTTTGGGAGTTAGGGAAAGAGCAAGACGAAAAATATTGACTTCCCCTGAGCCTGGAAGTGTGAGCAGAGGAAGGAGCAGTGCTCCCAGATATTCCCTTTTCCCTTCAGCTGGGTGTCACAGATTTCCTGGGATGATGATGGGACGCAGACCTCGCGGATGTTGCTGCTTGTCTGCCGGAGGCTTCTGTGATAAATAGGTCCAGTGAAAAAAAAAAAAATCACTGATTTCAACATGACCTCTTCTCATTCATTTCCACCATAATAAGGGGGGGCTTCTTTTGGTGGTGGGTTTTATTTTGTTTTTTAGAAGATGGTAACTTTTTAGAAGATATTAACTTGGGCAGAAGTAAAATAAAAAATGATAATAATAAAAAAAAGTAATTTCATCCCAAATGAAGAGCTTGGCCTTATTTTGGCTCCCGAGGTGCTGCAGTGTCTCCCAGGATCTGGGCTCAGCTGGTTTGTGCCTGTGCAGGGCATGTGATCCCTGCCATGACACACAAACTGATAATAAACAATAAAACATGCAGCACACGCAGAGTCAGAGGAGACAGGCAGTGAGAAATAAGAGGCTTGAGATATATGGGAAATGTAAAGCTTGTATCTTTTAATACTTCTTCACAGCATTAGCTTCTGCTGAAGGATTAAACTGATGTAATCTCCACTAAAGCCAAGAAACTAACAAGCCAGTCATAATTAATGTATTTTCTTGGTTTTGGAGAAAATCCCAAGTTATTTTCCTTCAGCTACTAAGCCAATTCCAAGGAAAAACTCCTGTCAGTGTCAGTTAGATGAAGAGTGTTCCTGACTGAACTTGAAGCCATGGACTAGCTTTCAGAGTGCTTTCTCCTCTGATGCTTGTTCTGTGAACCTGTGTGCAATTCATGTCCTGCCCCATGAACATGCTGGACATGATGATTTTTTAGGTCCTTTCCACCCTAAATGATTCTATGACTCAATACCCACCTCCTGTGATTGAGTGCCCTGGGTATGTGGCATTGCTTTCCTTCTGCTTTCTTGCTCCATCTACTGGAACCAGTTCTACATGTCATTGGAATGAACAGTGTCAGGGGTATATTTATTTACTCTTGTCAGGAAAAAAAAAGACAGAAAAATGAAACCCGTTAATCCAATCTTTACTGTTGATTTATTTTGGTTTTATAGCTAAGTCCACATTTTGTAAACTAAATCTTCCCCCTTTTCAGGCTCTTCATCAGTCCTGGCAGTAGGAATACAATTTTAGATCTAAATATCCTCAAAGGGCTATGTCCTTACTGACCTTCTGTGTTTCCAAACTCTTATGAGAATATGTTGTTGTATCGCAAAAGATTAGATGTAGCAAAATAACAACAAAAACAAGTCAAAATCCTCTCCTAGCATCAACAGAGGATGTTTTGTTGAATTTAGTTGAGATTCGAGTTGTACAAGTCATATATAGCTGTTGCATTAAAAATAATGATAATTTGAAAAAAGCTTCGTAATAGATGGGGGGGAAAACTAGATGCCAGAGGAAACCTTAAACCACACCTGCAAGATTGAATATAAGAGTATTGTCATGTTTGTTTGACCCTTATTTAAAGTGGCTACTGGAAAAGCTCTGGGAAAATAATCCTCTTAAGAATTAGCTCATTAGGAGAGGACTCTGTATAAGTGCTGGCCAGAAAATGTTAGAATATCGCTGTGTATTTGTGCAAGGTTTTTGCTTGGATTTCTGCTGCCTTTTGTGCTTAAAAGGCAGGAAAGTCAGGAATCACTGCAGAAATGGACTTCACCTTGTGGGGCAGATTCAAGTAGGGTTGTGATTTCCCTTTAAGCAGAGAACAGCTTCCTCCAGCAAAGAATGAGGCTGTGGACTGGAATAAGACACTAGGAGGCTCTGACATACCAGCAAAAATTGTGCAGATGCCCTCATTATCCCCACAGCTTCATGGAGCTCCTCTCCTTGACCATTTCCACCTTCCTACCTAGCTTCCTTCTGGTCCTAAAGGCACACCTTCCACTGTCTTTCCGAAAATTGCATGGTTCAGTTGGAGGGCTGCAGTAGCATTTCCAAGCTGTTGGATCACATTGCTTCCCTATTAATCGCATCCCTAAAGTTACTGAAATCAGACACTACAATGTTAGATAACAGGGAGCCTGATATAAGGATTGATATCTGTGATATAAACTGCACAGGTTTAACCAGATGGTGGAACATTATATTCCTTATATATTTAAATATTCCTTATATATTTAAATTCAAGGATGATAGCTTTCAAAAGGGACTAACAGTTGCATCTGCCTTAAGTCCTTCCCCATGGAAGCACAGTTCTGGAAATCAAGTTCACTAAAGCTAGCCCTTAACACCAGGATGAATTCAGACAAAATTTGCCAGCCAGATTTGGAGAGTGATCCTGTAGCTGGAAAATGCAGGGTCAAATCCCAAACTGCTGGCAGTGCACATTTTCCACAGTGGGACTCACTGAAGGCCACAGCAATGGAAGTTTGCTAGGGATGCACATTTTTCTACTGCTATCCTAGTTTTTCTACCTAACTGCTAAAAGCTGCACATGGAATTGAACAGAGGAAAAAAGCCCCCTTAGCTCAAGGGGATACTGAAGCCAAAAGAAAGACTTCCACTGATTTCAGTGAGGTTTGAATATTCCTTGCCTCAGGTGATTGCATTAGAGACACATATGATTCTTTGATAGTAATAATTTTGCTTATTGAAGCTGTATCTATGGAACCAGGAGTGGCTTGGAAACACTGTGAATAGAGGACTTGTTTTTATTGAAAGTCCTAAGAATCAGGAAAAATAAAGCTGCAGAATTGTGTCAACAAGCAACTGAAAATACACAAAAATAAAATATTCAGTTAGATCATTATGTACAATAAAGAGTATTATCAGTCTGTCTCAGCAGTTGTTATGGAATCTGGTTGATTTTAACAATTCCTCTGTGGCTGGGAAAGAGGAAGCAAGGCACCCTGTTAATTAATGCAGCTATTAATAATTGAATAATCAATTAATAATTGAATTCATTTGCAGATGATTGGTAAAGGATGGGAACTGCAGGGAATATTCAGAGTTTTGGTGGCACTGGGGGATTTAGGACAGATCAAAACATGTTTAGTAAAAAACTTGTGCAGACCTTTCTTTGAAAAGAATGCATGCGGCTCATACAGACTCTATACTCGTTTTTTTGCTAAAAATATTCTTCAGCCTCCATTGTCTGCGGGCCTTTCAGATGAACCATGGACTGTTGGCCCTTGCAAGGTAAGAACTGGGAGTTCAGGTGTAAATCCTCCTCCTCTCCTACCTTTAAATTCTACTGTTGTATCTGAAATTTTGTGTTCCAGGACACACAGGACATCCAGTACAGGGTGTTCAGGAATTTACCTACAAAGATCAGCTCACAAACAAAACTGTTTTATTGTTTATTTTCAAAAGCAAAATAATTAGACTAGACGCGGAACAGAGAGACCATCTGTGGTTAATTAAAGGGTGAGACTGCAGAGCAGCAACAGATGTTATATTGCTGTAGTCAGAGGAGTTTATTTCTAACAGTGGCGAATACTGTGTGTGATGGACTGGGCATTTCCAACCACTTATTTACAAGCAGACCTCCACAGAGGTCACCCTTTTCTTCTTGGAAAAAGGAAAGGTTTTAGTGTCATTAATGTTGCAGGAGTAGTCTAGACAGCAAAGTTTTTTATATCCTGAGATGAGGACTGAAAAGCCAGTGATACCCATCACAAAAAAATGTATCTAGGGCTGGTGATTTAAAAAGTGGGCAAGATCTGCATGAAGAAGACATGACAGAAAAGGCCAACATTCCCACAGCTTCACTCAGTTCCTGAAAACCCCCTTTAAAACTAAAGATAAGCACAGGAAGAGGGTTCATGTGGCTGTGTGGATCAGATAGATCTTCTAACTGATGGCATTTGAGTATGGAGTGACTCTGGAGCAGGAAGCTCCTTCCATCTGGGTCCATTTCTTCTCCTGAATAACTCCTCAGAGCTGTTTGACACTACCCTGCACCACCATTCCCGGGGAGAAGTTGTGGTAAACAGAGCAGCAAACCAGAGTTTCTGCTGGACAGGTAAACACACCTCACATTGCCTGATCTGACAGGCTTACATCCAGCTGGAGCTGGTAAAGCTTTATACAAGCCTTTCCACTCCTCCTTTTTGTTGCTTCCTATTTGCACTGCTCTGATTAGATGTGGAGGTTCAAATGTTCCTATTGATGAAGCTCCATGCATACTAGAGTTTGGATCTGGAGTTTTGGTACTAGCTGTAGCACCCAGTGTGGTGCTAGCTACTCACACACACAGACATGCTGCTTTTCATTTGTTTGCCTGTTTAATTGGGGTTTCTACTTTATATCTGGAGTGGTCCAAAACTGAAATTCTGCACTAAATTTGTATGCAATTCCTTCTCTGCTTACTTTTTTCCCCCTTTTCCCTGCAGAGATTTTAGCTGGTTTTCATTGCTAAAGCAAGGCGTGACAATAGCCCACAGGTTTTGTTACCCTTGTGCCTCTACTTGCATCTCTATCCCCTTGGTCCCCATGGAGCATCCCCATGCACATCTCTTGGAACAGTCATTCTCTGCTTCTGAAGCACAACTTATGGCAAGGGGGAGCTCTGTGGGTGGACTTAAAATTATCCTGCCAATAAAAAAGGGGGAGATAAAGTCTGGCTTTGTCCAAAAAAGATAAGCTGGAACCTGAGAATGCCCAAATACCTGATCAGGGATCTACAATTACAGCAATTGATGGGAAGCAGTGTCGGGAGAATCCAGAGGTTGCCATAGAAATACAACAAAGGGTGCAATCCTCAGGGAGTCCACCTGAGTCAGCTATCAAACCTGCAGGAATCCTCAGTGAATTAAACTGTCAAGTTTAAGGGGGAAACAGCAAGCGTATCAGAGATAAAGATAATTAAGCTGCCTGTCCCATTTGTGATACCAAGGGAGATCCCATCTGGACATCAGCCAGGATTGCTGCCATGCCTCTTTCCCAGCCTTGTTTGGGTGAAATATATAAACCTCAGAAGAACTTGCAGAGCATCAGTGTGCATCTGCTGGCTTCTCTGGTTCCTTGTGCCAGGAAATTAAGAACAACTTTATAATTTTTGGACCACAGCTAGCATTTCAGTTGCTTGTTATGGAAATCCTATGTAACAACAGCCTCATGCACTCAACTTTGGAATAACATTTTTCTGATTGCTTTGGAGTGACTCACAGTTTTTAAAAAGGTATTTCCTGGGTGGAGGGAGAGTGTACAAAATGTACAAAATGGTGCTATTTTAAGGAAACCCTTAATTCTGAACATCCTTCATCGCCGTGCAACCTGTGTGCAATCCCTTTCTAAATCCATTTCTGCACACCCTCCCACATTCCTGGAAAAAGGAGAGGAAGAATTATGACAAACAAGATTGATATTTCTACTGTTTAGAAAGATATTTTCTCCCCATCAGAGGCTTTTCGGAGTGAAGAGATGTCCTGGTTTAGGGCAAATTTCGGAGAAAACCTCCAAAAGGGAGCCCCTCCAAAAAGCAAACCCACGGATTCCTCAGAGAGAAGTGAAAAGAACCTGTTTATTTAACAGGCAAAGCACTCCCCAGCACACAAAATGAACAATACCGGATGACAACACTCTTTCATTGCTCTGAAGAGATGACAAATTCAGAAAGTCTCTCTCAGGAGTGGTCGCTCTGTTCTCAGTCCCTCTGGCGCTGGGGCAGCTGCTGCAGCCACAAGGTGCAAACTCTCAGTGTTTCCAGGTCCCGGTCCGGAGCAGGTTCGACTAGGTCCAAAAAAGGGAAAGGAGAAACAATCCAGGGAAAATGTGGACTGCTTAGCTAAACTAGCTAATGAGAAGAAGGAAAAAGCAAGAGCAAAGCAGAAGCAAAGCAGAAGCAAGGGCGAGAGCAAAGTGAAAAGCCAAGCAAAAAGCAAAAGCAGCACCATGTACTGCCCTGTGTGTGTGTCCCACCAGCCGTGGGGGAACAGGCTGATAACCAAAACTAAAACAAAACATTCACTCTTCAGAGCCAGTCTTGAAGGCACAGAACATGATATCCAGCATAAACAGAACACACAGAACACACATGCATCATAACGTCACCTTAGGACAAGAGAATTGATTGAATTTCAAAAAACTAGGGTTGCAAAAAACAAGCACAGATACTTTCAAAGACCCAACAGTTTCAAATCCCCAGGTCCAACAGTAGAGCATCCTCTTGGTGTAAAAGAGGGAATAGATGCTATTAATATTGACTCTCTTAATACATTTGACCATGGAATCCCCAACAGGGCTTTGTTGGCATTTTGAAAGTAAAATAAGACAACTTGTTTTTGAGGAGATACCGTTCCCTCATTTAAATGTTGATCTTAGAAGGAAGAAATCAAAGGTTATGTCTCAGCCCTGTCACAGGTTTCCATAAGGGAGCCAAAGACTTAAAAAGCAAACAACAAACAAAGAAAAAGTCATTCAATCACCTAAAAAAATTAAAACAAAACAAAACAAGGAGTTTTGACAGGAAAAAAGAGGAAAACCTTTGGAGAGGACTCACTTTTTTTCAACAAAGTTAAACATTTGTGATTTTATTTCAGTTGACATTATCTTTTCAAATTCCATTTCTATGTTGAAGGAATACATAACCCAAAAGTAAATTTTAAAAACAAAGCTCTGAGATTTTTTTTTCATTTCAGCCTGCCTGAAAAAGTTTTCCCATTTTGAGGTGCCTTAATTTGGGCACTGAACGAATACAGAAATTATTTTTGCACCTCTCTTTATGTACCACAAGTTGTCACAGAGAAAAATCTTCTAAGACATTAGTAAAATTTTGTAAAATTTTAGGCTTCAGATATATATAAAATAACATTATTATGTTAAAGAGAAATCCTGATTAGAATAGCTGAAGCGGAAGTATTTCTTTTGGTTTGTATTTTTTCTGGTTTTGAAAGTATTGTTGAGAAGACAAAATGAGAAGAAAACCTTTTGTCCAGACTCTGAATTTCAAGCTGGGTTAGAGACAAAATCAACAGGAAAAGAAACAGATTTTTTAAGTTTAATTTTCATTAATGAAGGGTAAAGTTATTCCTTAAATGCTTGTAGGTGAAAGATTGGTTAGTAAATATGTTTACCTTCCAGTAAAATGCAGTTTTGCAAAATATTTTACTTTACAGTAAATCACAACAGCAGCAAATTTGGTTACTTTACATACAGTGTACATGGAGATGACACATGATTTACAGGGCTTGATTCCATTCTCACTCCTCAGCTTTGCACTGGTGGTTCAGTGGCATGATTCTTCTTGACACTGGCTGAATTCCAAGTTTAAGTGAGAGGAGAATCAAACATGCAAGGTTTGGCTTTCAGCTTTTTGTTCAGGACAATGGGTGCAAAGGAGCTCCCTGGTTCTGGGAGCTTCAGCCATTCTGATGGCCTCCCTGCTCATCAGCACATGCATTCCAGCTACCGCTAAGCAAAGCACAATATATCCATACATGCAAGTGCCCAGTGATTTAAATTCCTTCTGTTCCCACATCTCCCAGAGCCCTGCGTGCCCTCCAGAGGTGGCACCTTCTGGCAGTGTAGGTTAGGAAAGCACAGACTCCTTCAGACTCCATATGTTTGCAAACCCTCTGCAGCCCATGAGACCATGAGGTGTGTGCCCTTCTCCAAGGTCAGTTCTTCTCTAAAGACAGTCCTTCTCCATGGTCAGTCCTCCTCCACAGTCAGTCCAACCTGCCCAAGGATAGAGATGAGAGCAGGAGTGACCCATCGGGCATCTGCAGGAGGAGGGATGGTTGCCAGGAGAATTCCTGCCAAGAGAATTCCCGCATGCCTTCCCAACTCGCATGCATTATCAGCTACAGCCCCACTATATCCCTTATCTCACAGTGATGAAATCTGGAAATGCTGCAGCCCAGAGGGCATTTAAATTGTAACAGAGCCACTCACACTTGGAGATTCTAAGGAAGATAAAGAGCCTCCTTTTGCTCCCTGTCCCTTCTCTCCTTCCCTCATTCTAGGCTCAGTTATCAAACCATGTAGTAAGCAGAGGAAAGCACAGGCTGTTCCCTCCCTCAGGAGTCACACCACGGTGTGCTGTGAGCTGAAGGAGGTGAAGCTGCCCTTGGGGCTGCGGTGACACTGGGAGAAGCTGGCAGCTCTGGTCCTTCTGCTTTTGGTCCCGCTCCTGCATTTCTGCTTGTCGTGTGCAATAAAGCTTTCCATCAGCTTCAGCTTTTCGTGCTCTTCCTTCAGGAAGAAGTCAACAAGCACAGTCTTCTCCTTTTTGATCTGTTCACTGATGTCCTTGGGGATGTCAGGGATCATCCAGTCAACCAGAACACTGAGGAACATCACCAGGTTCTGCAAGCACAGCAGCAGATGTGAAGCAAGCATGAAAACTCAAAAATACTCGCACTGGAGCAAAACCAAACCTTTGTTATAGCTATGAGACAGATGTCAAACACATTTTGCTGGTGGTGTGTGGTATTAAGCAGTTGATTAAGGCTTTACTTCAAGGAGCAGCTCAGGTTTGTGCACAGCTACCCCTCAGTGTAGAGGCTGAATTAAACACGTGCTTCAGTTAGGTTTGAAATAGGAAAGGACATGGAATCATCAAATAATCTATGACCTTAGTAGCTAAACCAACATTATTCTTTACAGGCATCCAAAGGTGCTCAGTTCTCAACATGCAATTCCTTGGTACTGAGTTCAGAATCCATTAACATAAGGACATCCTCCAATACCATCAAAAATCCTGAAACACAAGGCAAAGATACCTGTGTGTTTCCAGTGTGGCCTGAGCACACAGCAGACAACTTCCATGGCCATTCTGTCCTCAAATCCTTCTGTCTGCTGACAAACAGGATTGTTTTTTACACTGCCACACTGGGCAAGCCAAAATCCCAAACCTCAGGTGTCAAGGTGATTACAGGTGCTGCTTATAACATCAAGCAGGAAGCAGACTGGGCAAAAAGTTTTGCTTGCTTGTGAAATCTTATGGGTAAGAAATGCTTTGAGGGTTTGTATTGTCATAGTGCTTTGAGAGGTGAGTTGTGTAATGCCTGGAAACGTGTGGGAGCAGTTGGCTGACAGGGCTGCTAGCACGAACTCTCCATCCCCATCCAAGACAATGGAGCCAATTAAGCAGGGAATGTTCTCTGGCAGAGCAGGCAGAGGGTTTGAAGCCCAGCAGAAGCAGTTGCTTTCAAGTGCTTTGCAGCCAGTGGTGGAAAATTACTGAAGGCACGGTAAAGAAGCAGAAGAGGGCAATACAAACCAGGCAAGATTCATAGAAACTTGGGAACGCTTGGCAGGTGGGGGAAAAAAAAAGACAGATTTGAAAAAGAGGGATGGGCCCAATTTGGTTTTGGAAGGATCCCAGATCATTGAAGAGGGCAAAAGGAAGCCAATGGAAAGGCAAGCCATGATGGCAAATCCCTTGCTAATGAAATCCTCACACTGGGGACAATTTACTCTGCTCCATTCAAGAGAGTAGAAAAACTTTTCAATGATTTATTACTTCTGTTTATTTTTTGTTTTGGGTAAAAAACAACCGTTAACAAGCTTACACAGCATTTATGTGCTTTCTACAAGTGGTGCCTCTCAGAGTATGAAAGTTGACAAAGTCCACTTAAACATTCAAAAGCCTGGGGTAGTTTGGGGATCACTGCTAACACCAATGGCTAAGGAAGCTGTGGATCTCGCTTTCCATGTCTATTAGACATGGACTGTTTTGGAACATGCATTTGGATCCATCTATGATGATATTTCTGTGTCTGAAAGTGAAGCCACTCAGCAGACTTACCTGAAATAGAATCACAAAAGCCAAGCGAGCGGACAAGACTGCCCAGTACTGCTTAGAAAACTCGTACTGGTGTGGGGACCAAGGTGGTTCTCTGTAGTCTTTGAACCTGGAGATGGAAACAGCTCAGTTATCACAGTTACCGCAATTTCCTCCAGCACCAATTGCTGTGATTAGTGCATTTTCCGATCACAAAACTCAAAGAATCAAATCCTCCAGATGTTCTTACTTCAACCCCTATTATGAAATACAACTTTAGAATTAGAGCTGGACTACCTCCACTACATTTAACACACTCAGTCTGGTTTTCACAGTTGTAACAAAGTCAGAACATTCTTTTAACTTTTGAAATGTCCAGATTTTAGGAAATTGACAGAAGTCCCCTTTATTTTATAATGTAAATTGACATCAATGTAGACGTAATAAAATGCTGAAATGAAAGCAGAGAGATAGTCCAAGGCATTTTCAGACTGAAGGAGACAAACCTGCATTCATTTCACCTGAAACTTGATTAATTTAGGGAATAATTCAACCCACATAAAATGTGACTCATGCTTTGGTGATTCCTGTCTTTGCATTAACGAAAGGGGGAGCCATGGGGAAGGCACTTTCTAAATTAATTGTCTGGCCTTGGACAGGATAAAACAGAGCCTTAGTGGTTTGGTGTAAAGACTGTTGCTTTTAGTATTATCATCAATCATTAGGAAGTAAACAACAGGCTAATAAAAATCACAGATGCTCCTAAATTGGAAAGTTTTGCAAATAGCAGGAAACACAGAAAGCAGTGGAGACAGGAAACACAATGAGAATAATATGGGGAAACAGAAAATAATTAAAAATAAAACACTTGAAGGATTTTGAAGTGATAGTGTTTGAAAGTGGAAATAGCCTGGAGCTTGCAGAGTCTAGCAAGTTAGCACAAGTTTGAAATATGGCAGCACGACAGTGCATGACTTGTGGGTGTATCAAGAAAAGTCACAATGGTGCTGGGGCGGGGAATTAGCCTTCCTCTGAACAGCCCAGGTAAATCCACACCTGGATTACTGCATTCAGCCATTCAGCTGTGCCCTTAGGACTGAAAGGGATAATTTAGTGCTGTTTCCAGTGTTTGACTAGGAGTAATGGGATGAAATTAAGAAAGGGAAAATCTGTTTTGAATACCACAAAACCCATCCTGACAGTAAGATTCATTAGACTGTGTAAAAGCCTCCATTGGGGAATAATGGAGAGGGTTCATATATAAAATCTGTCAGCTTCAGTTTGCAGGTGCGCTTGCCAAAATTACCTTCAGGTTCTACCCACATGGTTTTGCATGTTAAGCTACACATTTGCAGTCCATGCATTCCCTACATCCTGCTGTTCCCCACCCCCAAGAAACCGAGTCTGGAATGCTGGATGTCATTCTGTGCTGCAGCTTCTGGAGACAAAGGACATGAGGTACAGCCCATGGGAAGAAGAATACCACTTTAAGTTGGGGGCTGTGTTAATTTAGGGAAGAACTCCCTGGTCTGTGTTAGCCCCTGGATGGTTTTGCTCAGCAGTGCATGCACAAGTCCTGTCTTAGGATTCCTGTGCTGTTCCTGCATTGCCAGATCTCCCCCCCCCCCCCAGTACTTTTCTGGACATTGTGGACTCCCACATGTTGCTCAAATCTGTATGAGTGCTGCATCAAGGGCTAAAGTCAGTTCCCTTGAACTTAATCTGCTTGAACATCAAAGCCAAGGAAAGCCACTGAGATTCTTGTGGACTTTGCTGACCACTATAAATCAATCCCAGTCTTGAAATGGAGCCCAGGTTCACCTGGAAGGGTCACCAACTGTGATGGGTTTTCCATTTAATGCATTCTGAGCTTCACAAACTATGTAAGTATTGCAGGACATCAGATCCCTTGGAAATTTCACCTGGCTCAGCTGGGAATCACACTGCTTGTGATGCCTGAACCTACACTCAACAAGACACTAGCAAATTATTTATCATGAAGGAAAATGTTGCCAGAGCTATAGATGAGGTAGCTGGGCCTCCTCCCCACCTCCTTTTTTAATTATTCTCTGGCACATGGGACTCCAAAGGGCCTTTTCTAACCCCTAGATTCTACAGGTAGTTTATTTTTTACAAAGACCATCTTTTTAGCTCAAGAAGCATTTTGACAATATCCTCCGATTTTTGTGTCATTTTTGGGGTCCTCTGTATAGGGTCAGGATTTGATGATCTTTGTGGGTCCCTTCCAACTCAGGATATTCTGTGATTCTCCGATTCCCTCACCTCTTCAATACTTCACTCTTAAAATATTTGATTCAGCAGATATGGTAGGAACAGCAACCAAGCAGTGCTGCAAAGACAACTGTGTTTCCAAAATAGCAAGCAACTGTAATTCCACAGAAAAAGGACAAGAATATGAAGTGGTCAACGTGATTGAAGAATACAGCACAGAAAAGTTATCAGGAAGAATAGAAAAATGTGCACTGAAAGTAGAGAATTGTAGGAGAGGGGAAGCTGGGTGGAAGGAATTGAAGATAGAGCTAAGACAATATTAATGTATTTCAGAAGTTTATTGTGTGGGGGGAAAAAAAGACTGGTAAAAAAAAAATCTAACTATGTATATAGGTGGAATTTCAAATCAGTCCAAATAAGCTAATCTGTTTAATTTCCTTCTTCAGCTGGCCTTTAGAAGAAATTGGAGAAAACGTCCATAATCACAGAATCTGCAGTGCAGGAGTAAAAAAATATTAGTCTGGGAAAAAAGGTAGCATCCACCACTGATCATTAGGAACATGAGATGAATCCCATGACATTAAGAAAATAAATTTAAAGACACTTTAAAAAGTTGCTGAATGTTGGAGTAGACCCATGTTAAAGGAAAAGTGCCTTGAATGACTGCTGCTTCCTTTTTTCAGTGTGACCAGTATGTTTGTATGTACTCCATCATCATACAAGGCTACAAGGATTAAAAGGGAAAAACCAACAAAAATAACCCATATCTTAGCAAGATTTGCTACTATTTTGCCTTCAGCCAGACATATTTTTCCCTGAAAGAAAAAAAGTAAAATTACAACTAATATTGTGCATGAGAACAGCTTTACAGCAACCTTTTTTTGGAAGCGGTGCCAAAGACTTCACAGCACTAAAAAAAATGCTGCTCTAAATATTTGAAGAATGTATTCTGTATGTTCAGTGGCAGAGTTGTTTCTGGCTTGTTATGGTTATTTTTAAGATACCTAATCTCTGGCAATGCCCATAAGGAGAAAAATGCAGCCTCATTACAACTACATTTATTTCCAGAGGTCACAGAAATCTAAGAATAAGAGAGGTCAGCTTGTTCCCAATGCATTTGCCAGAAACAGAAACACAGATTTTATTTCCAGCTTGAGGGGCAGTGTTTGGTTGCCTGTCTCTTGGGACGCAAGTTAGAGATACCATACTTTATCACAGTGATAGCTCTGTCCACAGCTGAGATTTTGGTAAGATTCAAATGAGGCAGATGATAATGAGAAACAGTGTTTGTGGATGCTGACATATTTTCTGGAATGTCTCCTGATAAGAGAAATGTTCCCATAGTTCTGTCTTACTCATACTAACACATTAATATTTTTCTTCTTCTCAGTCTCTCAGATGGTGTCATCAGGCAGGGACCACTTTTGAACACAGTGTAGATGATTCCCTTTTCCCTGTATTTGGGCTCTGTTGAGTATTTGGCTGTGTATGACCATACTAATGTGTGGAGTGCTTTTCACCCTGTTGTTAATGTACATATTTCCAAACACACCAGCACTTACACATCTATAAACAGAGGCCAGTGGCTGGAACAAGGTAAAAGCAGCATAATGAAAGTAGCAAAATCACAGTGAAGTGGATCAAGATGCTTGTTGAAAGAAAACACATGCGAATTTAGGGATGAAAAATTAAAAAGTGCTAGAGTGGAAAAGCATTTCACAGACTTACAGATCTGAAAGTCTGGAGATGCTGCATACTCTAACAGGGAACACTTTGCTAACAAGTCCCAGCTGCAGAAATGGGGAATTGCAGAGCTCACTAGCTTGTAAGTTGCTTAAAAATTAGGAGTGCATTCATCTGTCCTCTGCTGCAGTCAAGGTGAGAAGGTAGCTTCCCCACAAAGGCAATGCCAACAGCACTGCCAGAGTGACAGGGACAGATTTCTTTCCCTGTTTACCCTGCTTCCAGTGAAGAAACTGTGATGTGTCATTTTGTGGGTTATAGTTGGGTAAGATATATACCCCACTTAAAATCACTGTGAAATATATTGCACATCAAAGCAAGGGATGGAAAACCACTCTACATTAAGGCTATCCTTAAATAAATGGAAGAGGAACTTTTATAATTATTTTGTGCCATTGCAGAGACCAAGCACAGGGTGATTTCAAGGGACTCAAGAAGGAAGGGGAGACAGGCTGTTGGGCTGTAATGCCTTAAGCCAGCTCTTTGAATTTCTGTATATTATTACAAAAATACCAAGTTACTTTGAAAGCTGGAGCCACATTAGTGACTTCTCATACAAACTGGAACTACTCTATATGTATCTAGTATTTGGGACATATTTTAAATGAAGTTGAGCCTGTTTTCCCCAGTCAGAAAAGATGTATCTGAAATAGAAGACAGGTACATGGTGACTGGTGCAGGTTCTAAAGATAAGTATAATATATTGAAAACTCCTATCTCAGCAAGTAAGGACTGAATTTAATAAAGACAGAGAAAGCCTGTCATAAAATAAATAAAATCATGATATAAAATAGAATCTGGTTCTAATTACTGGGTGTCCATTTAAAAAAATCATTATTTTTAATGTATAAAGCTGTATCTGTCAGTAAAGAAAGTGTTAGTTTGCTTTTTTCTGTGGATCAAGTCTGTCTAAATTGTATATTTTGCCTTTTAATGCCCTGAAAAAAACCCTTTTAAAGACCTTGTAACACAGTGAAAATTCTCTAAAAGCAGCACTTCCAGAACCACATTTTCAAAGGGACATGAATATTGCTAAATATGTGGCCATATAAGTGAATTTTATCAATTCCCACTTTGAAAAACAACATAAGAGCCAAGGAAATTCCCTCAACTATGCAAACTGCCCTTACAAGCACTTTACCTGCACAATGAAACCTCCTGTGCAAACAAGGAGTTTTCTGGCTGTGTCCCAGCCTTGAGCTGGCTGACATTGAAGTATGAGAGGGTATGATTGATGAAGCCATGCATGGTTCCATTCTGGCTGTATGCATATTGATACATAAGGCGTGGGATGAAATCAGAGGTGACAGCAATGACAAAAGCCTGAGAGATGGAAAAACAAACAAACAAACAAAAACAAACAAGCAAACAACAGTATCATGAATCTGTGTCTCCAGGTTAAGTAATTCAGGGGAAAATTTTCATGTTCAGGTAAATTTAGAGTGATGGTGATGGGAGTTATACGGTCAGAACTGGTACAGAATGAAGGGAGAGTTATATTATGAGAATTGGTACTGAATATTTGCACAGTAATCTGCTCTGTCTCTCCAAGGGAAGGCTCAGCTAAGGAAGAGGCAAAAGCAATTAATGGACTGTACATTGCTCCAATTCTTTTCATCTCTGGAGCCATTAGGAGGTTTATCACTAGTTTAAAAAAAAACCTACAACAAGACCTAATAGCCAATTTTGGCTATATTTTGGCATAGTTACACTAAACCTGTTGAGTGTAAATGTCCATTTACCCCTCAGCATGAGGATTCACACATCTCACACAGGTGGATCTCATGCCCACATTAAATCTTGTGAGACTGGTATCCCATAAATCTGGTGCAATTGTGAGGGCAATCAGTCACAGAAATCTCTACATCATATCAATAAGAATCCCTTTGATTTCTGATCTGGACTCTCTCCTGTTGGAGTAGGTCCAGAGAAGGCCATTAATATGGCCAGAGGGCTGAAGCCCCTGTGCTATGGAGACAGGCGAAAAGAACTGGGATTGTTCAGCCTGGAAAAGAAGAGAATTTAGGAGGAGACTTAGGAGCACCTTCCAATGCCTGAAGAGACTCTAAGAAACACTTTGACAGTGGTCTGGAGTAACAGAACAAGGGGTAATGGCTTCACACTGACAGAGAGCAGGTTTAGATTGGATATCGGGAAGAAATTCTTCCCAGTGAGGGTGGTGAGGCCCTGGCACAGGGTGCCCAGAGCAGTTGTGGCTGCCCCATCCCTGGAAGTGTCCAAGGCCAGGCTGGATGGGGCTCTGAGCAACCTGGGATAGTGGAAGGTGTCCCTGCACATGGCACGGGCCTTGGAATGAGTTGATCTTTAATGTCCCATCCAACCCCAACCATTCTACAATCCTATGATGATTTAAAACTATATTTTGCCACATAATAATTTCCTGTTTCAATGTTATCCAGATGGAGAAACAGAATTGGGAATTCAGTATTTCTCTTTCAAACAGGTATGCACATATTTACATTTCTTTCAAGAAAAGGCATCTAATCATACTTTACTGGAATCCCCAGGAAATAAACATTTCCAGAGTTTGATCAACACAGGAAATAATCAAGGATCATAAATGTGCAAAGTGTGTTCAGAGAAAAACAAGAGGTGGCAGAGTTTTTCTCCTCCAGCACAGCTCAGTGCTGGGCAGCTGAAGTCCATGCCTGACAGTGAGATTATGGGGATGTGCAGGGTTCCACCTTAATTCCTGGAAACTGGAGAGCAATGAGTGAACAATGTGAACTCCATCCAAGTGAAACAACACTACCCTCTGGATGCATTAGAGTGCTGTGCTGTTGTGCTGGGAGCTATTTTATTAAAGAAATTGCATAACACCTCTCCACAAGTTCTCCCTCCAGTAGTGAAAATCACCTCCCTTTCTAAAGAGCTTTGATATCTTTAATATCTCTTGTATTATTCCATGCCCTTAAAGATATTTTCCAACATAAATGATTCTATAGGATTATGATCCCTAGGCTAAAAACCCACTAGAAACTATTAGGATTAAAGTCCTAGGGCATGAGATTTTTTATCTTAAAGCATATAGAGGAAAATTTTATTTAGGGAATACATATAGCACAATAAACATAATATATCTGTATTCTTTTGTATTGGAGCAATTGAGAAAATTAGATGCCACTTTTAAATTATGTTGAAGGGACAATAAAATATGAACAATTATAAACAATAAATTATGAAGAATTTTAAATTACATTGAAGGAACAGTAGAAGCTCCCAAGATCATGGTTAGAAACTGGTGTAACCAAACACTTACATTAATAATCACTGAAAGCTTTCCAATACCACTCAAGATGTTATACCAAATACCTGTAAGTGAAAGAAAAAACTTATTAATGGGTTCATTATAAATTTTCTTCTTTGTTTAATTGTATTTTTGGTCTTATTTTCACTGCAATACTCTTTCATTACTCACCTATATCTTTTTCTCTCACTGTGTCTGGCCTCCTCAGCTCAGTAACAAATTTTTTTGCATCAAGACGAACCTCGATGATGTTGTTCAGTAGGGCAAAGACAGGGGCCAGAGGGAAGGAGGCAACAAAGAGTGTGACAAAACCAAACTGGATAACTGAGGAAAAAAGAAAGCCAATGTTTTTTGATAGCTTCTGAAGGGAGCAGCAAATTGTTCATGAGCTTTGTGCATTACCAACCCCATAAAATTCCACTTCCCAGTTTGGTCCCAGGAATAAATATCCCAGAGTAGGGCTATGAAGACACAAAAGTTTGTCACTGTGCTTTCTGAATGTTTCCAATAAAGCTTCAAGCTGCTAGCACAAGCACAAACCAAAGGAAACAACAAATTTAATAAAGGACAAAGGGTTCAGTGTCTATTTCTCTGCATTTATACATAATTAACTGATTAGTCCATGCTGTTTCTTTCCTGTCCTTTTGCCTGTAAGGAAAATGATACACAATCAAGCAAAAGGAGAAAATCTACAAGGTGCCACTATTTCTCCTCAGCTTCTTTTGAAAAAGTTGGTAGCATCTTGTGAAAAGCAAGAACAGAAATGTCTCTGTGGAGGCAGAAGCCAGTGGTGTTGTGCAGCAATTTCATCTCTCCTTCTGCAACTGATATTCTCCAAGTTCAGAAATACTCCTCTTTAAAGGAAAACAAAGGTGAATTTTATATAAATATATATTAAATATATATATTAAAATATATATATTAAAATAATAAATCTTGCTGTGATCTACATCTCCCAGTTAAAAAAAATATTAGCATAGAATAAGTATTGGTGTGTTTCAATGCTCTATTTACTGTGGCTTCTTTTTTGGCAAATCCTTGTATAAGTTCTCTCTCCACTAAGGGAGGAATTGCATTTTTCTGAGAAAATAGCACAATATTCTTTGCACATAACAGAATATTATACTTTAAAATATTTTCCTTCAGCATTGTTGTCACAACCTACAACTAACTCTTGAAACAGTTTCCCCCAGGACCTTCTCTCACATACACCTTTTTTTTGTGTACAAGTCCTCAGATATTTCCCCTTTCTAATCTCAGGAACAATATATTTGCACATGAAAGTAAAATCTCTGTATATCAATTATATGGCCATTAGAGTTTCATTCTTACTGTTTTGTTCTGAATTTAAGTGTATACACTAAGATGGAGCTATTTCAAAGCATAGAAACATCCTACCCTTGAAATCATACTTTCCTGACAATTTTATGTTCAGAGTCAGGAAAAGAAATTAAAAAGGAAATAAAACCAGATGTTAAAGTAATGTCCCCAAAAACTGTGAAATGCTTAGAAAAATGCATAGCCCCAAAATATGCCTTATTTGGTTCTAAGTGAATTTAGCAGGAATACAGCTGGGAGGATTCTGTAAAAAATAAAATAAGAAGAAAAAAAAAGAAGTGTTTGCAATGCTTTAAGAATAAACCACACGCAGTTGCTTTGATGTTGTTTGTAGCCCCTTCATTCATTGTCTGGCAAAAGGCAGTTTAATTTTTTTTCAAGTTCATGAAAAAATGCTCAAGGTATGCAAAGGACTTTTGGATAATTGTGTAAATGTGTCTTCATAGAAAACTCTGTGCCAGAAGTGTTTGTGTAGCCATCTTGAAATCTCTTCAACCTTCTCAACTCCTTCTTATGCAAGTTCAAATTATGCAAAAAGAAGGCAGGAAAAGCAATTCCAAAGCCAAACCCACAATTTGGATGGGGGTGTGTAACAAACCAGCAAACAATTATTAAATGGAGGATCTTTGAACAGCCTAAGCAATTCACAGGTATTTGCAGAGCATGGTCAGTGTTTCTAGAAACCTGAATAAATTAAAAAGAGAAGAATCTCTGTCCAGATCCCAGAAGGAATCTCATCTCAGCATCCTGGAGTTCTGTGGATGTCCGTTGGGTCACACTGGAAATATTTACAATACTTTTAGGACACTCACACTCTTCCATCAAGGACGGTTGACACCAAGGTGTTCTTTTTTATGCCTGAAAAACTCGATAGTAACCCTTAAATACCCTTTTTATGTTCACATTTCTGACACAAGTTCTCCATACAAAGGTCTTTACATGTCCACGTACAGGGAAAAAGGCTAAAGAGACTTGTGCCAGGAGCTGGACTTCTGGCCATCCATCCTGTTTCATCATTTTCCTACCCCCTGGTAGGGCAGCCTGGAGACATGAGATGAACATTGCCCAGGTTCATAGCACGAGCTAGAAAATAAAACAATTGAAGGCTGGGTATAGTGGAAAGTCAGAGACATGGGAAACATCTTCTCCTGGGGCATCCAAGCAGGACCCTGGATGTGCTGTCACTTGTAAGATCCGTGTTTCTCGGGCTGTTGTTTGAGTCCACTCTGGCTAGCTATGGACCCTGGCCCCCACAGTCTTACATGGACGAAAGCAAAAGAACAGAAAGGCTCTTCTCATGTCGGAACAGGTGTCCTGGTTATTAGCTGGGGAAGGGAAGCCTCAGACTCTGGCAATCCCCCAGGCAGAAAAGAGGGGGTTCCCTTCTTGCAGAGGCCTTTTATACCCAAGGGAATGGGGGCGGGGGAAGAGGACTGTAGCCAGTGGGACACCATTGAGGAGGGGCGAGGAGAGGGGTAACCACCAGGGGATATAGGGCAGAGGGGTGAATTATTGAGAGACCATGTGATGGGAGAAGGGAAATAACAATCCACACGACATAACATACTCAGTGCAAATTTCAAATCACCCAGTGCAAAACAACTACTAAATAAACTCTTTAGTGCAATACAACAGTCACTGAGACAGAGCCTTCATCCTTCAGATGAGGGAAAAAGCCCAAAGCACATGCTGGTGGTGCCTTTACTGAGTTGAGCAGGAAAGAGGCCAAGGGCTCAGAGCCAGCCGTTGCGTTTCACAACACCTGATGCCACATGTGCAGCACCTCATCCAGCCCTGGGCCCAAGACAAAAATTCTGAAGGACAAACAGCATCCAAAGAATTGTCTCAGGTCACTTCTCAGGAGTCCACTCTTCACAGAAGCTGTGCAGGGTCTGAGCAGTACCCCAGCCCAACAGCAACACACCCTGTTCCTCTAAGTCTGGGCTCTAAGTTATGATTAAGAGCGCAAATCAAAGCTTTTAAATTATGGATCTGGAAGGTGGTGGCCACTGCTCTTGTGTAAGGGATACAGAATCATTCCCCAGCACAAAACCTTTTATGGTGTGGATCACTATTTCTACAAGATTTGCATGCTCAATAGTGTGAGTAACCCAAGTATCTTTTACCTCAAAGCCTCACCTAAGACAGGGTATTTATTTACAATTTTGTTGCTTTTTTTTCCTCTCTTCTTCATCAAAAATATCTGTCATAGCATCACATGTTACTGGAAATAAACAGTGGAAAAATCACTTCTGTGCTAGGCAGCTTTCCAAATCCTAGAAAGAAAATTTTCAATATACAGCCAGGCCTTGCTGAAAAACTAAGGAAAAGGGGTAGTTTATAACTCTTCTGTAATAAATGTATGCAACAAGCCTACACAGAACCACCAATGGTATTTTCAAAACCATCATTATAAAGATTATACAAAAATGCAGGTTTCTCTTTAGCAATTATTTTTCTTTTTCTGCCTCACACATTGCCTTTTTGATGGCTTTCCCTGCTTTAGGGGAAATTCTTCCAAACCTCTCAGATTAATCCTTATAGTAGTCAGTAGCTACAGACATTGAATCCAATCATTTTCTCCTTGTGCCATTGTTTTTAAACAGAAGTTGGATGATGAAACCTTTTATTATTACTTCTCCTTGAGGAAAAATGTTTTTAATCAATTGCTACATGAATCTTGGACTACTAGAGGGATTATGCTAGAGAAGGGAAGACCAAATGAAACAGGAATATGAAAATCACTGCTGATTTCAGTTTCTTCTCAAGGAAACATAAGTGGTATAAATTTCAGACATTCATGTGCATTATTTTGCTCTTGGAGCCAATTTAATAAAATTTCTGTCATTAGCAATATTTATTGCTACTCTAAATATCTATTTCTTGCCAACTTCTATCATTGCAGGCCAGTAGCACACATTACAAACTTGCTGCCATGTGGAAGAAGAAATTGCTGTACATTCTACTGACTTTGGGAATGCACATGGTATGGTATGTTGTCTTGGGTCAAAAGTCTTTATACAGTTTTGAAAGCAGGAAATGCTAAGGACAAATTTGACGCATATTGAAAGCAATAATTTATGTTTCAGGATT
Organism: Ammospiza nelsoni; assembly: GCF_027579445.1. Taxonomy (NCBI): domain Eukaryota; kingdom Metazoa; phylum Chordata; class Aves; order Passeriformes; family Passerellidae; genus Ammospiza; species Ammospiza nelsoni. Next base: position 56,663,889 of record NC_080637.1, on the reverse strand, counting down.
ACTTGAGCAAAATTTTCTGATCACTCAAGCGTTTTAAGTGTCTCCACTAAGAAATGCAGGAATACATCTGTTAATAATATCAAAACAAACAGTCATAGCAATGTCATTGGTGCAAGTCAAATATTTGTGCAGATGTGCTATTGCAGCCAACCTGCACAACAAAAAAGCTCAGCAGAGTCTGCTGGTGAAATCAGATTCAAAGACTTTTACCCAAAAAAAAATAATCTTATCCATAGAATCACTTGGGCTGGAAGGGACATTTAAATGTCATCTAGTCCATACCTGTGCAATGAGCAGGGACTTTCAACTAGATCCCGTTGCTCAGAGCTTCATCCAACCTGGAATGTTTCCAGGGATGGGCCATGCGCCACCTCTCTGGGCAACCTATGCCAGTGTTTCACCATCCTCATTGTAAAACAAATTCTTTCTTACAGCTAATCTAATTTGTTGGCATGGATTTGAGTGACTGATATTTTGGAGAAACCAGTTTCAGTAAACAAAGACAGAGTAACCTTTCCCAAATGGGAAAACAGGGGAGGTTAAAAAATAACCAGTAAATCGTGTTATTTCTATGAACCTACCATGATTTAAATGAGGGCAGGGGTAGGAGAATGAGAAGGTGGAAGTCTCTCTAAGGCTTCAGGATTGTTAGAATAAGAAATAAGAACAAAAATGAAAGCAGATTGGAAATGGACATCCCAAAATTTAAGTGGGGTAGTTACCATCAAAAACTCCTTTATCAGTGGCACATCATGTTGCAAAACACATACTGAGACTGCTCCAAGCAGTGTCTCTCCGAGAAGTGGGATTAATTTGTTTCACAATGAAGTGCAAAGAGAATGTGTGATTTGCCATGTGGGCAGTGGGCCAGACTCCAGGTTTTGACAGAAATCAGTAAAAGAGATTGGATATATGGATAAAAAAGGCAAGGACTGCCTGTGATTAGGGTACAGCCTAGTGAATGATAGACTTGGAGGCAAGAGTCTTAGCTATGGATGTCACCCATCCTTAAAAGTGGGAGCAGGACAAACCTGAATGTAGTTACTACTCACACTTGGATACGTAATCTGCCTGCTTCTGTATGAAACCCCATCACCATCTGCCTGGGGAAACCCCAAAAGCAGCAAGCCCCATCTGCAATTCCTCCTTCAGCTGCTTCATTCCAGATTGCCACTGATGCCTGAGGGAGGTTGCCGGAATAAATCAGTGTGAAAACTAAGAAAGAAGTTCTGAAATAGCAGACAGATTTCTCTCTTTTCCTTAATATCATACCTCTTCTTGCATTGGAGTAATACTGCCTTTTTAAGCAATTCAGGAGAAAAAAAAAATTTTTCCTCTGGCCTTCTGCATTGCTTCCCTTCCCACTGTCCCCAGCTCGAAGTTAGAGAAATAGATAAATAATCTGCTGAGTGGCCTCTTGCAGCATGATGCCTTTGACAATAATCCCAGCTGACAGGTTCAGTGCTGAGCTGCACCAAGTGCTTCCTGCCAGCATGGGTGGTCTGAGCAGTGGATCTGACAGTGGAGAGCAGGGACATGGACCCAGGGCAGCAACTGGGGCTGGGGAGGTGCAGCTTGGCTTTCATTTGCTGCACATTTGTCTGCAAATCCCACAGCCCGGGCACAGCATGGCATACTTTGGGGCTTCTCCACTTGGGAAGCTCATCCTCCTGTTGTAAACAAATATTTAGACCAATAATTAATCTCTTCATTTTCCCTAAATCACCCCTGAGTGGCTGCAGGCTGAGGAGCTCACTGCAGTTTATGAACCTGGAACAAGGGACTGATCTAAATGACAGGCTTAGTGTCTAGTGATTTATATCAGTAGCTTATACCTTGATAGTACAAGTCAGTGCCATGGAATGGAATCATAGAATATCCCAAGTTGGAAGGAAGCCATCAAAGTCTAACATCTGGCCCTGCACAGGACAGCCCCATATATTCCTGAGAGGGATTCCACCATATTCCTGAGAGCATTGTCCAAGCTCTGGCAGGCTGGGGCGGGGATCACAGCATTGGAGCATCACTCTTCACATAGCAGAATCAAGGCCACTGACAGCAAACCCAAAAGCAATGCTGACAAACATCACACCAGTATATATTTGTTACTGGTAACTAAGGTCCTTAGACTTTAGTCCTCCTTGTCCTTAGACCTAGCTAACCAAGAAGTTTGGGTTGTTAAAAACAGGTATTTCTGGGTTATTCCTGAGCCCAAAAATACAAAAAAGAAAATTTACAGGAAAAAATGTCCATTATGTTTTTTACCATTGTTCAACTTCAAAAATTGTTAAGAGGCTTGCTTAAAGTTTACAGGAAGAAAAATCATCTCGGGCTGAAGTAACTCATGGGAAAAAAATTGTCCTAAAGGATAATTTTTCAACAAAGTATCATTAAGTGCAGAAGAGGATAAGATAACAGAAGAGACAACACAGACAAGATCCTTAGGTGAGTTGGAACAATTGAGAGGAAGATAAAGGGAGGTGAGGGATTCTTGATGGCACTACAGAGGACAAGGCTGGGATCCTAAATATATTAATAAGACATCCTCAAATCTGTCATCATGCAAAATACCTCGTATACACTTAGGCATTATAGAATTACATAAATTCACCATTCCGTAAATTTTAATGTATTAATTTTTAATTCAATTATAAATTATATCTACAAACAAATATTGTTTCTGTATAGAGAGATAAACCATATATGGTATTTAATTTTTTTGCCATCAAATTTGTTCCTCTTTAGATATTTTGAGAATAGCGACTTGTGTTAAAACAGGAGTTGCCACATTCAATATTTAACCAGATGTCTGGTTTTAGACACCACGTCCATTGCGCTTCTCCCTGAATTCTTGTGTGGCCTAAAGCTTGGGTTTGCCTAGATTATTTCTTTTCTTTCTACTCAGCTACCCACAGCATTCCTGCTTTCTCCTTCCCTGCCTCTGCAGGGTCAACTCATGGGGCAGGTACAGGCCTGTGCTCCCCAGTAGAAGAAAAACACGGACACACTGCAGTGAATCCACTGGAGAGCCATTAAGATAAACCTTAAGATGAGCAAGGAGAAGTTGAGAACACTGGAATTGCTGTACCACAGGAAAAAAAGGCTCAGGGGATATTACCCATGTGGCCAGTTGGAGAGCACAGAGCTAAAACCTTCTCATGGGCACCCAGTGAAAGGACAAGAGGCATAGGGCACCAAGGGAAATGTAGGGAGGGCAACTTAAACTTTAAAAAATCCTCAGTAAGGGTGATCAAATACAGGAAAAGTTGTTGAGTCTTCAGCCCTGGAAATACTCAAAACCCAAGTGGACAAGTCTCTGAGCAACATCCTCTAGCTGACCCTGCTTTGAGCAGGAGGTTGGACCAGCTATCTCCAGAGATCCTTCCTAACCATAGCTGCTGATTCTGTGACTAAATGGTTTCTGTGCACTTTCCTCAGCTGGGAACACTGGAATCTGGCAGCAGAAGTATTAACAGATACTCGGATTCATCATTATTTCTCTGTTGGCACTATTGTATTCTCATAGCCCTGCTGGCTCACATGGAATTTCTGCAAACTACAAGTGCTGGGGTACTTTTCTCCCTCTCTCATGACCACTTCTGGCATTCAGTCCTATGTAAAGCCATGGTTATTGCAGAAAGGGAAAGAAAATTCTGAAAACTTACTCATTTCCATGTATTCTGGAGTCAGCCCAGTGAAAGGTTCCAAGATGTAGTCGAGATCCCATTGCTGAGGGTCCTTGGATTGGTTAGTGTCCATTTCCTTTACCTCAGTTCTTTCATCCTTCAGCTTCCTAAAGAGCTTCTTGAGCTTCCTGAGGAACAAAAGTTCAGACTGAACTAAGTCTGGTTTTTTTCTTCCCCTAAAAGATTTGGCCCAAGTCTTGGCACAGCAACACAAAATTAATCCTGTGTTACTTTGGTGCGTCACAGGGGGAGTTTACACCACCCTGGGAAAGTTCAGATATTGTTTATTGACAGGTACAAGCTAGTGGAATTGAATCCAGTACTTTATAAATATTTTTCTCTCTAGATGCATATTCCAAGGGGGTCTTCCTGAAGATCCTGGAACCTAGATAACATTAGTAATTAGTACTCTCAAGAACAACATAGTGAGTACCTCTCTTTTAACAAAATGCAAAATGTAGTGGTTTCATTCCACATTTTTACTACAGGCACACTTTCATCTCAATATAAGAATTGGAAACTTCCAGTATAATAGAATTTTATTGTCAAAAAATTTTCAGATGCTCATGGGTTGTGCAGAAAAGCTGCAGCTGCCCCATCCCTGGAAGTGTTCAATGCCAGGTTGGATGGGGCTCTGAGCAAGCTGGGATAGGGGAAGGTGTCCCTGCCCATGGCAGGGAGCTGGAAATGGATGAGCTTCAAGGTCCTTTCCAACCAAGGCCATTCTGTGATTATGGGATGTTTCCAAAAAAGAGGGTGCAAGAATGTACTGACAGTAGAAAAAGCAATAGCAAACACTGTCCCACTGAAATGGGACAAATTTAATGACATTGACAAATAAATTAGAGTAAAATGAATGATTTCTAAATGAAGAGTAAAGTTTTCCCAGTGTTCCCCCATCCTTTGTGATATTTTAAATACACATGCATCAGCAACTTCAAGCTATTTTATACACTGAGAAATTTCCATGGAAAACTACAGTAGTAGAGTGAGGTATTTTTTCATAATCAAGGCAGCAAAATACAGTCAAATTAGCATAAAAGAGCCAGATTTATACTTATTGCATGTCTTTCTTTTGGAGATGATATTTATCTTCCACACAAATATGCGGCACTATTTTACAGCTCTTCACGTATGTACCATGAGTGAAAGTACAGACTAATTCCAAAGAGGTTTTGCCAGTAGTGTAAGTAAGGATCCCCCACAAAATCTTCCCCCACAGCTTGTGATAAACTCTTTCAACTGTAGGTGTGTGGCCTGGATACAGCAATATTTGGGAGAAGGGGTTTTCCTTTGGACCTCCAGAGAAGCAGAACCACTTTCCTGGACCCTGGCTTCAGTAGCAGGACAAGGTTGAGGAACAAAAGTTGGCAAACACAATAAAGACTTTGCTGTGTGGGTTTATTGCTTCATTCCTAAATTTGCACTGAGCCATGGGATCACTGTGTTCCCACAGTGACTGAGGAATTTCTGCACCTACCAGTGTTTACAAGACCCATTCCATTTCATCACCAATATGGAGGAATTAGGAAGACACTCTTTTAACAGGTCTAGATTGCATCAAGCTCTCTCAGATCCTGGATCATAAAGTTTCAGAAATCAACAGGACAACTCCTGATTTTGTTTGTGGTAGAAGGAAGATGTAGCTACCCAAGTCTGATGGTAACATCATCAGTGCTTTGGCATTACTGGTAACCAGGACACTCAGATTGCACAGTTTTAATGAAAGGGTGGGGGTAAATTTAAAATGCTTCACGAGACAGAATTAGATTAATCCTTTCAAAGACTTTTACCTCCTACATCATGCAAATTCAGCCATTTCAAGACACTAGATTCCCTTTCTTTCCCTCTGCCTTTATGGCAGCCTAGGTAACTTGTCAGCGACAGAGGTGATGTATCATTTAAAGGGTAGGAGGCTGGGGCAGGATTTAAAATAATCAAAGAATTCCCAGGATGTTTTTCCAACATATCTCAATTAATTTCCTAATGTGAGGGACTCTCAGAGGATGGTGAACAATAGATTCCAGACAATGCTAATTTCTGTTCCAATGAAATGATACAAGCTGTAAATGTCTCTCACACTTCTGTGGGCAGATGAGAGTGAAGATGATCTTGTTGTCACAGCACAGCAGCAGCTGAGATAAAATTTGAGTGTGTTTAGATGTGAAATCTGTGCACGTGTGATCTAATCCTTTAGCTACAGCACCATAGAGTTGAGTTCTGGAGATTAATACATACAGACACCTCCCACAAGAATCTAGTAAATAAAACAATTATTGTTGGTTTTAATGTTCATTTGGGAATACACCATATCCAGGTCTCAGTTGCTCAGAATAATTTTTAATATTTCATCTGGTTATCTCTAAGCCAGGCATGATGAACAGCAACTTTAACCACTTGAAGTTCAGCTTTGAAGAGTGTCTGCATGCTTCTTTTTATGTTTTTTTGTGTTGGTTTTTTTTTTTTTTTTTTTTAAGATCAACTGACTGAAAGCAAGCCAAACCAATTATTTCAAATTTTCCACAAAAAACAAAAAGTACCTTTGTATCATATCCAAGCATGTGAAGTTTGAAACCAAGCAGAAGTGTGTCAGAAAGTTAAAGGAACAGAGAAGAGGGATTTGCAGGATGTTATTCTCCAGCTACACAGCAATGGGCAGCAATAGGGCAATGAAAATGAGTTTTGCAGAACCCTTTATCTGTATTTATGATTGTGATGCTAAAACTGCACATGCTTTTTAAATGCCTTTGTTTGAAGCTGTTTCTTAATTACCCAGATCAACGTTTTTAAAGGAAATTGACAGAAAAAGAGTTCTTTTAGCTTCTGATTTTTTCCCTACAGGGCAGCTCCTCACAGTGAGGAAATGGTAAGTTGGCCCATTCAGGATGAGTGTCCCAGAAGCTTTGTGCTGAAGAGGCTCATGCAGCAATGTTTCATGATTCAACACAGATCTGAGCAAAGAGGGAAAACTGTAGAGCTGTAGAATAGCCATTATTTCTGGTTGTTTTGTCAGCGAATGTCAAAAAGCAAGGTGCACCCTTAAGGAAACTGAACAGCATGTGAGAAGAATCAATGCAGGATGAGAAAGAAAGAAAATTACCAGGTTTTTATCAGGCTGTGTCTAGAGCAGTTAAAAATGACACTGCAGCTTCTCAGAGGGGATTGGCACCAAATTATTGTATTAGGTAAGAGGTGGGAACATGGTTGAATTATGCTGATTGTAATTCCCAGTATAACCAATAAGCACTGCATAATGCACGTTAACAAGGATCTGAAGTGAGCATAAAATCACTACCTGTCAATAACACTCAGGATTTTGAGAAAAAAATATGATGAAAAGAGAGAAATCAAGCTCCAAGTGATCCTGGCTGGGCTGTAAGCACATGGTGATTAGATGAAGGCTCCTTTTCAAAAATCAGAGAGATGATTCAACAGTTTCTCTATTGATACAGTAAGAAGGAGCAGCTGGATTTGGGGTATCTAGGGAAAAAAATGATGATGACTGGAAAAAAACAAAAAATTTGTGGAGTGAGTGAGAGTGGAATAGATGGAGGCTGAAGAGGTGAGGCATCTGGAGGGCAGGCTGAAAGAGAACAGATGCAGGAAAATTACTTTGTTGGCACAAGTGTTTGTGTCTTCAGTGGCTGTACAATTGGGATTGTTCAGCCTGGAATAAAGAAGGCTCCAAAGGGACTTAACTGAGTCTTCCAATGCCTGAAGGAAACCTTTTGGAAAGATGGAAATAGACTATTGAAAGTGATGGAGTGCAGGAAATGGGGGAATGGCTTCACACTGACGGAGAGCAGGATTACATGGGATATTGGGAAGAAATTCCTTTCTGTGAGGGTGGAGAGGCCCTGGCACAGGTTTGCCCAGAGAAGCTGTGGCTGCCCCATCCCTGGAACTGTCAAAGGCCAGGTTGGATGGGGCTCTGAGCAAGCTGGGATAGTGGGAGGTGTCCCTGCCCATGGCAGGGGATTGGAACTGGGAGGTCTTTAAGGTTCCATTCCAGACCAAACCTTTCTATGATTCCATGATTCTATGAATACTTGCTAGAACAGAGATGAATGTGGAAGTTTTACATGAAAAGACAGAAAGCCCCTAGAATCCAGCTGCCAGGAACAAAGGATTTTTTATAACAGGTGGGGTTTTAAGGCTCCTCTTCCAGCTGATGCTTTTTGATCTGTATATAAAAAGGTGCAGAGAGAAAGCTAAACAGAAAAGATTTCTAGGTTGAGTAGCTGGAGCACTTGTATGGGGACAAAAGGAAGAGCAGTGACCCAGACTCTTGTGTCCTTGCCTGTAATTTTCTTTCCTGCTTTTGGGAAGGAACACTGAAGATCCAGGCTTTCCTTCAGTCATATTCCTACAGTCAGTTCACATAAAGAAACACCTTCTCACATTCACAAGCACAAGAAGGAAGCAGGGGAAGAGCAAAAGTATCTAAATTTCTTGTTCTCACACAAATTTTTGGTACAGCCATGCTTCCTTCGCACACTCAGATATCCTGGATTCTACAAGTTTCAGTGGTGTTTGGGGTTTATTGGTTTCTCAGTCAGAGGAAAACTACAATAGAAAACAGGAAAAGAAAAAAAAAAGGAAAAAATCCCCACCCAAACCTTTAATTAAGAATAATTTAGTAAAGGTGAAAAACAACATAAGAGACAGTAGCTATGAAGGGTTGTATTTAAATGGATTTTATTAACTCTTGGTATTGTCATCCAGCATATTTAAGTATATTTTGAAGGAAGTGATGGAAATTGATGCTGAATAGAAGGGCCACAACCATGGCCTCACTAAATTCAATAGTTTTGCTGTTCACTTCAATAGGGCCAGGATTTCACCCTAAGGGTTTAACACCAAGGTCAAAACCAGAGAGTAATAAAATAACCACATGGATGGGTTTTTTTCAGTAAGTTCAGAAAAAAACCCAGAACTGAATAAAAAGGGTCTTAAAAGAACTCTCGGTTAAGGCTTTCAAGCCCTGCAGCCTTTTAGGGTCAATTCCTATGGCAACAGTAAAAGAATGATGGTATGTGACACATCTGAGTGAACTTTGGCATATTTACATCTGTTAAACTTGTGAATTCCAGCCCCACAGAACACACATTTCAGTTCAAGAGGGTTTAGTTTTCTATAATTCAAATCTTGCTGCATTTACCTAGCTGGTTTGCTATAGCTGGATGCAGAAATTAAAAAAAGAAATCATGCAAAGTTCAGGAGATCAGCAATTATATCTAATATAGCTGCGGCAGCAGTTTCTGCAGAAACATTGAAGGAAAAGCAAGGATGTGTACCCAAAAAATGCAGGGCTGCCATCTGAATTTTCCCTCCTCACCCAGTACTGACCATGGATAAAGCAGAATGAAGACATGGAAAGATGCTTTCTAATTCTTTCCAGTTTGGGGTTCTAGGAGCATAAAGTATGACTGCTGCTTGCATCATCTACTTAGCAGTAGTTCTTGAGGAGAAAGAGACAAAAATGGGATTTGTGATTTCTGCAAATCACCTGAAACGCCTTGGGTTTTTTGGTGAATCCAATTAAAAGATTTCCTGAAAAAAAACCCTTGAAATCCTAAGACTTCAGTGAGGAAGAAAATGTTTTTTGATGAGAGTCATCACAAAACTCAGCAGATAGGTGCTTCCATGTTACAGATGTGCAGGGGACAGCACCAGATTCTGAGGACCAAATCACTATTTATTGTATTCCCTTCTGTCTCTCCACATGGAGAAGGTTGGTGGCAGCACCTGGACTCTGCCCACAGTGAAAATACAGGGAGCCAATGGAAGAATCTGTGTTATTCACCCCGACTCTCAGTCCCTCCAAAGAGGCACAAGGCAAGGGGGAATGAAAAACACAGCTGCTGGTACCCCTGAGGAACCAGCCCAAACCAGTACAGTGGTCCATTCAGGAACAGGAGGCTAACTCTGATTTAATTATGTGCTCAGTTATTCTTCTGGTGCAAATAGGTCTGGGGAGAAGGGCCGAACCCTACAGACACACACACAATTTTCTTGGGAATGCAGACAAGCAAAGAAAAGCAGATATGTTTATTCCAATATGACAAGATAGCCCTGTGACTGAAATGAGGTATTTATCTAGGAAGGAGAGGATGAAAGGATGATTGTTTTTAAACAGTTTTAAAAATTGAGGCCACTACAGTTTGTTAAATGAAGGTTGGGGGAGTGGTTCTGAGGGAGAAAAATTAGATGAAATTATCACATTCTTGCACCAAAGGGAGGGAAATTAAAAATAATTGGACATGACTTTCTGTTTGGACTAGATCAACACATGCTTTCATGAGTCAAAAATAATAAATACAGTATTTGTAACATCATAAAATTCCCATTTAAAAAGTCCAGTAGCAGTAAGTTTTTGGAAGACAAGAAACAAATTACAGCAGGTTTACACTGAGAAAGCTTTAAGCCTTCAACATGTCAGATATTTTGGGAATGATTTACCACCCTTTTCTCAAAATAAAATGTAAACTCAATGAGATGCAGACACAAAACAGGCCTTCCTATTAAACTTTGACACAAGAATAATGAAACCATCCATAATCTACATCTGATTTGTTTGGGAATTTTTTTCTCTCTTTATTTAAATTCCTTGCAAGGAAAAAAAAAGTTCTTGCTGAGAAAAGGGAGGAAAAGGGCTCATTTCAAATATATTTCATATATTTTAAGAATCACTCCTCTTTATTTCTAGTTACCATCATGCATGTGACCTGAAAGCTGCTGACACCAGAGTTGGAAGATTCTGCCTCATTTCAGTGGAGCTGAGATGTCTAAACCAGACTCTTCATCTCCAGCATTTCACAGGCCACTGCCACCATGAAGCAGACCTCCCAAGAGGCAGGAGCAGGACTTTCTCAGCGGATTCTTAGTGCTTGAAGATCCCCTTGGCACTGGTGGTTTTTCCTGCTGTATTTGAGCACTAAAGCAGTACATGGCAGAAAGGCACTGAGCTGTCAGTGTCTCTGCTTGATTTTGCATCATCCCAGAATGACATAAAGGCACCTTGGAAACATGTGGATTTCATCCCCAAACCCATAAAATAGTCATAGATCAAGTAATAGATTTTAACATTTTTTATGGGCTATTGCTTTCCCCCAGGATATGTCCCCTCCACTTTGTGCTAATTTGTATTCAATGCTGCTGTCCTGAAACCTTCTCTGAAAACTCCCAGGAGATCTATCATACCTTACCTGTTTTCTCTGGTTTCTAAAATTAATTTAAATCAATTATTTCATATATTCCATCATTTTCTTTAAGCCATTTAGTGAAGATATAGCAAATTATTCAACATAAAATACAACCAGATCATTTCACCACAACCGAAAATGTCATTTATCATCACATTCAATTAGAACCCACTGAAGGCAGTGGCAAAAGTCCCATTTATCTGAATAAGGATCAAGGCTTTGATTTACTGTGCCGTAGGAATAACACATAATGGAAAAGGCCAGGATACATACGGGATTCCAATTTCAAAAAGATTGTTTTGAATCAGTTGCTTTCCAAGCATGATGATGCTCAGCTGAATGCAGAGTTCCATCAGACACCCTCCTGGAGCACACTGCAATTAAACAAAACCAGAGAGTGTGAAGGGATTTAGAGAATTAATTTTAAAATATCCACTTGGGAGAGCTGCCAGTGTCTCCATGTGCCCACTGTCCCTACCACCACTTTTTGTGAGATCACAGAGCTCATTGATTACTTCAAATCTGTGTTTGACAAGGTATTTCATCTCCTCTCATTAAACTTCATTATGGAAAATACGCAGAGCTCTGAAACATCCCACGGTGCCCTGGGTCTCCTATATTTCCTTTAAAAATATTTACTATATAATCAATGTAATAACCATAATGCAGGATCATCGATACTCTTCCAACCTGATCTCTCCTGGGGGGGAAAGAAAACCTTCAATCTTGTAAAGACTTTTATGTCAGCTTTATTGTCAAACCTTGAGTACATCTCTCAGCTTTCAAGGGAATACCCACAGCAGCAATCCCATTCATGAGGGGATTAAAAAAAAAAAAAAAGTTTATAGGTTTAGCACAAAATGGCTCCAGGTTTTTAAGCTATTGAATTTGCCAAGCTTTTAGCGATCTGCAGAATGGGAAGCCAGATTCACACTTCCCAAAGGCCTCAACCAAAACATGGGATGTTTGTGCCTTAGTGCCCAGTAATAAAGCACAGAAATGGTGAAGCTTCACCTAAGAAAGACCATGAAACAGTCAAAACTGCAGAAAGAAAGAATATAAAGTTTCCTTAGATGGACACCCTGGGTTTTGCTTATTCAAGTTAAAGATTTATTCGCTTGTTTTAACATGTGTTTTCTATTTTTCCCCTGTTGTCTCTAGTCCACTGAACACGGTACACATATTTCTTTGTGTAAAGGATTTTATTTGTAATTTGAATTTCATATGTACTTACCTCTTCCATCCTGTATCCTTCAAACACATACACATAACGACCAGGACGGCCAACAAACCTGAAAGCAAAAATAATATATAAACTAGAATAAAAACAGAAAAAGAAGCTAATATTGACACCATGATTTAATATAAAACCACAAAAATAAGTTAACTTTGAAATCAAGATCGTTCATTTGCATTAGTCAAAATATTTCATCAAAATATTTCAGAAGCTGCTTCTTAAACATGAATTTTCAAGGGCTCAGCATCTATTCAGCTTTGATTATTTCAAAGAAATAGGCCTCTATAAATGATTTTCTACTACATCTGGATAAAATAATTTTAATAAATATTTTTCAGTGATAAAACAATATAATTAAAAATACCTCACTTGATTAGAGATGGAAAATAAACCTGGGGACACATATCCTAATTCACATTCTCTTACATGTGAATAACGCCCTGAATGAAATTATTTGTACATCTGTACTCTTCTGGCTACACCAGGAGAAACAATGATATTGACTTTATTTGAACCATACAACACAAAAATAAAGTTAAAAAAGAGAGAATTTGGTGACTTTTTTTCATTGGTGTCTTAAAATATTTGCAACGGCTGGCAAAATGCATCATTCATCCTCAAATGAAAGGTGCTGGATAGGATTAGTGAAGAGTAGAGATTAAAAAATTTTACAGCCCCCAAAAGGAAGAGCAAAATGGTAGTAAACAGAATCCAGAGGATGTTTTAAACATTTTTTGCCAAAGTTTTAGCAAATAATTATTTTAAGCTTCCCATTCAAAAGCATGTGGATGACTGGGTCCCAAAATAAAAGGATTCTGAGCCCATAGGAAGTCACAGTTATTTAGCAGAACAGCTGAATTAGCTTTTTGGTCAATCACTTCATTTGCCAGTTGACTGTAGTTATTTCTTAATTTGATACATGAAAATAATGTAAAATAATGTGAAAGTAATAGAAAAAAGAGCTCCATAATTTTAAATGAAATAGGAAGACCTTTCTTTGCCAAATGATGCTTCAAGGAAAATTTGTTAAACTGTGGAAAGTTAAAGCCTGTAAGCACCACCATTCATTATAAAAACTACACTTTTTAAAGAAACCAAAATGAATTATTAACTATAGATAAGCCTGTCAAAGATATTTTTTCAGAGCTGGCAAAGATGACCACTCTCAGGCCTTTGTGCCCATTTTTATACACAGATCCACTAATATAGACACATTATATAAAAATGCATATACAGAAATATATATATGTAAAGGATATTTATCCTACCTTCCTTTAAAAAAGGCAACATAAAAAATTGATGCATAAGAATTCACAAACTTCAGTAGGAATGCCTTCAAAATCAGTCTTTCCTCAAATGTTTTCTCTGTTTTTGGTATTTCTGGGGGAAAAAATAGCAAACCAGAGAACTGAATCAGTAAGTAATATAAAAATCCCTGAATCACCAAACATGTACAAAAAACTCCCAAACTTCAAACTTTGGGCTTATATTAATTTTTCTTTTGTACCTCTAATTTGTACCAAAGCCACTAGGTCTGTCACTGAGACCTGCTTTCCAGAAATATTCAATTCCATAAAGCAAAAGCAGTATAAATTACTCTGCTGTATAATGGATATTAACATACACGAGTATATCTGCTACACAGTTACACAACTAAAATAACAAAACATTCGTATTCTCAGTTGAGGAATGCTGAAAGCAAAGTACAAAGACTTTCAACCAGAAAAAAACCACCTTAAAAGCATCCTTAACATGTAGTCCACAAGCCTTCTTTTCTCTGGTGAGATTGTTGAAATGTTTAATGCTAAATACAAGAATAAATACATTTTTGAATATGCTATTGAGATTGTTGAAATGTTTAATGCTAAATACAAGAATAAATACATTTTTGAATAAGGTATTAAGTGAATTAAGTGCAAAAATAATGGCACATTTTTGTTACCAATTCACTACATATGTTCTGTATTTCAATATTTCTTGGTTTAAATATTTTCAGTATTCATTACTCTGTTCCCAGATTTATTTTCAATTTCTGTGGAAATTTTCTGGCAGCAGAAAGCACAGGTATAAGACAGAGGTTTTTCAAATTGATGGTAGAATCCTTTTATAAAGATTTTATATGGGTGAAACCCTTGCGTTTCTCTGCTCATCCTGAGCTGTATCTAATGTGAGAGAAGATAATTTTATGATTAAATTTATCATTCTTGGCTGAATTTCTGTGGCATAAAGAAAGTGTGGAATAATAAGGAGATCCAGAGCTCTGGCTTAAGGACTTCATTAAAAATACTGCTGTACTTGTAGGGTTTTGTTTCAGGCACAGTTTAGTGTTCTGTTTGCTTTGCTGTTGTTTTGGGGTGTTTTTCCTTAAAAAAGCTGCATAATTATTTTAGCACTAAAGGAAAAGAAAAGCCTAATGAGCCCTCACTGCCTGACTTTCTTTGTGATACTTTCAACCACATTTTCATAAAAGATCAGTGCACAACCTGATGAGCCCTACAGCATAACCCACCTATAAGTATAAAAAAAGCTTAATTAAACCTTCAAACAATTTGTAGTTGATCTCATACACTGAATAGATCCTCAAGAGAAAAGCTCAGGGCAGCAGGAATATTGAATAACAGCAGTGCAACTTTTCATTTGAGGGAGAAAAATCCTATACCCTGCCTTACAGAGAACCTCCCCCTGCACCCCGCATGGATGAGCTCAGCCTCTGGATGAACATTTACACACCATATATGGTCCCAGAGGCTCCCTCAGACATCCTATACCATAGCTGTAGAGGCATGTGTAGAATTTGTCCTCCAGCTCGTCGGATGTGCTGCATGAGAAATGCTTTCAGCCAGAATAGGTGCATTTGTAACAGAGAAAACCCCCTCATCCCAAAAAACAATTAAACACTCGGTGGTGGGTTGTTATGCCAAAATTAGGCAGCTGGAAATTTGTAGGTGGAGGATGAGTTGAGCTAAGGGTGGAATGGGCCTTAGCTCTCTGAAGAAGCTGTTGCCTTTGCAAGGGACAAACACAAGTAGTTTTGATTTTGTCCTCTTTTCACTAGTTCTTCCTTGGCCTCAAGGAAGCATTGAGGTTGGTGAGGCTCTGCACAGGTTGCCCAGATCAGCTGTGGCTGCCCCATCCCTGGAACTGTCCAAGGGCAGGCTGGATGGGGCTGGGAGCAACCTGGGCTAGTGGAAGGTGTCCCTGCCCATGGCAGGGGCTTGGAATGGGGTGAGCTTCAAGGTCCCTTCCAGCCCAACCCATTCTGTGGTCCTGAGTTACAAGTGAACTGCAAATCTTGTCTGGCACCACCTGATTACTGAAGACAATCTGTTCTTCCTGAGAATAGCAGGATACCATCTGCACTTTGGCTGGTCTGATCTGTGATAAAGGGGCATCAGTGCCCCACTCTGCTGGGCCCACAGGAGTCCTGCTCCACCCTGTACAAGCTCTCTGTATTGATAATGACAAAACTCCTACTCTTTTCCTCCTGACTGAGGAGGTATTGAGGCATATGCATGACTGTGATCCTATGATTAACCCAATTGCTATCAGTGCTATTCTTGTGCTTACAGATGTAATTTTTTACCTGAACAGAGATTTGAGTGTACTTGGGTGAGGAATAGAAACTTATGCTGTCAAGAGCTACTCCTTCAGCCCAACAAGTATGTTCTTCAGCTTGTGGATTAAGTGCAGTGTGAAATGAGAATTGAGAATGTCTTTCTCTTCTCAGTAATGAGAGTTCACAAGTTAAGCAACATTTATCAGCATGCATGAATTGTAATTTTTTTAAACATTTTGATTACATTTGGCATCTGAGCCTAGCGCTGGAGAAGGCTGCCTGAGTGAACTTTCTAACTCATGTAATTTGTAGCACTAGAGATTATTCTGACTGGATCCTCCTTAAACAAAACATCTGATGATTGCTTAGGAATGCTGCCCTAATAATGACAGGATTAGAATAAGATGCAAAGTGACAGGGGGGAAATAATCAGCAAGTACGAAATTGTTGTTTCTTTCACAGTTCAGCATGGTACACATTTCAAAGAGAGAGATTTTTCTCCTGCACTTCCCAAAGAGAGGCCATGGCAGTGCCTAACACTTCCCAGCTCCTGCCTAGAAGCTGCTGGAGAAATCTCTATCTTTCCATAGAGCTCTGTCATTCTTTAACATTTGTGCCCTTTCTTACCTGGGCAGGTGCAGTGAACAGAATTGATCAGGTCACACACAGTTAGCAGTCTTTCATGTGAAAGCTGAAAATCTGGGTACAATTTTGGTCTCAACAGTGAGCCTGAGCTCATTTATGCTACTAGAACAGAGTCCATTTGTGTAACCCTGTTACAATCTGCCCAAAGCCTGGTGCAAAACAGAAATAAACAAATGAACCCACCAAAGTGAATTTGTGAAAATTAATTGCTTTGTCTTAATATCTTTCAAATACTTTAGGAATTTCTTCTTAACAGGATCATCCTTCCACAATTCAGGCTTGGATCTCTAACAACTGCAAAACTGTAGTTTGCAATGTTCTTCCAAAAATAGGACTGAAAGAGATGTTTTCATTTGTGAATTTAAAAGTGTTTCAAGAAATTGAGAACAGAAGTCTGAAGAGTAACCTCATGTAAAGGTGCTATCAGTCAACTTCCTTGGTCTAATTTATATAATAAAATAAAGCCCAGCCTAAATTCCTATTAGTAAACGTCTTTAACCTAATGTATATAACAAATCAATACTTTAGGCTTAAAGCTCTATAGGAGTCAAAGGAATTACTTCTCTTCAAAATAAATAAATAGCCAGGCTTGCAACAATATTTTGATGTTTAAAATAAACTTTTAAAGTCCAACCACTAACTGCAGTAAAAATCATTAATGTCCAGCCCAGACATGCCCCCAAAATGGAACCCAAAAATCATTTAAGCAGTAAGGAAATAGTTAAAACTTTCACCAGGGAAACAACATCAATGTAACTTTGTCAGAGCCATCAACATTTTTTAAACAACCCACTGACTTTCTGCAGCTCTTAGCTTAAAGAGGTACCTTCACAGGCCTGAGTGTTTTCAGAGGCCCCATCCAGGAGGAAATACTCCTCTTGGACCCTCCTTGCACCCCCTGGTTTCAATACATGGATTAATGAGGAATGTGGCAAGGCAGTTTACCAATTTCTGTCAGCCATTTGGCCACAGCTCCATAAATTTCATCGAGGATGAGGACTACCACAAGGTTAATGATGACAGCAGTGGCAGTCACAGTCACTCTAACATTGGACCTGGTTGTCTCGTTTGTGCTGAAGGACAAGGCTGCTGCTGTCGTGATTCGGTAGACGATGACACCAAACACTGCTGAAAATGCCAGCATGATCTGCAAACAAATTAACAAATGGATTAGTTCAGCCTGGAAACAGAAGCTTTAGCTGGGAGGTTGGGTGTGTTCCATGAATTGGCATCACAGGGCTGTTTCTTAGTGCGAGGTGACAACATGCAGGTGGTCAAAATAAAAGGTTCTCCAGCAAACAGGGGCATAAATAAGAAATAAGGAAATTGATGCACCACTCCAAACTGGCACAACAATTCAACTGACACAAGATGATCGGGGCCTGGATGCTTCACAGCACCTCTCATGTGAAGACAGTTTGAGAGAGTTGGATGAGAGTTGAGAGAGTTGTCTAGCCTGGAAAAGAGAAGGCTTCAGGGAGATCTTATACCATCTTTCAGCATCTAAAGGAGGCTTATAAAAAGGAGGGAAAGTAACTTTTTACATGGGTAGGTAGTGGTAAGGAAAGGGAGGATGGTTAAACCAAAAGAGGACATTTTTTGTTAGATATTAGGAAGAAATTCTTCCTGTGAGGGTGCTGAGGCCCTGGCACAGGTTACCCACAGAAGCTGTGGCTGCCCCATCCCTGGAAGAGACCAAGGCCAGGGTGGATGGGGCCCTGAGTGTCCTGATCCAGTGAGTGGCATCCCTGCCCCTGGCAGGGAGTTAGAATTAAATAACCTTTAAGGTCCTTTCAACCCAAACCAATCTGTGATTCTTTTATACTGGTTTCATGGATTCCTACAGATAGGCAATTCTGATTAAAGCTACACACATCATTCATGCAGTGAAATTTGGGTTCAAAAGCAAGAATCATTGTTGTCAGATCTTTTATCTGACGATAGATTCAGACGGCGTGGACTGAAAGGCCTGTATTTATGTGCAGTCAGGTAAATGGGCTTTGCTGGCTCAAACAGCTTCACCTGTGCACAGCAGAAGTGCCAACTTACAAATTAAAGTTATTATTCCCCTGTTATTATTCCTTTAAGGCTGACCTAAGCAGGATAATTAGGGCTTCACTTTACATTTGTGTCCCAGAAATCACTTGATATCCCTGGCATTCTTTGTGGGCCAGCTTTGACCCATGAGATGAGGAAAGTTGGCCCTGCTACTAAAGATCAAGTTCCTACAAGAAGAATTTGAATTTCACAGGGTTGTGGTATTCTGTTGAAATAAAAAAAATCTAAACCAATCCACAATGAAAAAGAAATCATTAAAACAATAATAAAAAATAACAAATTTTCATCATCACAGCACAAAAGGGGGAGAAGGTACATTTTTCCCTTTCATTTTTGCCTGTATCAAGAATTCCAGTGTACATTCATTATTTTAGGTAAAACATCTTGAGATCATCAGATGAAAGAGACTACCTCAATGTGAAAGATTAGACTACTGCAATTATTAAAATGGGCCTAGGGGCCCAGATTCAAAACACAGGTTTAAGGAAATTTAACAGTTCATTTTAATGATCCAGCAATAGTTTATTGAATTCCTGTATGCAGGGAAAGGTTGTTGAATGAAAAGGAACTATTGCAAAAGAACCACAACAAGAATCAGAGTCAAATTATTAAAGGCTGAAGGTGAAAACTGGGCACACTTTTATGAAGAACTAATAAACATACTAAGAATTAATTATTTGGAGAAAGTCCTGGAGTTTTCAGATGAAATTGTCAAATATGTTTTGTCAGCAAATAGTACTAGTTAGACCTAGTAAAACATCTAATTTTACTTTTTAAAGAACTGTTTCATTAATTTTAAATGAAATGTAGGTTGAATGACAAAAGCCTGAACCTGAAACAGTTTAAATGAAAACTTTTCAAATGACATAAAATATCATTTCCCTTGGTCTTGTAGTTTCCATTGTGTCAAGGAAACATTTCTAGTTTTCATATCTATTTTTCTTTTGACTTACCTACCAAATGAACAGACAAAAAAAAAATCACATTCATGCTGAACTACCTTTCAGTGACAGAATGGGTGCAGGAACACAAGAACCATAACTTTTTCTTTTCTTCCCCATTACAATCACTAGAGTAGAAAGTAAAATCCCCAACAAAGGAAGAAAACAAACCAGCACCACCTGGTATTAATTTACTTCACCTTCCACCTCTACAGACACCTTAAGCTCCTTTCTTTTTCTCAATTGAGCAAGATTCCTCCTTCTTAATCATCTTCCTGATACTGTCTTCCTGTTTTTTTCCCCTGGATTTCTTTGCAATTTTTTTCACTATGGTGGTGGACAAGGAAAATCAGAAATTGGATGCCTCATTCTGGAGCTGATGAGATCCCTGAGCCTCCATACACACCTCTCTCCACCATGAATTCCCACTTAGGAATTATATCTTAACAGTACAGGAAGAAGAGTCAAGGACAATCCACACTAAACAGAAAAAGAGGAAATTTCAGATCATGAAAGTTCAATGAACTTGAACCTGACCTAAGGATTCCTGACCTGGAGGATGAGAGAGTAGCAACCTTTTCAAATCCATGCAATGCCATAGCAAGGTGTACAAAATTACTAAAACAAAAAAAAAAAAAGTCCTATTTGTTTAAAGAACAAAAATATTTGCTTTGCAAATGCACCAGGGCTTCAGAAACTCTCAGTTGCTCAGCTGTTTAATTTAAACATCTGCTTAGACACAGATGGAAAAATACTCCTTTAGGAGTCTTCATTATCTGTGCATCCAGCAAGAGGAGAAAATTGAGGAGGGCCTGTAGGAGTGCACAGTTACTGTGAGCACAGTTCTCACTCCCCAGACAGTCACCGAGAGGGAATGGTTCCTGTATCTTCACAGCATTTCTCTCATTCCTGAAAATACCTCTTCTGCCCAGATTCCTGGTCAGGCAGGCCACCATTTGTTCAGGTGCCCACTTTGGGGTTTGTTGTCATTGCCAACATTCCCTCTGGCCATCCGTCCCCCCCATTATGGCAGTTTCTTCCCTGAATAGCTGAACTAGTCCATCCAGGACTAAACTGCTTAGAAACAGATGTGAAAACTGGCTGCAGAAAAGGTCACCTACTGAGCCTGGTATGAATGAAGACAAATAGGAAAGCAAGCAAGCTAGATGTGAGAAGGAAGCTATAAAACCCTGTGGGCTAGGCTGATACCTCCATCCAAGTAGGATAACAATTTAATGTCCAGATAGTTCTCTGGCCCCCCAGTAGGGCTATTCTAGAGTCAAATATTACACCATGTGAGTGAGAATAGGGTGGAAGAGGCTGAACTCTTCTGCCTGACACAAATTGATTTTCTTCCTTCCTCTGACTCAGCCAAACAAAGAAAAGCCCCAGTGATTCATTGTTCCATGCCACCCTGCTCTCTCCCAGCACTACCAGCATCTTTACATCAACTCAGAAATCTCTGCCACAACATGTGCCTTCTAAATTTGGGGTTTATAAGTTGTGTTGTGTTATTGTTAATCACACTCAAGAAAAGCTTTTAGATGCCCAGCTGAGCCCAAATCTCCTGCTACCATTGATCTCACTCTGCAAAAGTAAGACTTGTGAATTTCTGTCCTACAATCCCTGCAAAAATGCATAGCTTAAATCAGACTTGGATCTTCTGCCCCCTCTGCAGTCCAGCGAGGCTTTGTGTACAACAAAAGGACTTGATCAGATTTTAAAGCATCCACATATGTGTGAATTAATCCTTGGAATTGTTTGGTGATATAAGACTGGATGAGAGAACCAAACAGAATGGTTTTTTTCAACCTGCATTTTGAACAAAAATACCAGCATGCCTAGCTTAATACAGAGAGAGGAAAAGCCAGAAAAAAAAAGAAAAGACCATGACACAATTCTTGAAAGAGGATTCACAAAAGTGAAGTACACAACAGAAGTATGGAAATTGAGAGGGGGGAAAAAAAAAAGGAAAGATTTTACACTAAGAAAGCCATTACCAGCTTCAAGAATCACCAGGGAAAGTATGGGATGTAAAGCTCAGGGAAAGAGGGACAGAACAAAACAGCATCACTCTATAGCAATGTAGAAATTTTCATGGAAAACACCTATAGATTTGGAACACCCTTTCCCTTTTGGCCTGGGAAAGCTAGCATTAAAAATTCAACTATCGCTTTTACAGCACTAGAAATTGCTTGTGTGCAGGTCTGTGTCTGACTCTTGTACCCCTGCATCCACACATAAATTCAAGATTTTATTATTTATTTTGTATGTAGGCCTTATATTTAAAATAATTAATCTGGGTGAATAATAATAATAATAATAATAATAATAATAATAGTAATAGAACTTAACAAGCCCAATGAGGTTTCTCAGTGCAATTCTATTTCACAGACTGACAACAAAACTTCAATCTGATCGTTCCAATTCCTCTTTAACTAATCTAGCAGGAAAAAGGGAAACATCCCATACATTAAAGAGCAACTTGCAATATCCATGTAGAATAGCAGAGCATGCTCTCCCTCATCAAGAGTGGGTTTGAATTTCATGCATGGTTTGGAAGTTGTCTCCTGTAGGTACTTATATATACATAATGCTCAAAATATTGCAAAAATAAGATCATTGTGTCTGCTTTGCAGATGGTGAAAGTCAGCCTAGTTTCACTAGTCACAAACAGAAGTTGAAGAATTGGAGTTCTGCATTTTACATCTCACAAACTGTAGGTAATAACCCTTTATAAATCTCTCTGAGATGTTACAGTAAGCAGGGAGGGTAATACCTAGGTTATAAGTCAGGAAAGCACTTTAGGCTCATGCTTAGAGGATAATTAAACATGTGGTGAAAGTCAAAAGCACATGTAAGCACCTTGTCTGCAAAAGAATGACTTGTAAAAGCTCAGTCAGGGCTGTGTGCTTAGTCAGACTCAGTGTGGCCTGCTCTAAGTGAAGTCATGACTCATGACACTTAGAGATTCTGCTTAAAAAGTAAATATTGGGTATGGCCACAGCATGGTAAACTCACTCAAAATGCTATGAGTACTTCCATAGAGGACACATCTAAAATGTAGAGAAAATATTCTGAATATGCAATGCATACCTCTTCATAAATATATAAACATATCTATAAGGGTGTAGACATTCATTTCAATGTGAGCATTTGATTGTCAGAAAAAGAAATGAAATCTTCTCAGGACATCTGGTGCAGTATATGCAAATTTGAGTAAATTAGAAATACACTTAGCTATCTTAAAATAATTTAGGCTGCAGGTGAGTTTCCCTAGTTACATGCTGCAATGGTGTAAACAGGCCTTTCATTGCCATTTTATAGTGACTGTAGGTATGAACGGAAGGTTTCAGTCAGTAATTACTGCAACCAGATGGATAATGGGATCCTTTACCATGTAACTTCAGGTTTGTTTCCCAGGCCTTCCTGTGGCTGTTTACAAAGTCCAGTAGCTTCATGATGGGTTTGTTTTGCTGGAAATTTGACTTTTGACTAGGACAATGGTGTTCCCACTTTAGGGGGTGTCCTGCACACCTGATTCTTGCTCCCAAGGGAGGATTGTGTACCATGATCTTACCATGTATACCATGATGTACTGTACAGTCCATCCCTGAACGTGTCTTGGATAAATGTTTATCAGCAACTGATTTATTTCACCTGGATGTCGCCTGTTCAGAGGCTCAACCTTTCCGAACGTCACTGTGACCAACATATGCAATACTGTGCTCACAGCTAAACATCAATGTTATCCCTTCATTGGATAACAGAGATGGAGCAGAAACCCTGGAGGAGAGGCAGAATTTGTATAATGAACAGCTGGCATAACAGCAAATCAGACTTTCCACAAGCAGCCTTTGGAAAACGAGATTAAAGCTGGAGGCGGGCATTGAGCTCCATGAGCCTTCCTAGTATTTCTCCCAAACTGACCTTACCTTCAGATTTTTAACATATTTGAGAACAGCAATTCAAGGGTTTCCTTCTAGATGCTCATGGCAAAGTTTCTCACACCTAATAAACAATAAAAGCAGAAATGAAATGTATGTTACCATGAATAGAATCAGTCCAAAGTTTGCTGCATATCCAGGCATGCGGTCACTCCATGTCAGTTTCTCCTTTTCATTCTGTAGGCAAAACACATAAAATAAGAGATGTGACAGAACTGTACAATAGGAAATATTATGATTAATAGGATTTGTTGTTGAGAGCCATTCTCAGTTCCCCTGCTGTGATTTTGAAGTTTATTATGCAATTCAGAACACGGATGTTTTTAAAGTAGATTTTAATTGAAGATAAAGGAGGGGAAGAGTAAATAAGACATGTAGAAAATGTCTGCAAAATTAAGAAAATATCCTATGCAACTATGATTTAAGTATTTGAAAACATGTATTCAAGTCCTACTAAAGTTCATATCAGGAGAAATTCCTGAGATTGACTTTAATTCACATTTAGGCAAAGCAAGATTCAAGCATTTATTTTGAATTGCTTCTTGTAAAACTACAGAAGAACAGTGCTTGAGACAGAAACCCTGATAAGAATGCTGACTACCATTGAACCCAGATTTTTTTCCTAATGGTTACAAGCACCAAATATAACCCCTCAGATAATTATTGGCAAGGCACCCCAATCCTTCCCCTGGTACTTGTTTTATAGCAAAGGGAAACTACAAAGGTAAGGCCCCTCTGATCCCCACTGCCAACCTTGTTTTTTTAATGCATAAACAGCATCTCCTTCTTCCCTGCATAATTTAAAGCAACTGTGATCATTGAAATCCAGTACACTTTTTCCCTCCCCACACAAACTCAACTCCAGCCCCAGCTGCATGTACATCTAAAGAAGACATTTGAAGATGGATTTATGTGAGAAATATGATTCTCTCCTCTCAAAATAGATTTCTTAAAATAATAATAAGGTCGCTGCTTTGTTTAAGTTAAACTAAAACTATATAATCAAATTAACTAAGGGCACAAAGCCAGCTGCTGTTGGTATTTCTGTGAAGCACCGCTGCTGCCCCATGGACCAGTACTGTCCTTACACTGGAGTTAGCCCAGAGTGATTCTGAATTTAAATGAGTTTAAATCAGATTAGAATTCAGGTCCAAGGTTGCCTATAAACCATTTCCAAGGCACAATTGCCCATGGATAAACATAAAAATCTGGGAGTGTTTTGCCTTTGTAAGAAGCTTTCCCAAAGTAGAATTAGGAATGCAGCATATAAGTGCAGAAATGCAGCTGTGGATTTTCTAACTGGGATGTGGAATTAGACCTAGGACATAACCCTGCCTTATACATCCATTGCCATGGTGTTGGTGCCTCAGACACTGGGGGAGATCATTACTCAGCAGCCCCTCTTGTGATTGCGTCTCCTTCGGGACAGTCCTGGCAGCACTGGGGCACAGCAGACCCAACCAGAAGCACCAATAATTTGGCCCAGTGTACACAGCACAAAAATACTCTTTACAGTTCATACACAGAGTCCAGCATGTAGCCGGAACGCTGCTTGAAAAAGTATTCCTGTGAATGCACACATGCATTTCATTGCATTTTGGCCGTTACACACTCAGCAATTCTACAGGACATAAAGAATTTCTAAGTGATTATATTCCCAGAAGGCTTGAAGGACACCACATTTTACAGTATCACTAGGGGCTGTATGGGGCTGTGCTTTGTACTTGTGCTGAACACAGGGCTGATAATAGAGGTGGGTTTGTTATTGTGGAGCAGAGCTTACACTGAGCCAAGCCTTTCCTGCTTTTCTGCTGCCACACTGCAGAAAGAATTTAGGAGGAGACACAGCCAGAACAGGTGACCCCAACTGACCAAAGGGACATTCCAAACCTTATGACATCACGATCAGCGTATAAAGTGGGGAAAAGAAGGAGGAAGAGAGGGATGTTTGGAGTAATGGTGTCTGTCTTCCTGATAAACTGTTGCATGTGATGGAGCCCTGCTCTCCTGGGGATAGCTGAACAGCTGTCAGCCATGGCAAGCAGGGAATTCATTCCTTGTTTTGCTTTGCTATAAAGCTACCTTTATCCCAACCAGGGATTTTCTGCCTTTTAACCTTCCCATTCTCTCCCCAGTCCTGCTGTTGGGGAGTGAGTGGTTGCTGGCTGGGGTTACACCAGGATGGTCAGCAGGCCGTCTTCTCAGCTTACTCTTTCATGTATTGCTTCCTTGAACCGTATTTTTCCATGAGTTTGCCATGGACTGTAGCCCTGAGCCAAAGGGAGATCTGAACAACGTGAGGAGTTGCTAAGCCAACAAGAGAATAAAGGCAATGTTGGATGAAGAAACTGAGCTACTTAGCGTACACTGCCAAAAACAAACCCGGAAATTTAACTCAATATCCCAGATCTCCCAGTTCATCATAGTCTATCCCAGTCCATCTCAGAAGTTTCAGTTCCTTGTATTCCCTCCCAGAGCTCCTAGTCCATCTCAGTTTTTCCCAGTTCATCCTCATCCATCCAGGCAGTGGAAAGCTACCTTCTGTTCTTGTGACCAGAGACAGGGTCTCTGGACCCCAGAAGTGGGATGAAGCTGAGTCAGGGAAGGTTTAGGGTGGATAGCAGGAAACCACCCCCAGAGGGTGGTTGGGCACTGAACAGGGAATTCCCATTTCCCCAGGTAACTGTCATAGCCCCAAGGCTGCCAGAGCTCCAGGAGCGTTTGGACAACGCTGCCAGGCACAGGGTGGCATTGTTGGGGGATCCTGTGCAGGGCCAGGAACTGGGCTGGAAGATCCTCTATTTGGAGCAGCCCAAAAACGTAAGTATTGATCAACACAACAAGACAAAATGGATCATCTGTAAAACAATCTCATGACAGATATGTTACGCTGAGGAACATTCTCCATGATGAACTGTGTTGCAGGGGAATATTTATATGCAGACAGAAAACCTCACAATATAAATTGTTTGGTTTTGTGCCAGAGGCAAACTAAAATATTTACTTTAAAAATCTTACTTTTGTTTTCCTTCAATACAATGACAGATTTAAAATTCTAGTGGAGGAAAAAGCAGGTTTTGGTCTGTGTGCAGTGATGTGTTCCTGTTTTAATGTTTAATCATGTGTGGAATATATTCCTTGAAGAGCTACAGCTCTTTCCCTATTAAAAATAAAAAGTGAAATTAAAAATATTCAAAAAAGAAAGAAAGATAAAATTAAATTTCTTCTTCATTTTTCTGGACAGTTTATTTCCATATGAGTTACCTAACATGGCAAAGATCCAGCTCTGCATCTTCAGGATGGGCTTCTGGGCTGTGGAAACCTGGAAGTACTCTGCACTTGGACAGCACCAGGCAGCTTTTGGAAACTATTCTATGCTTCTCTTTGAATTAAACCACAGCCACTTTGCTCAGACCACAAGTATTCCAGTTATTAATTGATACTTTCCCTCAAGATGACACCTCCTCCAAACAGGTGTTTCTAACCATCAGCAATTGCCAACTCAACCTGCACTTGGGGAGTACAACCAGAAATTTACTTTCTTCTCCATCCTGCTTTGTAGCTCCAGTGCTGAAATTCAGTGTCTTCATTGTGGTTGCACCTGGGTAATCCCAATGATTTCACCGGACTTGCACAGAGCTGTAATAACTGAATGAAATTCAGTAAAAGATGCTCAGGAAAGAACAAAATCTAGTACTCCTCTCTAAGGTCTTACACTGCTAGCAACAAAAATAAGCTACAAAATTACATTTCCAATAACAAAATCCAGAAATTCATTTCTAAGTATGCCCGGGAAGCTTCAAATAAGTAATTGCCATTTTTATAAGCACACATTTCTTAGTAGATTTCTAATTTAATTTCTAGTTCAATACAAAAGCTTTAATTTGTGTAAAAACTGCACTGTCCAAATGAGCACCTAGAAATATGGATTGTGGTATAAATGCAGTTCTTTTGTATTTATGTGGCACCTGAAGCACTGTCTGTGCCCTGCAGGCTCAAGACAAGGCATAAAACAAGCTGCTTCTGAAATAAGGCGTCCCTATAGTGTTACTTTGGCCTTGAAATAAGTTTAAGACAAGGAGAAATGGATCCTTCAGAGACATTTGCAAACTATGAGCCAGTAAAGGCCTGCAGAATGTGCAGTTGTGAAAAATAACCAGTTCCAAGGTGATGTCACAAAAAGAGGCATAATCAAGAACTGCATTCCTGGGGTCATGCAGTAGCCACAATGGTCATTACAATTAAAAAAATTCGGCCGAGCTCATGGAATTCTTTCAGTCTGTATTTGGGACTAACACTTTTTGAGGGATTGTATTGCCCCTCAGACTTCTGTGAGGAAAGAAAAAACTGCTGTCATGCTGAGCACCTGCAATGCCTGTGTCTATCCCTGTCTGAATCTAGAAGTTCTGTTTTCACACTCCCACTGAAGCAAAAGAAAGCGCTTTTGATTTCAAACCCATTAAAAGAGAACTTAACTTCTATTCTTCTCACTCAAGCAGCAATTTTAACAGTAAACGTGGTTGTGTTTTGTGAGCAATGTTCTGTCTCAGGACTGCACATGGAAAACAAACTGCCAAGGTTTATTTGGAGGCACATGAAGAACTGCAAAACCTTTAATTAAAATTTTTTGCTGTCCTTGAAACATGCAGAGTAGCACAGACACACCACATCTGTCAGTGGAGCTTTCAGTGGACACACTCTAAATCTAAACTGTGGAAGCAATGCAGAACAGAGAGCTTTAAGAAGTGTGTGCAAGGCTCAGTACTGGGATCATGGAAATTAATGGATTTTGAGGCTAAGCAATGTTATTTTTAACCACCCAGTCTTAGTTTCCTTTGTAACCACACAACTTCCTTGAGAAAATTTTTGCTATAAGGATAATAAATGTGATTTAACTATTTAAAAAAAACCTCTAACCACAGCTTGAGCATTTCTGTGATGAACAGTCAGTTACAAGCCTTATTAGGTCCTTCAAATTGCTAATTACCTTAGCTGTTGAAAATATATGGTGTATTTCCAAGCTGAATTTGCCCATCTGCATCCTTCAGCCTTATCATTCAGCTGCAAAATTGTCAGTTAAGAGCATCTACTGAGAGACTTCTGAGGTGTGACTGTGCGTTCTTCTGAACTATGATCAGGCCACCTCGTGGCCTTTAAGCTGGCTGAGGCCACTCCCTCAGAATGGGAACCATGAACCAAGCCCACAGCTGTATTTCTTCTCCTGTAATGGGGTTGGAAGTAAATCTCTCACAGGCTACAGCCTTGACATGGGCAACTGACTTGACCCTCCACATAACAGGGCTCATGGAAGTGTGTGTGAGTAGCCAAGTCTCTGTGCCTCAGGAGACTCAGCCCTCCCACAGGACCAGAAATATGTCATGTGGTGGGTGAGGGCTGTGCCTCCGGCCATGGAGCCTGGCAGGAAAAAGGATACCAGCCTCATCTCTGTCAGTGGAGATGCTAGCAGCATGGAGGGAAGAACACATGAATCCAAGAGCTTTGTACTCCTTATGAGTCTTAACACTACATTCTGAAATTCCTAATGAAAAATAAAAAGTCCCAGAGTGGCTGCAGCTGCCCCATCCCTGGAAGTGTCCAAGGCCAAGTTGAATGGGGCTTGGAGAACCTAGGATAGTGGAAGGTGTCCCTGCCCATGGCAGGGGCTTGGAACTGTGTGGTCTTTAAGGTGCCTTCCAATCCAGGCTATCCCATGATTCTATGACATTTGCACAGCATTTGACACACACACACACATATATATATATACACATATTAAATGTATGTAAATGTATGGCTCATGCACGCAATGAGTACCTTGATAAAAACTAATGACTTGGAGTATATTTGTGTTAATATTTCAAGCTGTTTTCTTCACACAGTAATAATAACAAAGGCTGGAGGTCTGCTCTCACTGTAATTTAAATCTGTAAAGCCAGACTTGGTTAAATTAATATGCTGCAATTTACTCGGGAATAAAAATGGTTCCTTTGCTGCAGTTAAACTTCTTTTGACACTGGCACTCAATGCACTGTGGCATATTACAATCTTTATTGTGTGAGTGGCATTAAGGTGCTTAGACTTTATATCGCTGTTTAATATCAAGTGCTTGATATTTACATACGGTTCAAGTGAAAACTGGCAGCACTTAGTCTTTTACAATGACAGTTTAACATATGGCTTTACAAGTATGAATTATTTATGTCAACTTGAAGCCATTCAGAATATTACCAGGAAAACACTGTAATTTGCACAAACAATAGGGTTACATCTGTAGTCATAAATATTCATTGTTTGTCAGTGCTCTTTGTACATGGTTAATAAATCATAATGAGGCTGATCCTGAGAAGGCAAAGGGCCAGCTGTACAAATACATCTGGTGGGATTTCCAAAGCCCCTGACTATGGTACCTGGGCCTGCCATAGTAGAGAAGGTGGTACTGGAATGTCACAAATTCAGCTCAGGGCATGAAGGGATACCCTGTCACCTGCTCAGCTTTTATTTTTTCAATGTATCGCCTGAAAAGTCCCCAAGAATGTGATGAAATACCACATGTGGCTTTAAAATACTCTTAAATAAATAAAGTCAAGCATAAGGAAGACAGATTTTGAGCCAGACACGTGCCTACTTTACTTTGCATGATTAAATCAATTTACTACGCTTTGATATTGACTGGATATGGAACTATCAGGGGAAACAAAGTGAGTTTCAAAAACTGAATTTAGAAAAAAAATTGGATTTCACTGTCTTGGAGTTCACTGGATCTCCAATCTCCACTTTGTAGCCTGAAATCCAGAGAACCACTATTGTAATAGTCAATCTGGTTTCACACTTTGTCATGTAAACTGTGAACATTTTAATGGGGAAGTTAACAGAATAATAAGCACAACCCATTTTAAAACAATTTATCAAGCATAACTTAAAAAAAAATACCCTTTAGTAGTTCCCATAATTCAGCACCATTTAAATTACTGGAAGGGATTTAATTTAAGAGTTTCCCCCTTAAATTTTTAAGCATAGGACTAACAGCTCTATAAGAGTTCACTGGTTACACAATCAGTTCCCAACTACTTGTAGTATCTCGCCTTAAAATATAAAAATGTGCAAAATTATGTTATCTTTTGTAACATCAAGTCTATTTGTCACAGGTAGATAACAATTTATCTGAACTTTATCTTTAAAATCACTTGTTTAATCTCATTATACATTTCATATTAGCACTTTGGGTCCTGTGGAAGTAATGTAGTTGGCAATTTTGCAATTTGCAAAGCACAAATTACAGTTCTCGGAATTAAATTCAACTGAGCTTATGATTTCAGTTCTAGAAGAGATGCATTTAGTGCTAGGCTCTGAGGAAAAATGTCCTTTCCATGTTCCCTTGAAGTTTTTCTGGCCTAATTCTGTATTGGTGTCCTAGCTGGAAGAATCTGGACTGAACATCTTTTTGCTGTGAAATCATCACAGAACTCCTAGTGAAGCAAAATCTCACTGTAAGGCTCTGGCATTGCACACTTAGAACATGATTCTCCATTGTCTTACACCATGTGAAGCCACTTATCCCCACACAAAGCGTGAGACAAAGACATGCAACACATTATCAGATTTCTTGGGTCACAATTTCAAATTTAGCTTACACAAACTGTGAATGATCACACCGGCACAAGAGGAGAGCACAGTGGTGTAAATTTTAGCAACGTTTTTAAGCTGGTAATGAAAAGCTTGAGGAGCAGAAGATGAATTAGAAGGGGGATGTGGCTATGCAAAATTCTTTCTCTGGCTCCAGACCATTTATTACCAGCTGTAAAGTATTAATTAAGTTTGTATTCTAACATTTGAATATGCTATAAAATTTGAAACACAGTTGCAGAACACAGTCTACAGAGGCAAACTTTTACCAATAACAGAGAGATGACATGCAGAAAAGAGTTCTGGATAAATAGCAAATGGAAGACTAGAAGGATGGGAAAAGATACAAGAGCAAGGGGCCTCCAGTTCTCTCTCCAGTTTTGCTCCAAAAAAGACACATTTTGGAGTTAGAAGAGTCCTGACCCTGCTTTCTCTGTCATTATCATTGGCACTGCCCCTTGCCCTGATCCCATATCCAGGGAAAATATTTTGTTTGGCTAATCATGGTGAAAGTCTATAGCAAGTAGAAGTCCATTATGAGCGTCCCTGTACCTTCACACACACCCAGCCTCGCTCCAAAACCCAACAAGACTGGGGGAGTATAGTGATTAAGAGGTGTCAATAAAACAAGGAAAGGCAAAGACAAGGAGGCAAACTCTATTAATGGAGTTGGAAGAGTAATGAAATACATACATTTTGGTATTATGAGCATTATCTTTAGACATATATATATATATATATATATATATATATATATACACATTCCTGATGGTATCAAATTAGCAGTGACTTCCTCATGAATCACAGAACCAAGCAAGTTGAAAAAGAACCCTGAGATCAGCGAGTTCAAGCTTGGACCAAACACCATCTCGTCAACTAAACCAGAACAATGAGTGCCACATCCAGTCTTTCCTTAAACACCTCCAGGGATGGGGATTCCACTGTCTCTTTGGGCAACCCCTTTCAATGTCTAACTACCCTCTATGTGAAGAAATTCTTCCAACGTGATGTCCAACCTGAACTTCCCCTGGTCCATAGCAATCTAATTGCAAGTCCTTTCCAATTTCCAAACAGAAATGATAACTACTCATACACTGGGCTGAGTTGGGTAATATTTATTCCAATTGTATACGTGTGCTAAAACTATGTAGGAAACACACAAAACTCCCCAGGGACTACTTCCTACCAGCATCCCAGATAATTTCCCCCTTTTTCCATATTTCTGAAGAAACAGTTGTGTTGGCAGTTGGCAGTAAAATGCAGATCTATTGAAAGATGCTTTGAAAAGCCTCATTTGAATTTATTATAAAGCAAGTTAGCAAAATTTGAAATAGTAGGCTTCACATTTAATTTTCTTTAAAATATTTCTCTGTGTCTTTCCTACAATTAACAAAAAAAAAAAAGGATGGAGTAGATCTATCAACAAAAAAATGTCTGTAATTCCAAACCAAATAAGTGGTGAAAGTCGTGGAAACATGTACATGAAACTGTGAGGTGGTGTCTAGTCAGGGATCACAGTTTATCCTACATTTAACATGGCAACAACTCTCTAGGCCATGTCAATAGGGCTTGCAGAGAATACTAAATTAGGAAAGGTTGTGAATAGTGGAGAGAGCAGAGATTAAATACCAGGCTGTTGAGAAAGCAGAAGTACAAGTGTGAAATAGAATGAGGTCCAAGGAGGGCAAATTAAGACTGAGCCAACAAGGAGCATAATTTGAAACAGCAATAATGCTCAGCAAAGTAAAAAGTGATATCAAATATTCTTGGAGAGCAAGGAGTTACTGTGTGAAAATCAGGTCTGGAGAGTATAGAAAAGGTTGTAATTTATACTTGGATCATCCTCAGAGGTAGTGAGGAGATAAATGTCTTCAAATATTCACAGCCTGCATGGGGGTAAATTCTATGCATATGGTATGGAGTGAATTGGAGAGTGGTATGCACAAAATCAGCCTTCTAACACATTCAAAATGCCAAAAACTCTGCATTCACCTCTAGCAAGGGATGAGCTTATGTTTCTCCCAGTTGTTTATGCATGGGAGAGAGCAAGTAGACTATGGGCACATGTATTCCACTGGATGAGCACAGACCTAAGCTGAGCCTACCTGGGCTCTTTCTAGAATTAGAGAAAAGATCACCGAGATGCTAGGGTATGAGGAGGATGCACTGAGAGGATCTCTGGACAGAGCCATGAGTCAAATAGGGTGATTTGTGATGCTCTACCTCCCCCCAGAGACTTGCCCCAAGTTCTCATACCAAGCTAAAGAATTTCTGAATTTCTGGTGTTGTCACAGAAAACAGTGATATGGAATCTTGCATTTAAATGTCCCATTGCAATTGAATTTCAGCTAAAGTTAACAAAGAAAGGGGGTTTTCTCAAAAACAGGTTGTAGTGTGAAGTCCTCAATGCAGTATTTCCGCAAAGTTCCCAAAGATATGCAGACAGATCCTCTCATTTGCCACAGTTTTTTGCACTCAACTGCTAGAATATTTTAAGGTTTCCCTCTATCCAAGGGAAAATTGTAGGGGTTTGTTGGGTGTCCTCTCTTGGCACAAACCTGATTTAAAAGTTTCTGTTACATAGAATGGTCTGGATTGGAAGAGACCTTTAAGCTCATCCACACCCTGCCATGGGTAGGGACACCTTCCACTAGCCCAGGTTGCTCCAAGCCCTGTCCAACCTGGCCTGGAACATTTCCAGGGATCGGGCAGCCCCACCTTCTCTGGCAAACCTGTGCCAGAGCCTCACCACCCTCACAGGAAAGAATTTCTTCCTAATATCCAATCTAAACCTGCTTTCTGTCAGTGTGAAGCCATTCCCCCTTGACTCGTCACTCCAAAGCCCTCATAGTTTACTTGTGTAATAAAGTCACTCCCTGAACTTCCCATCAACCATGACTAGGTGGGAGGAAAGGCAATGCCAGGAGAGAGAGAGCTTTTGTAGGGACCTCCCACTCATGTTTATTCTACGTGAATCACCTCTTTCAAAAAGGAAGAGACATGTTTGCTTTCCACCTTTAATAGAACAGGGTAACTAGTACAGCTGTACAGATGAGGGATGGAAAAAGCAAGATCTTTGGAATCTAGAAATGTTGAGGAATTCTCCATTACTTGCACTTTGAAATCAAGGCCATCTGCTTTTCTATAATTTTTTTAGTTTAGTTTGATAGTTCTTATGGATTTCCTGAAGATTTCATTTAGTGACATTCTACAACTTGGGTAATAGAGGAAAGCAAGTTATATCAAAATCAAAGACAAAACATATTTTGAAGGAAATGTATGTAAAGAAAATAGATAAACAGTCTTCTTATATGTTGCTGATATGGAAAAAAAGTAAGTAAGGGATTAAAATACCAACAGGAAATTTAGATTGGGAATGAAGAAAACCCTTGGAACAGTAAATCCTCCGATCCTTCAAACAGATGTAGGTACTGCCTGGGAACAGTTCCATAACAAGGCCATGGTATCTTCACTGCTGAAGATTTCTAAAAACAGCTTAAAGAAATGCCTGGCAAATGACACTGGGTATAGCTGGTCCTGCTTTGGACCACAGTGCAGGAACCGGATGTACCCTTCTAAGCTTAATTCCTGAGGTTTTTTTTGTTTTGGTTTTTTTTGGGTTTTCTGTTGGTTTTGTTGTTGTTGTTGTTTTCTGTAATACCTATCTATTGTTTTCTGTAATAGTTACCTGTTTTCTGTAAAAACTTTGTGGACTGAAAACCATTGAAATTACTGTGAGCTCTTTCTATTTCTTTGTCCTGTTCAGAAAACTACAGAATGCTGATAAATCTCATGTATTTTCCTCAAATCATTAGTAAAAGAAATTTAAAAGTTAAGTAGTTCAAGTCAACAATTACTGGTAGGATGTGAGCAGAGGTATGGTCACTTATAAATTATTCTCTCATCACATATCCACTCATTTAACTCTTGTGAGCAAATACAACCATCTTACACCACTTCAGAGGCCACTGAAAGCATGTGCCTTATTACATGAAAGAGGATATTTAATATATGAAATATATTAAATATATCACAGAAATCCATTCCCCACAATATAACCAGGAAACTTGGATGTGACAAATGGCTTCACAGCAGGCTACACCTTGGCACAAAGTCAAGGAGTTAAAGAGCCAACAGCTCACAAAGGTATTTTTCCCTTGTCCAGAGCAAGCCAATCCAAAAGAGCTGCCTTGTGTTGCCTTCGGAATATTCTGTCCTCCCATGACAAAAGCAGCATGCCCAACAGAGACCTATATCTTTGACCTGCAGCTGGGAAGTGTGACATCCTGAGTCAACAGACCTGTTGTCCTTGACACAATAAGAAAAAACACAAAGAGATGACTCTCAGACCGTACAGACAAGCAAATTGGCCTTCCAATAAGGTCAAATCTTAAATCAGTGAACAAAAGCATCGTGTCATTTGGTATTGGGGCCAAAATCGGTGCTAACCCTACGAAGTCTTGCAGCCTAGACACTACTCTAATGAAAGGATTGCTCTCATCTCTCAGAGTTCCATGGTCTAAACACAATCCTGAATACCCAGAGGTTCAGGCTTACTGATGTTGGCCCAACAGCTCATCCAAATCAGCAGCTTACAAGGCATTATTACCTGGCAATGGGTGAGGGAATAAAGGAAATATCTGATGTCTCAGACATCAGCTCCTGCATCACCCATTGCCTAAAATGCATAAATTCTCATGTCTGTAGAAGTGCCCAACAACCTACTGGCTTTTAACAGAGCTATGATTATCTACTCATGGGAATAGTAGGATGGAATCATTCCATCAGAAACAAAGCAATTTCATTTATATCCAAATAAGATTGAACATATTAGCAACAGATTAAGCATCTGGAATCTTTAAAATAATTCAACTAAATGTGCAATGTTATTAAGAAAATATGTGTGTTTTTTCTATTGTCTAATACTTATTTCCCCACAGATGATCTTTCTCAGGCAGCAGGAGGAACAGCCAAAAAAACCCAGTTTGCTTATTTGATCAAGAAATTATCTATTTACTCAGTATTTTAAAGAAGGCAAAAACTAACATTGTGACTGTCCTGCCAGGCATGGTGTATGGTCGGTCAACAGAACCCTAAGATCTGGTTTACAAAGGTCTGGAAGTGATACAACACTGTCAGGTTCAAATGAGACTTGCCATCTCAGTGCACTCAAACAGTTCAAACTCCCAAGTCCAAATCTCCAACACTGCACTTTGGGGCCTTCAAAAGCCGAGCAAGGATTTGCAGCTCCCATTTTCTTTACTACTATCCATAATATAGATATAAATATCACCCACATC
This sequence comes from Ammospiza nelsoni, assembly GCF_027579445.1. NCBI lineage: Eukaryota > Metazoa > Chordata > Aves > Passeriformes > Passerellidae > Ammospiza > Ammospiza nelsoni. The sequence continues at coordinate 56,627,691 of NC_080637.1, read as the reverse complement.
CATCTGTTTCTCTTTTCCTGAACTACCCCATTGCCAGTACCCCCAGGGATGCCAGGTGGCTTTTCTTCATGAAAACAAGCTGTTTGGAGATGCTATTTCATATGGATTGCCAGCCTTTGAAACCAGAATGTCCTCTGGGGACAAGGTGTGGATGGGATGTTTCCCCAGCCACCACAAAAGAAGCTCTGTCACAATTTCTAGCCCCATAGATTTATTCTGCCCTAGAAATAACCCAGACATCATAAGGCCCCTTTGTCACAGAACTTCTGGAGTGCACATTTTTCCATTCTTGCCTTATTCTTCTGCAAGACACATATTTTCTTTGTGCTGTCTCCCACCAGAAATCTTCTCTGGAGTGAGGAACAGGCATCTTTCCATTGGTGCCTCACAGAAAATCTATGGATTATTTTGTCAACATCATTCCTTTCTTAGCATTTCTCTTCTGGAGTCCCATACAGACCTGTTTAAGGGTGTCCAGAGCAGGGACACCAAGAGAATCAGAGGGATGGAGCAGCTCTTCTGGGAGGAAAGGCTGAGGAATTGGGATTGTTCAGCCTGGAGAGGAGAAGGCTTTGGGGTGACCTCATTGTGCCCTTGCAGTGCCTGAAGGGAGCCCACAGGAAAGATGGAGAGAGACTCTTGAAAAGGGCCTGGAGTGACAGGACAAGGGGGAACGGCTTCACACTGACAGAGAGCAGGTTTAGATTGGATATTGGGAAGAAATTCTTCCCTGTGAGGGTGGTAAGGCAATTGAATAGGTTTCCTACAGCAGCTGCGGCTGCCCCATCCCTGCAAGGGTTCCAGGCCAGGTTGGATGGGGCTCTGAGCAACCTGGGCTAGTGGAAGGTGTCCCTGCAAAGGGCTAGGACAAGGTGATTTTTAAAGTCCCTTCCTAAACAGGCCATTCTGTGATTCTATGATTTCTTCATACATATTATGTGGTTTCACCTTAAAGAATCTCCAGCACAGAACTAATTCATATCAAATCCCATTTGCTTTGAAGACACTGGCCACTGTTTCTCTTAGCAAAGGTCTCTGTCTTTGCTCCTTCTTTTGCCCAGTCTTCTAATTCTACCCACAGAACCAACACTGGTTCCACTACAATGAACAGGCATTCTGCTCCTATTTTCCTCTCACTGCTTCTCCTCATGTGTTTATGTTGTTCACCAGCTCCCTGTTCAAATTTTCACCTCAGACTGGAGTCTCTCAGTGATAGAGATCAAAAGGATCAGTAAAATGAAGAAAATGGACCAAAGAGTCCTCCTCATGCTAAAAAAAGAGTCAATAGATCTGTTATGAAAGGTGGCAATGAAAAGTTAGGCTTCATAGACATTTAAGCAAGATAAGAGGGCAATACATTTTTTTTCCTCTTCAATTTAAGTTTCACTGCATTCCACAATAAGAAAAGGAGGGAGATATGTCCCAAATGAGGATGGAAAGCTAAAGTGCTTGTTTTCAAAAATGTTTTTAATTACTGTGAACCAAATGTTTTACATCAACAACTTATATTTTTTTTCATTTCTTCTATTTTTAAAACGTTTCCAACATAAATTCCATTTTGAAATAAGGAGTAATTTAAAAACAACAGTTGGAAACTCCTCACTCTATAAAAGTTGAACTTAGATATTTTATTAAAATCAAAACACGTTTTACTAAAAAAAATAGCTGCAGCAAACAGTATGTTAGTGGGGGAGAGTTTGAATGTATGGGGGTAAAATACTGACAAGAATTTAGCATTTGTAAATAGAGACATATTTCATCAAAATTTTTTTAAAGTTTTATCAGAATAGAAAATAAATATCTGCAGCACCACTATGTATTGTCCATATTTGTATAGGGAAGCTTAGGAGAAAAACAGCGAAAGTCTAATTCCTGCAGTAGTAATAAAACACTAAGAATTATGGTTCTATCATAACTATATTAAGAAGAAACATTTTGTCATATGTTTGTAATTACAGTGAGAGGAAACATCCTGATCAAAAGTGACAAAGATGATCTTTAAGTTCCCTGGACTCAAAATTCTATATTATATTAAAAATATTGCTTCAAAGGCCCCACCATGCCTGAAATTCATTATCCTTTTGAATAGAGGAGCTGTGGAATCATAGAATGGTTCCTTGGGTGGGAAGGGACCTTAAAGATCAACCAGTTTCAATCCCCTGCTACAGGCAGGGACACTTTCCACTATCCCAGGTTGCTCAGAGCCCCAGCCAGCCTGGCCTTGGACAGTTCCAGGGATGTGGCCTGTCATTACAGTTAAATCCAAGCTACAGCCCTGTTTTGGGAGAACTCCTGTGTTTAACTCCAATTGTTTTAGATTTGTCACTGCTTCATGCACAATTTAATAATTTCACACTCAAGCTCTTAATGCAAGCTCTAAATGAGCTAAGAGAGTCCTGAACATTCAGTAGCACACCTAAGATAAAGTTATTTTCAGTTTCAGCTCAAAATAGGTCCATTGGGACCAATGTATTACCTGCAGGGATACACCACGCTATTCCATAAGCAGATTGGCAGAAAACTCCATTGTGTCGCTGTCATATTCCTCTCCACATGTTACAATCCAGAAAAACACAAAGACAGAGCAACTCCTCTTCCTGGTACTTTCAGGTTTTTTGCATCCTTGGTACCAGAGCCTGTTCTGCTACTGCCTGTGAGATTTGAACTCCTATTGGGTTCCCCCCCACTGGAGTTCACTGCTATATGGACAGATAGCCATGGAATAATACTACCCATACAAAAGCAGGGCCTTAATTTTTAATTTTTATGTTTTCATAGTTTGCAAAATCTGCAGCCTAAAGTAACAATTAGCCCTCTAAAGAACCTCTGCTGCAGAGCTCATAAGCATCACAATAATTGATCCATTTCCTGACCTTTGGAAAAGAGTGCTGTGAACTATGAAGTCATACCTCAGCTGAAGCAAAGCTTTGGGCCATGTTTCATAGTTTGATAACACTTGTATTAATAAAGAAATGTGCCCCATGTCTAGTGCTTGATATAGGAAAGGTGTAGAGTCAGCAAAATGTTAATTTTAATAGTAATAATAATTTTTACAGTATGAGCTAGTTGTGCATCAATCTGCCTAATTGTTACACTTCTCAACTGTACTACATTTGTTTCTGCTTCTTCCACGCAGAACTGTGTAAAAGCTGAGCCCTAGGGTATGAGCCAGAGCCTTGGGCTGGGTAACACCAGCACAGAAGTGTTTGCTTTAGGCAAAGAAACACACAGAGTGTTCAGGCACAGTCCCCACAGCAATAGCACATCTTGAGGAAAAGCTGAGAAGGAATAGACAAGGATAAGAGGTGTGTGGCCTCATAAAAACATGAGCATGACAAAGAAATATAAGTAGAATGAAGCAAGTGCCAGGCAGCCATCTTTGAGATCACAGACTCACAACATTCTTAGGGTTGGAGGGGACTGCTGGAGATCATCCAGTCCAAGCCCCCTGCCCAGAGAAGATGCAGCTGCCCCATCCCTGGAAGTGTCCAAGGCCAGGCTGGATGGGACTCTGAGCAACCTGGTCTGGTGCAAAGTGTCCCTGCCCTTGTCAGGAGGGTTGGAACTGGCTGATCTTTAAGTCCCTTCCAGCGCAGGTCATTCTATGATTCTGTCTTATCTAAAAGCAGTGATTTAACAAAATAACATGATGCTTCTTATCTATTCACACAACTTCAAGAAACAGGTTTTTTTAAAAGTATTAGATATTCTGAGGTATGTAATAAAACTTCAAGGGTCATAAAACTGGGAATTTACTGGTGGATTTTGAAGACATTGAATGTTCATAGGAAGTTTAGAATTTGCTTTGGGTCTAGTATTGGAGTGTTGGTGCTGACCCAGCAGCCCATTTCAGCACATCACCTTTAACAGTGTGTGGGTCACAGGAATGGTACAGGTGATTTAGTGCTGACATGTCTAAACATCTCTCTTCCTTCAAGACCTGGACCTGGGCTATGACTCTTAGAGTATTGGGAATGGAGCCAGGTCACAGAAGCTCCTCCTTTCAACCCAAAGTCTGAAACAAAAAGCTCACTTTGTGAGTGTGTTTCATTGCTGTACTGGTGTTACTGGGCTCTACATTTCAACTTGATTTAAGTGAGTGTGTTTCAGATGATACTTCTAAAAGGGAAAGGATACTTTCTTGGGAAAAGACTGAGCCTGCCCTAAGAAGGTGGCCCCCCCAATGAGATCAGCTGCTGGGACACATGGAGGTCCCTCGAGCTTTAGGAATACAAGTGAAGGAAATACAGCTGTCACCTCAAACCAGTGTTTCAGAGCAGGAAAATTTTCATTCCAGTTTCTTTCTATCAGCCTGCATTCACAAACTTGGGCAAAGCAGAAGTTGGCTCACAGACTAATGGAACTTCAGCTCCTTAGACTTGAAGTTCAATACACCCATAACCACATACTCCCCTGAATTATGCACAGTGGGAAAAGACCTCTGACGCTTTTCCCAATGTAGGCCAAAAGTCAATACCATGCCTCTAAATACACCTGAATTTTTTCTATATATGTTCACCCTTTCTACTTTCATAAAAGGAAGTAGCACACAAGAAATTCAAATTATTTTCTAATGTTTTTTTCAGACTGAAAAAAACCTGGGCCATCCATTCTGTTTTCCATATTTTTCTTCCATTTTGCCAAAAGCTGCTTTCAAAATCCTCCTTTGTTACTGTAGGAGCCAATAATTCTAAAGAAAGCACCTCATGGTTTACATTTTCTTTGTAGATATATAGCAAAAGGCAATAGAAAATTATTTGGGGCTTTTTTGTGGCATTACCATGCCAAAATATGTGATTTAAGAATTTCAAGTGCATCAGGGCTTGGGAAGATATTTCAGTTATTCCGACTTATCATAAATTTGGTTTGGCTAAGAACTGAAACTACAGCTGAATGCTGCTGAATACGTAGTTAGAGTAGGTCTGTGTTTCTCCTTGAGTGCTTGAAAGCAGTAGTGAAAGTTAAAATATATAATTGTAATTAGAATGGAAGAAGGTTCTTGACTTTTGTTTAAAAATGGTTTATCCTGCTTGGAAAAAATAAATCTCTAGAACTCAAGTATGTATCGTTTTATGCTGACAGATATGGCATTTCTCAATTTCCTTGTAAAGGCAAAACCTCACTCTGACCCTTGTATCTCCTTTCCATTGATTATAAATCAGGAGAAAGAAACAATGATTCTCTCCCAAGAATGTTGCCATGTGGAAAAAGGCAGGGCAAGACCCTCTAGGATAACAGGCATGGACCATCAAAACAGTTACCTAAAATACAAACATCTCAGCACAGCAGTCACTGCAAGGAGCTGCTTAATAGTAATCTGCTCCCAGAGTTCAGATCCAGGTCCAGGTGCCCTATGGAGATCTGAGTTTCCCATCTGATGCTGCACTCACATAATGTAATTAGCTGGAGAAAAACAGCAGAAATGTGAAACTTTCCTATGCACATAAGATCAGCAGAAGTTCCTCACAAAACACTGGATCATCCCTTCCAATGAAGTGAAGGACACAATTTCATAATAGATATAGTCACTGTTGATGAATATAAGAAAAACCTGTCCATCATTGATTATATTTTGTGACACTGATTCAATATATTCTGGAAATGTTGGCATATGCTAATATCTGTTGAAGTATATATTGCCTGCAGTTAAGGTGACTGAAGAGATCAAAGGCCACATTTACTAAGAAACAGGTCCTGGTACAAAAAAACCACAAGGGGTTACCACATAATCAGATACTGAGACCATAGTTCTCAGTCTAAGTACCAGTAACCAAACATATTTGCTCACTTTATAAGAACACCAGAAAAGAACAACCCACATACAAAGTAAGTACAGAAATTAGCTAGAAAAACGCACTAAAGGATACATTAGTACAGGTTCAAATCAAATATTTCAATATTGTAGACCTCTCATTCTACCTTAATTTAATGCATTTAGGAACAATTATTAAAGTGATGTAATTGTCTAACTTTCCAGATTATTTATAACAGTCTTGTCCCTGAATAGAGAATTACTGATGTCTCTCTATCTGGAAAATGCCTGCTAGTTGGACACAAATATAAAATGCGTGACTAAAATACACCATATGGACCAGGAACATCTTTTGTGGAGCTTTGGACTGATGACTGCAAGACTTGCTTGACTGGACTTTCATCAGTGAAAGGATTAATATGGGCAGTAGAAGTTTAATTCAGAAACAAACAAAAATGTTTAATACAAGCTATTATAATATTTACTAGCAAGGGATCAAAATTTAAAGTCTTCTCTCTAACATGCACAAAAAACCCCTGAAAATTCAGAATCATTGGGTTTTAAATTTTAAATCCAGAATCAGTGGACTGGGTTTTAAATTTTGTTTAGAGTTTTTATAGAGAAAACTGCTGCAGGGGGTTGTCGTGACCCAAGGGCAGGACCCACACTTGGCTTTGTTCAGTCTCAGTTAGACCTTGTGAATTACTCCAGATTTACACTGTGGAGATCAAGGTCTTGTTCAGAAGTGGTGGCTCACATAAGCCAGGAACAGGTTGGGACCTGTTAGAAATATTGGGAAATTTGCAAATTGTGGGCACTTATGTTGTCTATGGTGATAGGAGTAAGTTCAGTAAAACCAGTATATTCCTCACATAATTCCAACCTTCATTCCTAATGGAGTTTATGTTCAGCACAGAGCTCTGTGGTGAAGTGATTGTGGTTTTGACAAGCAGAGTGAGGCTAAAGACAAAATGCTTAAGCAGAAATGTACTATGTATGTGTTGGAGTATGTGTAAAATACAAACTCCGTTTGTCAGAAGCAGTGATTTGGAGGCAGCATCAACATTCAGACCAGCACATGTAGGTCTGATACAACAGCAGGAATGGTCTCAACCTCAGGGAAACAAATTAGTAGCTAAAACCAGGATTTCTCTGTATTCCTTCTAAAATTAATAAGTTTACTACCAGGCATGAGGTTTTGCAAAACAGTCTTGAATACTTTTCACCTGAGGCTCAGTTCACACTGAAATCATCCAGACATAAAGGAGATTAAAGGAAGTGTTTCCCCCAATTAAATGAAAACTTCTTACTTACAGAAAGCAAGAGACAGATTAAGTCATGAGTGAAATTCCTCCTATTTACATGGTATTTTTTTCTGCTGTTAAATTCACAACAACACCAGGAAATTAGAGTTGTATGAAAGCACATTGTTGTTTCTGAAAACAACATCTTGAAGTTGCGCTTGACTACAGATTTGTCATGTTTTGGCTCATTTATACCTTGTCTTTCAATCTTCTTTTCATCACTCCTACCTCTAAGCCAAATTCTTCTTATCCTTGCTTCTGCTACAGTTATTACATACATCTCCACTTCTCATACTAAGTTTAATGATTCCCTTGGCTATAACCTCCTCAAGTCTTTATTTAAATTATAAACATATCCAAAAATGTATTATCAGATATCTCTCCAAGCAGACAGGAACATATGAACGGGTACAAATCTACCAAGCAAAGGCTCTCCAGTGGTGTTGCTGAATGGAATTCCTATGTTCACTCCTCATGCAGAGCATGGGAGCACTTCAGCAGTTCCCCATAATCAAGCAGTACTGTGCTATATCCTACAGATACCTGACTTTTCAGTTCCAACACCCCAAATTTGTCCACAAGTTTGCGCTTCTCTTCCAGCCCACAACACGATAACAGTTCTGTACAAAACTTTATAAAGGTCTTATCACCTTCCCAAAAGTAGCAACTGATCACTTGTGCTACAGTGCTGCACAAGATTTCCCTACAGTTACATACATGAAAAAGATATTTATCTCTATTTACTAATCATCACTGGCTGCAGAGTAATACAGAAAAGTAATTACCTCTTCCTAAAGAAAACAGGACTAAGAAGGAGTGTGCTGGCCAAATCTTAGCAGCACAGTCATGGAGCAATTCTTGCAAGTCACCATCACAATTTACAAGCTCGTGCAGAGCTTCAGACTCAACAAGATGAACAAGTTTCTTCAGCCATAAAAAGAATTACGTGTAGGTAGAAGGACATCAGTCCTTCTCCTCTGCCTCCAATAACAAAGGGAAGATCGGCCCTGCTTAAATCCCCCCAGGTATCATTCATACTGATAATGGAAGCCAGCAGGGTACATGGAAAAAACAAAGGTGTCTTTTAAAAGATAGGCACATCTGAGAAGACTTCAAATACAGCAGCCCCAGCTGCAACCTACACATGCCACAATTTCTCTGGGCAACCTATTTCAGTACCTCACCACCCTCACAGTGAAGAATTTCTTCCCAATATCCAATCTAAACTTGCTCTCTGTCAGAGTGAAACCATTACTTCTTTTCATGTCACTCCAGGCCCTTGTGAATATTCTCTCTCTCTCATTCTTGTGGGTACCTTTCAGGTACTGGAAGAGCAGTTAAGAGGAAAATTTTCACTTGTGTGGTTATTGTGAGACAAAATAGACTTGTGCAGCATACAAATGTGCAAGTCAGATTCCTAGGAATGCGCAAAGATATGGCAATTATTCTGCATTGAGGTCCGAAGATACATTGAATGTTTCAGAAAATAATGAACACCCATTAGTAATATTTTTCTATCCTGCAAAGCTGTATATTCAGCTTTACTGAATACTAAATGCAGGTTTAAACAGTCAGACAGAATGCAGTATAAATCAAGACTGCTTTAAATTTCGGAGGCTCTGATATTGTTTTTAAGCCTGGAATGTACAGCAATTTAGTAAGAAAACATCAATGCTACAAACCCTTGTATTAACACTGCCGAACCTTTACAAGTGTTCAATCACCTAAAGGAGATTTCAGAACAAAAACAAGGAAAACAAGGCTTATGATTTCAGGCATTCCTTGTCTTCTTTTAGTGCTCACTACTGTGATCTAAATGGAAGATGATCCTCACCAACTCACTCATTTATGTTCATGCACAGAAAAAACTACTTAGGCACTTCAAGATAATTCACTGCCAATTTACTTTACACATAAAATCTTTTAAAATATAGACATACAATATTAATAAAGAGAACTATTTCTACCCTTCTTCTTCTGGGAAGCTCCACATTCTCATAATCACTACAATAAAGGAAGGCTATTGAGTAAAAAGCTTACTTAACTAACTTAAAGGAAAATCTGGAATCAATACACTTGAAATCAAATGCATATTGATTGTGCCAGTGTCCTCTTCAAAAATAAACTGTTTCAGTAAATTACACAAAGCTCTCGAGGCTTGACACAATCCTTATGACTCACAGATCTTATTCCATCTATATCCCGTTAATTTTATTGCTGTGACTGGCCCCAGTTAGCAAGATTAGTACTGGTGGCAAAATCATGTACATGCAAAAGCTTATGAAAAACTTCATATTTTAACATTCTTTTTATCAAAACCTCCAAAGGTTCTACCAGCTGCACAATCACCATCTCTAACAACCTGTCTCTAAATCAGGTGAAAAAACTAACAACCCTCCACTTTGGTGGACTTTGGCCACAAAGTAATTTCCATCAAATAATTAAGGCAAAGCAAGTAAATTCTAATATATGGATAATGATGGGTTTGAGATGTTGAAAACTCTTTATAATTATCTACTTTTAATGCTGTGATAAATAAAGATGCTATGAGTCTGCTTTCCAGGATAAAACTTTCCGTAATGTTCTCTCATGACAGGACTTAGTCTTGCAAACGTTCCATTTGTAGCTCTCCCTTTGATTTCAGTAAGGGCTCTGAAAAAAGGAATTGCATAATCAGGTACTTAGTCCAATTTATTAAAACTCTGATGATATACAACCCAGTTAAGGAATACCTCTCTGTTCCATAAGAGCTTTTTACATTCCCTATAAAACACTTTCCTCCTCAGCACATAAAACTTAGTGCATGCATTGCTGTCTGTCAGTATGAAGTACAAGCCCTAGAAATGAAAATAGGGCAATTAAATCTACAAGCTGCGGGTAATTTAATAATGACAAAATAATGCTAATTGGCTTAAGAACTTCGGAGCCACTTTCAATCATTTTATTAGTCAGGTTGTGAAAACCATGGCAATATTGTGATACTACAGTTTCTAAAAGTAGAATCTTTCTTATCACATTTGCTGGTACAGTACTTCCCTCAAGTGGTAAATTTATTTCTGCCTGTTTTGAATTTTCCTCTATGATACTAAACAGTAAAAACACATACTATGCTTCTTTGTCATCTTGCATTTTGTGTTGTTATAGATTCAATTATTTCTTTTTCTTGCTGGTCTTTGTTTCAACTGCTCCTTTCAATGCAAGACTTTTTAATTGTGTCAACCACAGAACTATACATTAAATATTACCAGCATATCTCTATCAGATGTATATGACACATTTCAGAGCACAACATCCCTGCTTGGGATGACAGCTTGTTGTGCTCCAAAGGCTGATACTCAGACAAATGCTGTTGACAACATTCATAAACAGCCTGGATTTGGGGACTGTATTGAGCTCTTCTGAGACTGCATCTAAAGACCTTTAAAAGTAGAAGAAAGACATTTATATCCAGAAACAAGTTAAGCATGAAGTCATCAGGATGGTTAGTTATGGGGATATAGCTCTACCTAGAAGGAAAGGCTTAAAGAAATGAACTTATTCTGCCTGGAAAAAAAGAGGCTGAAGATGCAATTGCTGTAGAAAACTGTCTAGGAGGAGGGTGTAGGGAAGACAGACCCAGAACCCTCTTGGAAGTTCAGAGTGATGAGTTGAGAAGCAACAGACACAAGTTGCAACAGGGAAAATTCCAGTCAGGTTTCGGAAATCACAGAAACTCCTCTCAATGAGGTCAGGCCAACATTGCAGCATGTTCCTCAGAAAGGCTGAGAATCTCCATCATTGGGAACTATAAAAATGTGAGTGAACAAGGCCTTAAGCAAACTGTTCCAAAGTTGGACTTGATTTGGTCAGGGGAGTGGACTGGAAGGTTTCAAGAGATCCTGCCTAATCTGTATCATCCTACAGCTTTGATTAATTTTAATATCATAACTAGATTACCTTTAAAAGCAGGACTACTGAACAGTGCCCACTCTTCCCCATTCCTTTTTTTCTTCTCTGCATCTACAGTTTCTTTGGGATTCTTTGTTTGGGTTTTTATTCTTTTTTTTTTCACTTTTTTAAAAAGTTCCTTTGCAAAATTTAGTTCAAACTGAACTTTTAACATTTATCGTTTACCCTGCTCTCATTCTTTCTCCGAAGGTATAGTTTTCTTTGCTGAACAATCTTTTTTGATCTACTGCATTTTAGTATTCTGATTGTTTGTAACATCCTCCTTAAGGGAAATTATTACCACATGAGCTCAGTGATCTAATTCATTAATTTATATTATATCCTTCAATATGAGCATTTTCAGTGGGTTTTTTTGTAAGCGGAACTTAGAGAAGACTGAAGTCTTGCTGGCATTTAGATCTCGATCACATCAGATTTGTTAGTTTTGAAGATAACTTTCCTTAACTTATCATTATTGTCACAAAAATTAAAAACCTCAGCTACAGCCTGAAGGAATTTTAGCCTATTATTCAATATAATTTTAGTTGAAACAACTCATATGACTTTATTAACTTGTTGCTTTAAAAGATTTTAAAAAGATTTCCTACAGCTGACATAGCCAATTAGAATTCTCTTAGGTCAACTGTAGACAGACACCTCAATGTACGAGGTTGTTGTTTGAGGCTCAGAGAAAGAGGGACACAAAAGAACCAGTGGTACCTGCCTTAGCAAGTAATTAAAAGAAAATTAACTTGGTGAATGATAGCAACAATCCAAAAAATAAAGCTAAGTTAAATAAAAATATGAAGTGCTGCACCCTGAATAATTTTAGATAAAAATGAGTATTACTAGCTACTGATTTATTACAGACAATAAGTGGTTGATACAATTATTTTCCCACTTAATCAGCTTTATATAATATTGTCATGTTGTGACAAAGAAACCAGTGTGCAATAAGTGCCTGGTATTACATTTTTTCTGTATCCTTTTTGTTTTTAAAAGCATTAGACTATGTCTTTCCTGATCCTGTCTATACTTATGAAGGAATACATAAGCCTCAGCTCTTTGTTTACCTTTTGAAAGTATGCTTAAGTTCTCTAAAAAGCATAGCAATATATAAAATTAAAATTAATTTAATTCAATTTATCCCCAGGTCTGCATTCCCTATACCTATATTTGGTGTTGTACCTCAAGCCTGTGAATCAGTGAGCAGCATTTATCCCTAAAAGCAGGGCAAACAGGGACCCTCTGAGACTGCAGGAGAAACGTGCCACCTCTTAAGCCACCTGTGTTGAATACCTGTTCTCCACCAGCATCAGCACAGTGTCATCTGGTTGTGACTCCAGGTTTCTCTTCCTAATAAAATTGTTGCCAACACACTTAAGCCATGCAGGGATTTAAAACAGTGTCCCAACCTCAATATGGTAATTTTCCCTTCCAAACCCTTCTGAATGCAGCTGACTGACTCATTTCCCATTCAAACTGATCTTGCCATTAGGTATCATATGAAGGATGATAATTCTCTCTGCCAACAGTCAGGAGCTTCTCCCAGTCCTGATTGCTCCACTGAACATCTAGGAAGCATGAATGTGAAGATTGCTGCTCATGTCTCATATATTTTTGGACGTACCTGGAAGACAATATAATTTAGAACAGCTGTGTACTGCTAACAATTTGACCACCGAAGGTCTTTCTGTCTCAAATTTCTTCCAGGATGTCATAAAGGCTGCTTCCATAAGCCAAAACATTTACCCAAATGGAAGTGACTCATCTCATCAGTCCAACTAGCACCACAGGTAACAATTGAACATGCAAATCAAATGCATTCAAACACCACATCCCATCACCTTTGTTTTCCTGCAATGAGTGCCCCAAAACTCAGACATAACAGACTCAGGAGAGTGATAGCAGGATCCTATAATTATGGAATGTTTCAGGTTGGGAGGACCTTGAAGACCATCTGGTTCCAAACTCCTGCCATGGGCAGAGACACCTTCCACCAGACCAGGTTGCTCTGAGCCCCATTGAGCCTGGTCTTCAACACTTCCAGGGATGGAGCAGCCAAAGTAAATTTTCTTCACTCTTCACCATTAACACAGCTATGGGTTTTGAACAGTTCAGTCTGTACTGCTTGTGGCCTTACATTTCCTAAAGTTCTGTAAATAGCTCACAATTAATCCTTTTCTCAAAAGCCTGCAATTGTTTTATTCTCTCATTATATGTTTCCTGTCCTTAGTTTTCAACCCTGCTTCTAACTCAGCATTTATCAGGCTGACAACGTTCCAGCTTCCATGTCAACCCATTTAGACCATCTCTTATCATGTAGTACAAAACTAGGAAAACACACTTTAAAAAAAAAATCTGAACATAACTTTTAAGTTATGCTTTAGATGTATACTTTGCTATCCAATCTTAGCCATTCTGGAAGAAATTGTCTGCTCTCTTTCTTCTTCAGACTGCTAAAAACTAGTTACATTTTTGCTTGACTTTATTTTTTCTGATTCAGTTTTTGTCTCTCTGAACCTGCTCTAGATTTTCATTTCCATTAGGAGAAACTAACTAGCAAAAATTGTCCTTAAGGTCTGGGTTATTCTCTGGTTTAGCACTCAGAGGGGAAAGGAACTAATTATATATTGGAATAAATGAAAGTAGGTGGAAATTTTCCTTTTTGATATGGCAGCCTTCTAAATCCTGAAGAACAAAATGTCAGAATCCAGCCATGATGCATTTGTTTCCATAACTGAACAACCCTTGGGAAGTAATATCCAAGAAACAAATATATTTTATTATATTTTGATATATTTAGTAATATAAGTGAGAAACAAAAATTTTTCAAGAACAGAACTTATCTACATTCTAAAGCTTTAGACCTGCACAAAATGAAGAGATACCTGCAAAGTTTCCCACATTCTATATATTATATTTCTTCAAGGAAGATATTCCCAACACTGTAAAACCTTTTTAAAAAATTGGAAAAAAAGTGGATGACAGAAAATCATGACATCAAGGACAGCCGAGAAGGATGGGCACTGAACAGCAGTGGGTAGAAGGCACTGTAGTGGCGTTACCAAATCAGCTACTTGAAAATCAGATTTTTCTCTTTTCCTTTGAAATGAAAATTCTTACACACACTTTTCTAGTCAGTCACAGTGAAATATATTGATTAATAACTTATTAAATAAATTCTATTCCCCCTGTGGAATACATAGTTGGTTTACTGAAGTACACTACATTTCCCTGCCACAGGGAATCCATTATATCATTAATCAAACACACAATGGTTGGCATTGTTATGGCATAGTTATTAATCTGCCTTTAGTAAACTCAAGTTACATTTTGTCCTATTGCTAAGGTACTTCTAGTAAGGCTCAAGTTATATTTTCTTTCAAAATATGCTTATTGTGGTCAAACCAATTTGTCTGCACTTATATGAATCATTTCTTTCCTGCATTTCACAGAATTGCACAATTAGAATTAAAAGGGGCCTCTGGAGACCATCTTAGTTCTCTATCCTGCTTAGAGCAGGGTCACTGAGAGCAGGTTTCTCAGGCCTCTGTGCAGACAGGCTTTACTCGTCTCTAGAAATGGAGACTCCTCAAAGTATCTGGGCAAATTACAATCATAGAATTACAGGATAGTTTGAGTTGGAAGGGACCTTAAATCTCAACCTAATTCCAACCCTCTGCCATGGGCAGGGACACCTTCCACTATCCCAGCTTGTTCAGAGCCCCATCCAGCACAGCCTGGAACACTGCGAGGGATGGGGCAGCCACAGCTTCTCTGGGCACCCTGTGCCAGGGCCTCACCACCCTCACAGGGAACAATTCCTTCCGGATATCCAACCTAACCTTCTTCTCTGTCAGTGTGAAGCCATTGCCCCTTGTCCTGTCATGCCAGGCCCTTGTCAAGAGTCTTTCTCCATCTTTCCTGTGGGCTCCCTTCAGGCACTGGAAGGCCACAGTGAGGTCACCCCAAAACCTTTTCTTCTCCAGTCTGAAATAGTTCAGACTGAAATATTTCTACTCTCCCAGCCTTTCCTCCCAGCAGAGCTGCTCCATCCCTCTGATCACCTTGGTGTCAAGGTTTATTTACTACATGAAATACCACAGTGTGAAGGGGCTTCTAAAAACAATGCCATCGTATCCTTAAATCAAGTGAAACACAAAAATCTGCAGATCAGCAGGCAAGTGTTTTTCAATCAAAAACTGAGCAGCTCAAACTGAGTTACTTAGCTCTTTAAGCTTGGAGTTTATGGAATTACAATCTTCGTGGGATGGACGCCCAAAAGAACTGAATGTAAATGCAGTTTATTTCTTTAAAATTGCAGACAGGATTAAGTATGCATCAAATAAAAAAATTCTTGGCAACTAACTTTACTGACTGTTGTTTCTACAGCCAATTTCTGTAAATTTTGTCCCAGATCTGGGCTTCTGTAGGAGATAAATAGCATGAAATTTACCCTCTAAGTGTGCTCAAAGGAAGGTAAAAAATATACTCCAAGTTACAGGGGTTTGTCACCAGCTCCCAGGACAGGGAGAATATTCTAGTTTTTTTCTTACTGTTTTTTCTAGTGCATTAAATCAAAACCCAGCAGACTTCTGGAGATTTATTTTTCAGCCTGAAAATTTGCTGTGGCACTCCAACCTGTTAGTATAGTCTTTGACAGGGTACAATGCAAGTCAGTTGGTGCAGACTTAAGGACTTTATTACTTACTCAGGCAGAACTCTCCTTAATTTCAAGTACTGATGAATGCAACCTATAGAAATTAGTCTTTCCACCCTGTTTAATAGGAAAGAGATCTGCATCGTCTTGAATGCTGTCAACAAGAAGCTTAGGCCACAATTCAGAAAAAGCATTTAATTGTATCCGTATCCAGGACACTGAAGTCTGTGCTTAACTTTAATTACATGCTTGGGTCGGAGTTCTATGATTAAATAATGCAATCTATAGCATCACCCAAGAGAGAATGCTTCCTTCAGCCAAAATCTTAATAAGTTACATAAATAAGACCAATAAACAGCAGCCTTGCCTCCTCTTGTTTCTCGGTTCAAAACACCCTTCCGACAAAGACCACTATTTTTGTTTATAATTTTTTTTAGCGGAATCTCACAAGTAAAACAACATTTTCTTAAAATTCTTCCTCTCATCTGCACTGTTCAGCCTCCAACAGTTGAATAAAAAAGTATCCAGCATTCCTAATTTAACACATTTTAGCTGTCTAGGAAAAACAAAAGTTACTCCTTTGGGAAAGACAAGCAGTGATTTCATTTACTTATAACTGTGAAGAAAAAGAATGGAAGATAGATGAACAAGCTGATGTTATTGCAAGTTGATCTCTGTCATCTCCCTAAGGACACCAAGATGAGGGAAGGGCCTTGAAAACAGGAGAAAGAACAATCTTGTATCCATTCTCACAGAAAGGACAAAAGAATAATTAAGGAATTAAGAAATAATGATAATTAAGGAATCATAATAAGTCTCACTTTGTTCTCTTGAAAAGTGAAGAAACCCACCCTAAACACATCATGAGAAGTCAGTATTTGTGAAGAGTCGTTCTGGATTTACCAAGGGTGAATCATTTCCTGCACCAGCCTGGCTGCTTTCAGTAAGGAAAATGACTGGACCTGTGGGCAAGAGGAGACTTGTCATTTGCCTTGACTTCAGCAAAAGTGAGTTCCATGGTTTGCTCAGAGGGTGTTAGTAAGTGTGCCTGGAAACCTGTAACAGCTGGAGTACTGCTGCGGTCATCCTAGAACCACCCTGCTTTACAGGAGAAGGTGATGGAATGCTTGGTCCTGGATGATGATTTTAGGCTGGGGTGGGTCAAGAGATGGTCACTTTTCTTAAGCATGCAGCTGCCATCCAGAGAGAACTGGACTGACTGAAGGAACAGGTCTCTACTAACCTCCTGAACTTCATCAAGAGCAAATGCCTTTGAAGCAGAAAACTCCTTGGAGGAGAACTGACTCTAGTTAAAAGACCCTTTGGTGTCTGCAGAAAACAAGATGAACAAGAGCCAAGAGCGTGCCCTGACAGCAAAGTCCAATAGCACGTGGGCTGTGTCAATGAGTGGGTCCAGGGAAGTGATTACTTCAGCTTTTCAGCACACTAAAATATTGGTTTGGGCCTTCCAGTAGAAGACATTAATCCCACTACTTATGTAAGTCAAGGGCAGAGAACGTGTCCAAGGAAGAGAAACTGAGGAACAAGGCTTGCTCAGCACAGTTAAGGAGCTCATCAAAAGACAGGGCCAGGCTCTTCACTGTGGTTAATGCTGGAAGTACAAGAGACAATGGGCTTAAACTGAAAGAAGAGACGTTCAGGCTGGATATAATGACAAGTTTTCACATAATGAGGACAGTCAGGGCATATCCAGAAAGATGTTACCATCTCCATCCTTGGACATTTCCATAACCTGACCAGGTAATATCCTGAGTAACACAGTTTGAGATCACACTTTTTGACAGGAGTAGTTATGTGGACTACATAAGATCCTGAAAGCATTCCCAACTTGGAATATTCTACTATAATACACGTTTAAGGATTTTGTTACTTCATATTGAGAGTGTAGGAAGAGCTATTTCCTACTGAAGTCTGGCTGGAATATAATTGTAGACACAGGAGCACAGCACTGTGGCCCTACATTGGGTTCATCTCTCTGATACAAAAGAGGAAATCCCATTGCAGATTTTCTGAGGAACAGGGAGCAAGTGGGACATTTTTAGCTGTATTTCTTCCACTACTCCATACAACGATAACCAAATTCCAAGACAGCAATACTGAGAAGGTTTGAACACATGCCATGTACTCTAAAATTAAAGAACCCTCACATCTAAATAACACATTGAAAGACCATGTCAACAGTCCTTTGAAGACATAAATTCTGCTTATGAATACTCTGGTATGAAACATCCATAGCTTAGAAGTCAAATAAACACTAAAAAAAACAGAATTATGACAAGTACAAGTATAAAAAAGAGGAAGAAATCTCTGTGGAAGATTAGAATCATGTGTGTCCTCATTCATCTTCAGCCATTCTTTTATTTTCATTCAGTCATTTTTTATTTTCAAAAGTTAATGATACAAGAAATAAGCTGGAAAAGAAAAAAAATGTAATTTATTACATACTCATCTTACTATCCCATATGTTTAGAAAGATATTTCTCAAAGTAAAGACATGTAAGAGGCCAGAAAGACACTGGCCAGTTTAAGAAATATTGTATCAAATGGATGGGTTTATCGTACTAATAATATGGTTCAATAAATGCTAAAATACTAGGGATTAAAGAACTCTGGGTATCTTAAAAGTTCTTTTATAATTCTGATTATTCAAACTGGTATTTATGACCAATTATCTTGTTTTTTTCTACAGAGTTTCAGCTAATATTTACAATAATAAGAGATTTTTTTTTCTTTAGCTAATCTTATCAAGGACTTGCTTATGGAAGAAATGGGCTCCAATATCTAAAAGGGTTTTTAATCCTTATGGGAGATTTGCTTACGGAAGATTGGTAATCAACTGCTAGCAAGAATTTTTATTTCATGTTTTGCAATGTTGAAATTTTAAAAATAGATATATAAAGTATTAGCAATGTGCAATTCTACTTCATATTTATCTGTATCATCCTTTACACCAGAGACCCTCCCCTCCAAATTAGCTTGCTTTAACTCAGTTTAACTCAGTTGTTCACTGGAATGATGGTTCAGAAAGAAATATTTCTTTTTTGTTTCAATTACCAGCTGAATTAACTATTTGAATAATTGATTCTGCCAGTATCATATTTAAAATGAATTAAAGGAAAGACAGAATGCCAGAATCTATTACTGCTAGGGTTTGCTCCAAGTCAGGACACAAGCCAAAAGACAAGCCCTTATTTTTCTATAAAGAAAATTTTTCTTGAGAAATATGTAGAATGAGTCATTTACTTTCCTGCCAAATAGGAAAGATAAGAACACACACACACACACACACACGTGTGTGTATATATATATATATATATATATATATATATATATATATATATATATATATATATACACACATGTTATGTTCAATCATGTTTGCCAGATCAGCTGGACATTTAATGAAAAGGAGTCAGGGTCATCTCTCACAAAAATGACTGGAAGGCTTTCCATCAGCTCCAGTGAGAGTTGGATCTAGCCCCATCTGCATGTTTTCAGGCACAAGACCAATTTTCATTTCCTGACCTCTGTGTAATTCCATTGAGGATTCCACTACTGCAGAGAGAGAAGAACATCTCAGAAGACTGCAAATATCCACCACATTTTCAGTTAACATTCTGCACATAACTTAACCCTATTCATTAAAGATTTCTATCCACATCTTCTGTGTTATAGTTCATTTAAGAAAAACAAAATATACCATTAATTGCTTCATTAAAAAGCTTGCATCTGCTGTGTTTGCATGAATGTATTATCAGATACATGCATTCATACATGTGTGTGTAATCCTTCATCTCTGCTGCAAGAACAAAAATGCCTTTTGATGTACATGAATAAAGGAGCTATACATTGCAAGCCTTTATATCAGAGAATCA
The DNA here is from genome assembly GCF_027579445.1 of Ammospiza nelsoni. Classification (NCBI taxonomy): domain Eukaryota; kingdom Metazoa; phylum Chordata; class Aves; order Passeriformes; family Passerellidae; genus Ammospiza; species Ammospiza nelsoni. The sequence goes on along the minus strand of NC_080637.1, from coordinate 56,608,149 downwards.
TAGAATGGGTTGAATTGGAAGGGACCTTGAAGATCAGTCAGTTCCAACCCCCTGCCATGGGCAGGGACACCTTCCACTAGCCCAGGCTGTTCCAAGCCCCATCCAACCTGGTCTGGAACACTTCCAGGGATGGGACAGCCACAACTTCTCTGGGCAACCTGTGCCAGGGCATCCACCACCCTCACAAGGAAGAATTTCATCCTAATTTTTAACCTAAACTTGTTCTCTGTCAGTTTGAATTCATTCCACATTATGCTGTCACTACATGTCCTTGTTAATAGCACGTGACCATAAAGAATTAAATAGCGATACTGACTATAAGACAGGTCATTCCAGATTTCCCAAATCGGTCCCTTAGAATTTTCTAAAATCAATGTCATAATTCATGAAGACTGTCTATTTATCTATTTGCTACTTAACCTGAGGCATTTCACACAAATGTTTCAACTCCTTTAGCTGTAAATGAATTCTCTTCTGAAATAATAGAAGTTAGTGTTACTGTTCATCAATATTTTGTGAAGCTCTCTGAGCCCTTGCAGTTTCTTTCTCACTCTCCAAATAACCAATAAAATATTTATTCAAACAGCCTGAACAGAGTGGAGGAGGGTGAAATTTTGTTATTTTCTTATTCCAGTAGCAGAAACACACCCAAGTGGTGTTTTGTATGAGAGCTATATTCTAGAACACAACCCCCACTGGGCAAGTAATATATTAGATGTGTCATACTTTGTCTTGCCAGGCTCATCAGGCTGATTTGGAATTTGCTGCCTGGGTAGAGTGACTCATATGTTTACTGTGCCTGACAGGTGCTGGGCATCTTCCACACTCATTAAAGTTAATGACTTGAACAGCAGAGAGGGAAAACTGTGTGCTGGTTTCCTCTGAACATGTACTGCCAAGTTATCATTTAAGAGCGGATGTAAGTGGTGTGACCTTTCTCCTGCAATCACAAAAGCAGCCCCTAACTAAACCCCTGTCCCCTTCATTGCAAAAATGACCCGATTAGCTTCACAGGAACTCCTTGTTGGAGTAAGGCAAGGAAAAAAAATGCACTGTACAAAAAGCTTTGCACATAAAAGCTGCTTCTTGCCATAAAATCAGTCACTTCCTCACTGGAACAGAGGAATTAACATACTGGAAACAAGCCAATAATTTTATAGAAATATATACCTTTAAGTAAACTCTACACCAGTATGCTCACAATAGCCACTCTTTGGCATCATTTCTATCCCAACAAGCCACAGCTGCTGAACTGGAGACTTCTGACTTGAAGTTAGATAAGTAATGAGAAATTTTAGGCAGCAATGCCAGAGCCAATCCTTTGATATTAACTCCATACTACAGTTTTTGACCAGCCACACTAAAAAAGAGATGCCTTTAATTTACAATGGTTTGCTAAAAATATTCAGGAGAAAACTTCACAGAGACTTATGCCATGAAATTAGACTGTCAACCAAAACATGAGGAGATAGAAACCTCACAGACATCTGTGTACTCACACAAAACCAAGAAATTAGGAGGATTGAATCTTTAACTACAGAGACATCTCTACTTTGATGCCTGTCCAGCCACTAGATCTCTCCTAGTAATATGACCAAGTTCTATACCCTGGCATCCACTCAATAAGACAGAAATACTGAGCCAGAGACCTCACAGAAACCTGTGTCTTAATATTAACCTGCCACACAAAATCTCCTGAGCTAATGGTCTTGCAAAAAGAAAAGGTTGAAATCTCTAAAAATAAGGCTAAATAATTATTGCAATCTTAAATACTCACCACTTTTAATGTTTAATTTTTCAAGTCTTCCAAAGCAAAATGTAATGGTGCCTTTCCACATTAGGACTGTTTAATGGAACTGTTATGTTTAGGTTCTTTCCTCTCCTGCAGTTCTCACATCAACATCTATTGTTCTCACAATTTTATAAGACACTCATGTACAAAGGCGTGAGCAACACATCTTCCAAACCCAGACTAATGTGCTGTTTTCTGGACAGAATTAGTAGGCCAGAATGTTCACTGACGGAAAACTGCTCAGTTGCTTGGAATATATTTCAGTAATTTGGGGAACACTGATTCATAAATTTGGGGGTTTTTTCCATCCACATTAGCACAGAAAGCAATTTGACAAAAAATATACCATGTTAGACCTCATTCTTGATGTCTGAAAGGAGCTTTTCCTAGTTTTGTAGTGCTGGATCTTACATTGTTCCTTGTTTTCCACCTATTTACCTAACATTTCTTCTTGGGTTGTTTTTTGGGTTTTGGTGTGGGGTTTTTTCATTTGGTTGGTGTTTTGGGGGATTTTTGTTGGGGCTTTTTTATGTTTCTTTTTGTTTTACCTTAAATTAATATCTAATTTATAATTATTTCTGTATCTCAGATAAGCAAGATAATCACAATATTCTACAGCATCAATGGCTAACTTGTTTCCAGTTCCCATTTACCTTAAGCCAAAACAACAAAAGCTGAAGAGCAACTACTTTATTGGACTTTTACAGTCCTTGATTCCTCACTTGAAAGACCAAGGGAGCTGTACAATGTGTAAGACCCCACAGTGCTCTGTGAGTCTCTGCTTCTTGGGCAAGATCAAAACCACCACTACAATTACTGAGAATCTTTCCATGATTTTCTGTGGCGTTTGGTTGGGCACAACAGGTAACAGGCAGGCTCACTGAAATGAAAGATTGCCTGGAAACATTTTACAATGGTGGTCAGCAGAAGAAAGGGATAATGTAGTTCTTCCACAAGCTAAATTTGTTGGACCAAACCTGAAAACTTGAAAATTCTCCACTTCGGATACTGATTCTCAACCTATAATCAAATTAAACTGATTTTTTCTCCCTGGAAGCTGAACATGGTATTGGAATGCTTTGACTTTCCTGGCACATGTGGAATGCAGGGAAAGAGCAATGGTTAACCAAGCCTAATGGAGCAAGACTACAGAACTTGTGAATATTTAGAAAATAGACCTCAGTCAATAATTTACAAGATGAGATTGATAAAAAAGGGCTTGTTCAAAAAAGTTTGAAATAGACATAAAAATCCTGAACCCTGTTCAGTCTGAAAATTATCTACCAACTATTTTTCAATTTATCCTGGAAATGTCATTAAAACTTCACAACTGTGTAACTGCAGCAGCACTAAAGTCACCGAGGTCACCTTTGCAAATGAAATCACCATAATAAAAGTTGCTATCTCCATTCTGCAGAAAGTACTGACATTCTGAGGGATGAGGGATTGCTATAAGAATTCTGTAGTGATTCTCTTGGGAATCAGGCACTACTCCCCAGATTAGGTCGTGAACCACCTGTCAACCCCATTTCTATGCAAATTGCTTTACTTTGAAAGACATGACCTCAAAGCCCTGGAATGGCACTGCAGCACACGGCCACCTACCAACTCAAAAGGCTAATTAACAGCACCAAAAAGTGCCTTTTGTAACCTCTGAGAGACAGACAAAAATATAATCACAACATAACTAAACACAAATCCCACATAAATTAAAAGATAAGGTGCATCTCACCTCGTTTGAACTTTCTGTTGGAATGTTTTTATTTTTCAGCTTTTTCTGCAGCAATTTGGTTTCATACTCTGGCCTGGGATGCTCCTGAAAAGACAAAAACAAACAAACAAATGTTATTATGATTAGGAGAAAATCCCCAAAATTTTTGGTCATATTTACAAACAAAGCCATCAAGATAATTCAACTCCACACGCCTTTTGGACTAGGCTGTCAGATCTGTCCCAGCTTCCCTAATCAATAACCTTTCAATGTGCCCATGCAAAATATCTTTTCCTCTCCCAAATTAGAGCATAAATTAAAAGAGATGAAAAAAATTTACCAGGCTTTTCAAGTGAGCAGCTCACAAAAGAGAAAAGTATCATGCATGTCCTCATTCCCACCAAGTTCTGAATCCATGCAGAGCTGGAATTTGGATTGATATCTCCCACAAAAAAAAGACTATTCCTACAGCAGTGGTCATAGCACCCCTCTTTACTATAATAAGAACCCTTGCATATCAGCCCCATCCAAAATAATGGATTATTAACATTTTTTAATTAATCTGATAGTCATGAAGAGAACAAAATCCATTCTAAATTAATGAATCTTCATGAGCAATAAAAGGGGGCCTACATGGAACTGACACAACATTTTCACCACAGCAGACACAACCCTCACTATTCTCTGTTGCATGTGAGAATATAAAAACAGTAACACCTCCAAAATATTTTTTTATCCTGATAGTGAAGTTTTCCTAATGCATTCAAAAAGTATGTGATAAAGTATCATTTAAATAATTGAATCTTGGAATAGTTTGAGTTGGAAGGGTCCTTACATCTCATTCCAACCCATTTGCCATGGGCAGGGACACCTTCCACTGTGATGAGTAAATGCTTTTGGTCATAAGGAATAGCAAAAGTCACAGGGTCTTGCAAACAATCAGAAAAATGAAATTATTAATTACACACTTTGCATGGAAATGGGTGTGTAATCCCTAACCTACTATAAAAGAACATGGCACGGGACTTTGGATAAAAGAATGAGATGAAAGGGAAGAGAGAAAAGGAGATTAATAAGAGAGAGAGAAAGAGATGAGCAGCTCTAATTCCAGTGTTGGTCTCTGATGGGGTAATGAGGTATCCAGGATCCTGAGGGGTTCCACCTAGGAGTGCTGGGTGTTTCCCTTTTAGGGATGGGTTTCTCCCCTGAAGGTAAGTTTCTTGCTTTCCAGTCAAATAAGTTATCTTGAACCCTCCATCCTTTCAACCTTTCTGGAACTGGACAAGGAGCTTTCAGGGGTCTTGGGTGGTCTTGATCCTCTCTACAGTCCATGCCCACTTCTTGGCCTCATTCCTGCACTTTTTCAGTTGTGCCTCTGTGGACTTCACCAAGATATTTGCTCCAGAAAAGTGCTGCACTACCTCCACATGTCCCCCTTCACCAGCCCCATTTTGTTCTTCCTCCTGGCATGCTGGTACCAAAAGCCCTTGCCTGTGTCTACCAACAATCCTCAGTTGGCTCCGTGGCTACCCCAATATCAGTGTTTGAGACACTCAGCAGACACTTCTTTTCTGGGTATCTACACAAGGCTGCTCCAAGCCCCATCCACCCCAGCCTGGAGCACTGCCAGGAACAGGGCAGCCACAGCTGCTGTGGGAAACCTGTGGCAGGGCCTCTCCACCCTCACAGGAACAATTTCTTCCCAATATCCCATGTAAACCTGCTCTCTGTCAGTGTGAAGCCATTCTCCCTTGTCATGTCACTCCAGGCCCTTGTCCAGAGTCTCTCTCCCTCTTCCCTGTGGGCTCCCTTCAGGCACTGGAAGGCCACAATGAGGTCGCCCCAAAGCCTTCTCTTCTCCAGGCTGAACAACTCCAATGCTTTCCAGCCTTTTCTTGTAAGAGAGGTTCTCCATCCCTCTGATCCCTCTTCTGGATGACATGCAGAACTCCAAGAAACAGTAGGGCACAGGTAAACTCTAACATTAATATAAAAGCTGATCAGCAGCAAAAATGGTGGTAAGCAGGATGAGAAAAAGACAAAGATACAACAATAGGCATTTGAAGTTGCTGCAGTCAACACCTGTATCCTGATACTTCTTAAATTTTTACTGGCTTGTGTTGATTTGCATTATTTGCTACGATTCTTCCTTATATAAAAATTCAGGGGTTGGATGTTGTTGCAGTGTGTTGTAATACCCTGTTTTAAACTTCCGTGTCCCTTCCCCAGGTGTGCCAATACCCCTCTTCCCCTTCCCCCCTCGCCCCCTGCTGGGCTGTCAATCAGTTTTAACATTCCAGCAAGGCGTTGTGTGGTTCATCACTTTCAAAGGATGCCCCTCAGGCCCAGAGGTCATTGGCCTGTCTGGGTGTCATCCTCCCCTGAGACCCCGCTCCTCCCACCTGGTTGGTGGCTCACCTGTCCCCTCCCCTCCCCCTGCCCCGGGAGCTTAAAAGGTGAATCAGACCATGTGGTTGGCATTCTGTTGGAGCTGTTGTGTGACCATGAATAAAGCTCTGGATATTAACCCTCCACCAGAATCCATCTCCTTTGTCTTCACCATCGCCTGAAGCCTTCCTCCTGAGGTAAACAGAGTTCCTACCAAGCCTGGGCTTGTTCAGCTGCCCAGCTGCAACCACCAGCAAGCCAAAGGTGTCTCTGGGGTGATACACCGCAGTTGCTGCCTTTGGCCCAGCAGCAAGGGTCAGACTGGCCCAGGCACAATCTACCTGGTAATATTGGGATTCATATTCCAATAGGATGTGACAAACATCTTTAGACTTAAATGAAGAAAGGATGAAGATATCTGGCATGGGTAGCTACATGAGAGGAGACAGCTTTATCAAAGCAGGGAAAGGAGATAAATGAGGCTGTAAGAAACGGAGAAGATCTAGATAAACTATGCTACTTCAGACCTGAATTTGTTTTCTTCCTTTTTTCCCTTACTTTCTGCTAAACAAAGTATTCTGAGACATGAGGAGCAGTGTCCAGAGGTCAGAGCAACTTTTGAAAACTGATTTGAATGAAAACTAGGTGAAATAAAGAAAATAAATGCCAAGCAAAACATTGTACACTAAATTAATTTTTGCTATTGACAATTTTGCTCTGAGAGCATATTCTGTTCAAATTTGGCCAAATTATGTTTAACTTTCCTAGTAGGACATTCTAGTATCCTTTTAACTGCCTTTCATACACCTACACCTGGACTGGAATAGTAGTTGATCTGTCTTCATTGAATTTGCCAAGTCATCTTACCCTTGACTGAACAGACCAAAGAGCTCTCTGGAATGCATTTTGTATATATTCCTTTTATGACTATTTTGCACCAAATATTTCTTTGCAGTCCAGACTTAGGGATGTTTGACCCATGCATCCATGGATGTGAAGGGACAATTCCGCTCAGCTGTAAAAAGAGTGTGGTTCAGAATCAATTCTTTGTCTGAAAATGGGAAGAGTCCTACACTTAGGACAGCAAGCTAGAAATAGTTGTCATGTCTTCACAAAGGCCAAATGTCCATGTAGAGATAGATCTGAAAACCAGGATACTGGAAGTTGCCAGTACACTTATTGAAAACCATGTGAGCCAAGGTACTGCGAGGCCGAATGAGTGCTCCAAGTAGAAAACAATGATTCCCATTCTGAAAACAAAGAGCCAAAATATGAAATATCTACTCAGGCAAAACTCATGTTGACAGTGGGAATTTTCTTTGAGAGTGGTCTCCAGGATTTGCCTCAAACATACACATGTGTATCTACTATCCATCAAATTAAGCCTCTGTATAAAATGATCCAGTTTGATAAGAATAAATAATGTAAACCCATCTCTCCTTAATTTCCCTTTGATTTAGAAAGAACGTGATAATAAAATTTTACAAACATGCATGACAAACACATGGAATGTATTTAAAAAAAAAAAAATTAGAACCATAACAACTATCCCAGATTTGACAGGCCAAAGGAATTATCAAAAAAAAAAATAAGCCATACACTCTAAGTGAAGACAAGACCCATGGAAAATTTGTTGAACATCCTTATGCTAACACCCTGAACACAAGCAGAGCAGCTAAGCAGTTCACATTGATGGGAAGGAAGGTTTCCACAAATAAAAATTGGAATGACCCAGCTGCTGCCCCAATACCAGATGCAAATGTGGAATGAGCAGAACAGAGAACCCAGCTGTTCTCTGCTGCAAAAGGGTTAATTATTAGAAATCAAGGACTAAAACCCTCTATTTCTTATGATGGTGACATAGGATGCAGGAGGTGAGAAGTCTAGGGAAGAGTTTGTCATTCACATCAAGGATCTGTTTAGACTGCCCTATTAATAGGATGCTTGTCAAGGAAAAATAGTTTTATATGACAGGATGGAGTCACTGGTAGATTATCACAATCTTTTTAGTCCAGATCACTTTCAAAATAACTCTGATAAATGAAAAATTAGAGCAAAAGCTTGAATAACTCATGTACCATGAACACAAGTTTAGGAGTGTTAAAAGCTACTGAGTAAGTATACAGGAACTCAGTCATTAAAGATATTCTAGAGTAACATAAAACAATTCATCAAGAGAAACTAGAAGGTTCTATTATGGGATTGTATTTGTCAGACAGACAGAGAGATGTTATGCCTTTGTTTGCTTTCATTGAGCAAGAACAGTGGTAATGCTTTGGGAAAATACCTGTAAAACTAAATTTTGAAATTTGGCCTCATATTTTGAAGCTCCCTTAAGCTAGGACCAAACAACAAAATGCTGCCATTTCAACAGCAGATAACATATTTTGTGGGTAACTGTAGCAGAATATAGCATCATTTATGGTTGTTCCTCACACAATTCAAACCCAACCCATTTAAATACTCCTATACTGATGAGTGGAATTGTGTAAATTGTAGAATCACACAATGGTCTGGGCTGGAAGCAACCTTTAAGATCATCCCATTGCAACCCCTTGCAATGCGCAGTGACACTTTCCACTAGACTAGGCTGCCCCATCCAACCTGACCTTCCAGGGATGGGGCAGCCACAGCTTCTCTGGAATACCTGTGCCAGGGCCTCTCCACCCTCACAGGGAAAAATTTCTTCCCATTATCCAATCTAAACCTGCTCTCTTGTCAGTGTGAAGCCATTCCCCCTTGTCCTGTCACTTCAGGCCCCTGTAAACAACACCTGATTCCCTATCTTGTGTGTTCTCCAAGGGGCACATCCCTGGCAAACCCTGCTTACCTACCTGGATCTCTTGAGTCAGTGGAAAGAAGGAGAGAAACAAAGAAAGACCTCAAGGTGATCCCTGTTCCTAGCGGGGCAGTGCTGGATAAAGACAGATTTAACCTCTCTGAACCCAGGGGAGGGAAGAACTTGTGCCACCCTAAGTAACCCAGCCTTTGAGTGGCCCCATCCTAACACCCCAAGGAATCAAGACCAACAAAAAAAAAAAAATTGAACTGTTTTGAGCCTTGAAGAAAATTCAGTTTTAGAGAGGACAGAGTAATTCATTACAACAGAAAAGGAATCAATGAAAGTAAATGAGAGCATGTTGATATGTCTGTAGAAGAGAAAGAAAGGAGAAAAATATACTGAAGGCCCAGGAAATTCTGGGAGGGAAATATATCAACAGTCTGGGAGTGAAAAAATGTAATCACACACCTTTACCAACTTCTTGGAAAGCAAAGAAATTTTCATCTGACTTTGTTCTTACAGTTTACAACTTTAAACATGTTTAAAGTGTGCCTTCATGTGTAATCTTTTAGTGGAGCAATAATTGGTACTAAACATTTTCCCCAAAGAGCTGCAGGACAATATTAATTCTTCAGCATTCCTTCCCCAAATATCCTAATGAAACTCTCATCCTCCTAAACACAGGACTTAAATATAACGTTGAAAGGATTTGTTTAGAAGAACAGGGCTAATCAAGGATCACTAACTAATTAGTGTTAGAAAGAATTTAATGAAGGTCAGGGAAGATTCACTGGAAAGAGTAATGAAACCCAAAAAAGGTTACTAAAAAAGTATACAAAGAATTTTAAAAATATTTGGAAACATGGACCCAACAGGAAAATTAGAATAGTTACAGGAAAAATGTGAGAAAATGCATCTGGAGAAAACAATCCAAACTAAAGATCTCATTGGCACAAGAAACTTGAGGATGCAGAAAGGAGATATTTGAAACAAGAAAAAATATTGTAGCTACAAATTCCCCTTTTACCAATACCGGACAAGAGGGCTACACAGTTATTTTATTAGAGCCTCCTCTTTGAGGATTTTAGCAAACAAAAATATCTCATGCTTTGTGGCTTAATAGACACTATAAAAACTTCAGGAGAAGGAGTCTGCTCCTATCATTTGCAAGGTGGACGACAAAGTGAAGCCATCAAACTGATCAGATCAAAATGAATTTTGAAACCATGGTAGAGAAAATAAAGTTACATCAAGATCAAGTTAGGTGAGAATGGAATGTACCTGTAAACATATTTAATGTAACCAAGTCAGCTTGCTTTTTAAGTTTTTTTTAATTCTCTTTTACTCAATCTACCTTCCTTATTAGTCTTAACTCAGCAGTAACCCACAGTGACATCAAAGACTTCCCTTAAGGGTTCAATAATTATGTTTTTTTTAAACTCATCAAATAGCAAAAGGAAAAACCAGACTTTGGGAATTAGTTTTCAAGTAAACTAAAATGGTTGGCAAACATTTTACAGAACACAGGATTTTAAATTGAAATTAAATATTCCTAAGGAAGACAGACTTCCAGGTTCCTCCCTGTTATGACAAAACACTATAACAGCTTGACTATTTGAACAATACCAAGACCAGTGAGTGGAGATTCCATGGCATTTCAGTTAATGTAGACTATCCATTTGACTTCCAAGTTCTTGCCCAAATTCTAAAATTTCATCTTTTGTAATTGCATTTCTATTTCAGTTTGCACAGGATCATTGGCAAAATGTGGGAAAATCTCTTCCACCCAAAAAAATCAAAGCAGAAATATCCTGGAAATACTGTTTCTGAAGATTCATGGGAAGGCAAGAGTTTCTACCCCCCAATCATTAATTAGAGTCCATCTGTACTTCTTCACCAAGCAGAAGAGGGTATGGATTCTCTCACCTCTATTCCTGGTTTACTGTTGGCCATATCACTTATTACACACTCTGAATTAGAATGATATGCACAACCTCCTTTGTTGTGTTACACAGTCACACATCCGTGGCAAGGCACATTGAGTAGAGGAATTTCAGGAAGAATTTCTTCACTGCAATGGTTGTTAAAACACTGGAATGGGCTGCTCAGGGAGGTGTGGAGTTACCATCTTGGAAGGAGCCCAAGGAATGACTGGACATAGCCTCAGTGCTCTGGTCTAGGTGACAAGGTGAGGATTGGACAAAGGTTGGACTCAATGACCTTGGAGGTCCTTTCCAGCCTCAGTGATTCTGTGGTTCTGTGTGTGTATGCACAGTGTTCGCAAGGCTTTGTCTGCTGCCATGGTACTGATCTGAGTTTGTTTCTTTTCTTTCTCTCTCCCATTTGTTTTCTGGATGTTCCATTGCTTTTCAACACAATTAGCTGTTTTCCACTTGGTATCCAATGCTTGCCATTCTTTTCATGGATTTCAGGTGTCCAAACACAAATTCTCTAAGTCTGTAAAGTTGCCAGCTGCAAAGATGCACAGAAGCCTTACGGAGGCTGCTTTCCCAGACTGCCATTGCCAAGACATTTACAAATAAATAGAAGTAAATTAATATCTTGTGTGACTCTTTTAAAGCAAGAGATTTGGCCCAGTGTGTTTAAAGAAAGCAATTTACTGAAAGGTTTATAGCCAATGTCCACAAAAATTACACCAAAGGCATTTATTTCAATATAACTTTCACAAAGTACTTCTAAGCCCTTCAAATTTATGGTTGTTTTTCTCCCTGCTTTGGTTCTGCACCTTCCCTTCCTAACAAAATTGACAATAAATAGCTTAACTCCATCTAGTCTTAAAACTCTTAATCCTCCTGAGCTTCTTCCTTGTCCCTTTCTTGCTCTTTTAACTGATCCCACTTCTGGTTCTTTCTAGCCTAACCTGATCAGACACAAATCTCCCTTTTCCAACATAACTTTCAATACTTGTAAAGACTTCACCATCACTGAAACCTGATGCCAGTAACTTTCTACAGACAAATTTATCCTAATCTTTATGAACCTTATGGCTAAAAGGTGAACAAAACCTGATCTAACTTTTGGGGTTTTGTTGAATTACCAAGAAGTGACAGGAGATGACACGGTGCATGATTTTCACAGAATTCACAGAATTACTAGGTTGAAAGAGACCTTAAAGGTCATTAAGTGCAAGCGATGCCCCAACACCACAGCTAAACCATGGCACCAAGTTCCACATCCAGTCTTTTTTTAAACACATCCACCACCTCCCTGGGCAGGCCATTCCAGAACTTTATGACTCTTTCCATGAAAAACTTTTTCCTAATATCCAACCTATATTTCCCTTAATGCAGCCTGAGACTTTGTCCTCTGGCTCTGTCATTTTCTGCGTGTCATGTCAAGAGACATGTCTATTATTCTTTTAAAAAGACCTGCATATACCAGAAAATGGCCAGAAAGGAACAATAATAAAGAGATACATAGAAAATCATTCCAGTAACTGAAGAAAGCCTACAAGAAAGATGGAGAAAGAGACTCTTGGCAAGGGCCTGGAGACACAGAACAAGAGGGAATGGCTTCACACTAACAGAAAGTAGGGTTAGATTGGATATGAGGAAGAAATTCTTCCCTGTGAGGGTGCCGAGGCCCTGGCAAAGGTTTTCAAGAGAAGCTGTGTGGGGCTGCCCTATTCCTGGAAGTGTTCCAGGCCAGGTTGGATGGGGCTCTGAGCAACCTGGGACAGTGGAAGGTGTCCCTGCCCATGGCAGGGGGTTGGAATAAGATTATATTTAAGTCCTTTCCAACCCAAAGCATTCTGTGGTTCTATGAATCTCTGAAAATATTTAGGAACTAAGACTGAAAGAGCAGATGCTTGTTCATCTGAAACAAACAAGGGTGATAGAAACATGATATTATGATGGATTATGCTGAAAATAGGACAGAAGTAATTCCTGTCTTGATCCTTGGAAGATAAAACAAGAAAAAAAAAAGTGAGAGAAAAAAAATTACCATGTAGCACGGAGATTTGAAAAGTGCTAGGAAAAGCTTGTTAGCAGCACAGATAGAGAAGTATTAGAGTAGATTACCTAGGGAGGAATTGAAATCTCCACTGCTGGATTTATTTAAGAACAAATTAGACAAACATCTCTTCATAATGATTTAAGTAGAGTTGATTCTACAAAGCACAAGGGATGGCCTCTCAAGATCCATTCCAGTCTTAGCCTATGATTCTAAGTTCCTAATTCTTCAGCTTGTGCTGAGATTTGTCTGGCACTCCTTTCTTTGTCATAAACAAAGGACTCTTGCTGATCCTATAGTTCCTGTCCACAGACTTTTTTCCACTTCAGGCCTCTTCATCACAGGACCTCACAAACCTATAGATTCTTTCACAGCATTTTGCAAATATTAAGCTAAAGATAAGGATTTTGAACTGTGAGAGATGAACTTGAATCACAAAATCACAGAATCACTAGGTTGGAAGAGACCTTAAAGATCAAGTCCAACACATGTCCTGACAGATAGACTGTGGCACCAAGCGCCACATCCAGTCTTTTTTTAAACACATCCAGAGATGGTGACTCCACCACCTCCCCAGGCAGGCCATTCTAGAACTTTATCATCCTTTCTATAAAAACCTTTTTCCTAATATCCAACCCATATTTCCCCTGGCATAGCTTAAGACTGTGTCCTCTGGTTCTGTCAGTTGCTGCCTGGAGAAAGAGACCAACCCCGCCTGACTGCACCCACCTTTCAGGTAGCTGTAGAGAGTGATAAGGTCCCCCCTGAGGCTTCTTTTCTCCAGGCTAAACACCCCCAGCTCCCTCAGTCGTTCCTCATAGGGCTTGTGTTCCAAGCCCCTCACCAGCCCCATTGCCTTCTCTGGGTGTGCTCAAGCCTCTCAACATCCTTCCTAAACTGAGGGGCCAGAACTGGACACAGCACTCAAGGTGTGGCTTCACCAGTGCCAAGTACAGGGGAAGAATGACCTCCCTGCTCCTGCTGGCCACACTATTCCTGATACAGACCAGGATGCCATTGGCCTTCTTGCCCAGGGCACACTGCTGGCTCATATTCAGCTGGCTGTCAACCAGTGCCCCCAAGTCCCTTTCTGCCTGGGCACTGTCCAGACACACTGTCCCCAGCCCATAGTGCTGCAGGGGGTTACTGTGGCCAAAATGCAGGACTCGGCACTTGGATTTATTAAACTTCATCCTATTCAACTCTGCCCATTCATCGAATCATTCCAGGTCTCTCTGCAGAGCCCTCCTACCCTCCAACAGATCGACACACATTCCCAGCTTAGGGTCATCCACCAATTTACTAATGAAAGACTGAATCCCCTCAGCCATGTCATCAATAAATATATTGAACAGAACTGGCCCCAGCACAAACCCCTGAGGGACACCCCTGGTAACAGGCCACCAGCTGGATGCAGCACCATTCACCACCCCTGTCTGGGCCCAGTCATCCAGCCAGTTCCTAACCCAGCAAAAAGTGCTCCTGTCCAAGATGTGTACTGCCAGCTTTTCCAGGAGTGTGCTGTGGGAGACAGTGTCAAAGGCCTTGCTGAAGTCCAGGTACACAACAGTCACAGCCTTTCCTGCATCTACCAAGCGGGTCACCTGGTCATAAAAGGAGACCAGATTGGTCAAACACGACATATCCCTCCTAAAGCCATGCTGGCTGGTCTGATACCCTGGCCATCCTGCAAGCGCTGCGTGGTGACACTCAGTATAAACTGTTCCAGAACCTTACCACCTTCCCACCCTTTTCGTGAATGGGCGTCACTTTGGTGAGCTTCCAGTCATCTGGAACTTAACCAGTGAGCCAGAACTGCTGGTAAATGATGGAGAGTGGTTTTGCAGGTTCATCTGCCAGCTCCCTCATCACCCTGGGGTGGATCCCATCTAGTCCCATGGATTTATAAACATTCAAGCAGCTCAGCAGTTCTCGGACTGCCTCCTCCTGTATAGCAGGGAGACCATTCTGCTTCCTGACACCATCTGCCAACCCAGGAGGACAGCTGTCCTGAGGACAAGCCATCTTCCCACTAAAGACTGAGGTAAAGAAGGTATGAAACACCTCCACCTTCTCCTCATCTGCAGTTACTGAGTTCCCTCTCTCATCCTATAGAGAGCAAAGGTTGGTCTTACCCTTCCTATTGCTGTTAAGATATTTGTAAAAACTTTTTTATTATCCTTTACAAATGCCATAGCGACCCCCTTAAATACTTCCTGAGAGATCTGACCCTCCTTCCAAAGATGATACATCCTCTTTTTATTCCTAAGTTCCTTCGAAACCTTGTTTCCTATCCAGGCTGGACATTTACCTCATTAATTCATCTTTTAGTACACAGGGACAGTCTGATGCTGTGCCCTCAAGATCTCTGTTTTGAAGCATGCCCACCTTTCCTGGGCTCCTTTGTTGTTAAGGCTGTTTCCCAAAGAGTTCTCTGAATATGTTTCCTAAATAGGCCAAAGTCTGCCCTCCAGAAGTCAAATGAAAAGTGTTATTGATATTCCTCCTGATTTCACCAAATATCAAGACCTCTATCATTTCATGATCACTGTGCCCCAAACAGCCTCCAACCACCAAATCTCCTACCAGCCCATCTCTATTTGCAAACAACAGGTCTAACCTCTCCTGATGGGCTCGTTCACCAGCTGTGACAAGAAAGTTGTCCTCCACACACTCTAGGAACTTCCTGGACTGCCTCTTTTCTGCTGTATTAAGTTCCCAGCAGATGTCTGGAAGGTTAAAGTCACCTTCAAGAACAAAGGTTGGTGATCCTGAAACATTCTCCAGCTGCTTAGAGAATAAGAGGTCTACTTCTTTGTTTTGGTTCGGTGGACAATAATAGACTCCCAGTAGGATGTCAGACTTGTTGGCTTTCCCCTTAATTCTTACCCATAGGCATTCAATTTCATTGTCATTATTTTCAATACTCATAGCACCAAGATCCTCCCTAATATAAAGGGCCACCCCTCCACCTCTTCTCCCTTTCCTGTCTCTTCTGAAGAGTTTCTAGCCATCCAGTGCAGCACTCCAGCTATGAGAGTCATCCTGTCAGTTTATCGGCTGTTTTATGGCCTGGAAAGGCTCGGGGATGGTCTTGGGCAACCCGCACTTCAAAGGACGAGAAGAGGCTTCAGGTTTTTCTCGGTCTCCAGTGTTTATTAGTTGTTTATCTAAAAGATTTTCTCTCAGCCCAAAAGAGGTCTGCACAGCAAGTCAGCCATGAGCACACTGTGCCCCCGGGGCGGTCACCTATCTTTATACTCAAAATTACGTATACAATATTTATCAATTTTCCCCAATACCTTTTACCCTTATTGACCAGTGCACTTTTAGTAATAACCAATCCCAAAGTGTCAACATCACCACAGAAGATGGAGGCTAAGAAGAAGAAGAAGAAGGACAGGACACGCCCCAATTCCTCCATCTTACTTCTCTAGACCCCCCCTGTACAGAAATTCTAAACCCTGTGTCTTGCACTCTAATTAACTTATCCCTTCACCATTTACCCCAGTGAAATCCTCCCATCCTCATACAGGTGTTGTCTCCCGTGTAGGATCAAAGTCCAGCCACCAGACACTTCTGGCAACATTCCAGGACCTCCGAGCCCCCCAAGGGTGGTCTCAGTCACTCTGCACATCAGTCCTGAGGTGCTGAGATCCCACATCATCCCACCATATTTCTGTGATGGCAATTACATCATAGCTCTGCTCCTTCACTGTGGCCTCCAGCTCTTCTTGTTTGTTACCCATGGTGAGTGCATTGGTATGCATGCACTTCAGCTGGGCTACTGATTTCACTCCTAAGTCAGGCTTACCACACTTGGGCCTGCTTCCAGAGAGCCTAGCTGCATTCCTTTCCCCCTTCAAACTAGTTTAAAGCCCTCTCAGTGAGTTCTGCCAGTTCACAAGCCAAAATCCTTCTACCTTAACAGAGAGATGAAGTCCATCTGGTTCCAGCAAGCCAGGTGCCTTAAAAGGTGCCCCATGATCAGAGAACCCAAAATTCTGCTGATGACACAAACCCTTGAGCCACTTGTTGGTAATGTGGGCTCTCCTATTCCCTCTTGTCATTTGTCCCTACCACCAAAGGGACTGACCAGAACACCACCTGTGCTCCTTCCTTATCAACCACTTGACCTAGTGCCCTAAAGTCCCTTTTAATTGTCCTGACACTCCTCTTTTTAATCTCATCATTGCCAGCCTGGAGTATCAGCAGTGGGTAATAATCAGAGGGCCAAATCAGCTCAGGAAGTCTCTTGATAATATCCCATAGCCAGGCCCCAGGGAGGCAGAAAATCCCTCTATGGGATGGGTCCAGTCAATATATGGGGCCCTCGGTTCCCCTCAGAAGGGAGTCACCCACTACAACTATACCTCTTTTCTTTTTGATGTTACAGGTGGTGATCCTTCTGACAGATGAAGCATAATTGGGCAGATAATTTTCTTCTACATCATCTGGCTGACCCTCCTCATCCAGAGCCTCATACTGTTTCTGAAGTGGCACCTGGGTAGGTGATGGGGGTCACAAGGAATTTTAATTACCTCCCCATGTAGGGACCCATTCCCACTCCCCTTCATCCAGCAGGTGTTCTCCTATTTTCTGATGGGGGAGGCCTTCAGAAAATCAGAAAAATATGGTGGTTCATCAAATATGCCACAGAGCCTGCCCAGAGTTTGCTCTCCAGCCTCTCAGTTTGCCCTGCAGTTGGTACAATCTCTGGCAGGGAGCAGTTTGACATCCCATGTGGGACAAGCTGTAATTTGTGATGTGCTAGTGCACTGGGTTTGCGTGACAACTCAAAGACTGGGAGTACTTCGTTGTACTGTGAGCATCATCCACATCATAACAGAGGAGACAGTCATGAAAAAGCTGAGAAACAGACACAAAAGAGAGGAGGTTGCTGCCAAGTCAGCAGTGAAGGAATATTTCTGCATTACGGGATAGCAATGGAAGAAGAGTAGTACTAGAGTGTGCTGTCTGTTCTCACGGTCTTTTTTGGTTGAGGTTTTTTGGTTTTGTTTTTTTTTTCTAAATTTGTTTTTGTTTTGTTTTAGCCAAATATTTTGATCTGGGAAATAGGAAATAGAGGAATAACATCGCTACCATGCTATATCATGAACTCCATCATGTCCGCTTGCTTTTCCCCCATTTGCTCCTGTTATTTATCTCCTGTTTGAGCTGGGCTTACCTAGCAGAGCTGAAGACTTGTAGGTGGCTTGTTGCTTAAGGAACTTTGCTGGAACATGAAGAGAAAAAATGGATTCAAATCCTCCCTGCAAACCAAGATGCTGGGAATATGACCCTATTCTAGAGACATCTCAGCATCTAATGCCAGGGGAAAGTCCAAAGTCTACCTGTTCTTAGTATGATAATTATTTATGATTTTAGTCAGTGCACTTTCTTTAGTCAGGATTAGAAATGAATCCTTGGATGAGAGAGAATCATTAGAGCAAATCAAAGGATGAAACTATGAACAAAATCAGGGACATTTTAAATACCAATAAACAAGTACATCTCATTTTCAGTCAGTTCAGGTTATGTCTGGAGATCCCATGGCTCATTGGAAAGCTCTTTGTGAATAAAGTCACATGATTTATTGTTTTGAAACAGCTCTGTTGGTGAGCACCTCGAGCTCGGGATGATGTACCTAAGGCATCATAGATATCCACCCAGACCTTGATGCAAAAATTGCTGATGGTACTGTGACCTGTGGCTGTCATCATCACAAAGAATTCATGTTACACATTATGAAGTAACATGACAAAGTATTTCTTCAGTTGTCATTGTGTTATTGCACACTGTACAATGGCAGATGGGCATTCTCAGCAAAACATGATCTGTTCTTACCTCATAAGCCTTTTCAACATTCATTATTAACTTCAGAGTGCTGAACAGTAAGGTATAGGTGAGGATTTGCTAAATAAACATTGATACTCAAAACTGTATCAGTTACAGTCCTTTGTCTAAACACAGCCACAAATTGCATTGGGCTGGAGAACACTCATGAGAAATTTATACATTAATGCTTTTATAATATGCATCTATAGAATAATTAACACAGTAAATTAGCCCAGGGAGAGGAGATTTACCTCTTCTTCTTCCAGTCCAGTTAGATCCCAGAAGTAACTCAATCTCATCTGCAAACGCTTCCATTGTTCAAGGAACATGGTAGCTTTAAAAGAAATTAAACAATTTAAAAAATGATAAATCCAAAGCCTTGTGGTAAACATTTGTGTTACTTATAAGCTTCAACTGATATTTGAATCCCGTTATGCTAGACCCTTTAAAATTAAGAACTAAGAAATAGCCTCAGGCCCAATTTTAACAAAGAATTCAAGCAAAGCAGTGGGACAATAATTACTATATTTTAAAAATAAAATACAGAAGGATGGAACATGGGTTGTCCAGAGCCACTGTTAAGGTCTTGCCAGGAAATGGAACTGAGCCCAAAACTCTGAGTATCCATGGATGACATCATCTCTCCTAATTCACCATGAAATGTTCTGAGGTAGGTTTAGCCTGCTACCAAAATAACTAGGATCCCCAGCAAGATGTAGAAAGAGATATTTTGAAATATATTACATGTAATATATTTCAATGTAAAAATGCTTTTTACTGTCAAAGACGTGGTGATTTTGCCCTAAAGGGCTGGCCTCTGGTTCAGCCTCCTGCCTCTCCTTTTTTTACTAATAAGAAGGAACAGATATTTTCCTCTTGTCCCATATTTACATATTTTTCTCCTGGCTGGCCTCTCATAATTGCTGTTAACTGTTAACTTTTCCTAGTTGCTCCTAATTTATGGACTTACAGATTTATTAGAAAAAGAACTTCTATATCTTGGGTTGTGGACAGGTATTTTCAGATAACAATATCAGTATCAGTACTAAACTGGTACATGCCAACTAAAAACACCAAAACTCTACAAGTAAAGCTGTACCTATAAAACCTGGGGCACTGTTTTTCATTTTCTTATGCTTCACCTCACTTTTTCAGTGGGTGAAAAGGGTATTATAAAAACACTGTTAGATCACAGCAGTGTTTATATCACTTTGGACATCTTGTAGATAACCCCACAAGACAGACAACAGTGGAGAATCCAATCAGCTTCTCTTGACTGCATCTACACTGTCAGATAACACTGAGAAAAGTGGGAACTCTGTGAAAATAACCTGTCTCTTACAAGTCATTATCTATCCCAACAGTTAGCTGCAAATATTTTCTTCACAGGTATCATCCCATTATATAAGAAATAAATATCATTTAAAGAGGGGACTGGCAGCACACTGAAAGCAAATCCGGCCATTAAGCAGTGAAGTTGCTGTTTGTGTTCCTCCCTTTTAGAAGAGAAAACATATAAAAGCTTTGTTTAGCATGGTTTGAAAACTCAAGGGTTTTTAGATATCCTAAATACAAAAACATTTGGTTATTTTCTAGGGTGCTATTACTCATTCCACTCTTTTCTGTTATACAAAAGCTCAGTTCAACATTTAGCTCTATAAAAACGTACTTGGCTCGATGCAGCAGCTGCTCTGAAATCAGCACATCTGAGCTGATTTACACCAGGAGAAAAACTAAACTGATAGAGAGAAGGTTTGGATTGGATATTGGAAAGAAATTCTTCTCTGTGAGGATGGAGAGTTCCTGGCACAGGTTTCCCAGAGAAGCTGTAGTTGCCCCATCGCTGGAAGTGTCCAAGGCCAGGCTGGATGGGGCTCTGAGCAACCTGGGGTAGTGGAAGGTGTCCCTGTCTACGGCAGAGCAATTGGAACTGAATGAGGTTTAAGGTCCCTTCCAACCCATTTGGGTAATTTGTGATTCTGTAAAATTTCTAGTTAAGGCATCTGACACTGAAATTTACACCAGAACCCAGTCAGCCAGGCATTACTGTGAATATGGACATTTGCAGCAGGACTGCTAGAATCACAAAGATACTTCATGAGGAATCAGGATCAGCTACTAGAAGCATGAGTCCTTTGGAGATATTAACCATAGGAAGCCTTCTGCTTTCTAAAGAATGGGAGAAGACAAGCAAGACAAATGAATTCCTGTGCCCAATACCCTCACGAAATTAAGCTGCCCCAGATCACCACAGTTTGCTCTTTTAACTATACAGCTGGAATAGGTGTGTGAGTGAGCTCTGCCATTAAACAGATTGATCTCTAGATATAACCAGCACAGCCTCTAATAGTAGGGCAGCAAAATTTGATGTAATACTTAATATGAAAGCTGGGCAGAGTTAGTAAAGACTCCATTATTTTGCTTTGCTTTTTGTGTGTGCCAGCTGTATTTCCTTGAACTGACAAGCTCAGTCATCATGGTCCCAAGAACAGACTTTTCTAATCTGTGGGAAACTATTTTTGGAGGAGGGCTACAGCCCTGAAAGAATTTTGTTATTTTTATATGCCTTTTTTTAAAAGCAGTGCATATGGAACTTTTCATACTGTTCTGTTCCAGAACAGGTTCTACTAATTTGTCTTAGTGCAAGGATATATCAACGTTTTCTTTTGCACCTTGCATTGCTGATACTAAAATACAATTTTTATGGATGAGGTTCAGTGGCAATTGTCATTTGCATGGATGCCAGTTTACAGTAGAGTTTTTTGTCAGGAAAATTATATTTTATTTATCTTAAGCTTCACAGCAGCAGGTGACACTTAACCTGCCAGTCTACTCTGTAATCTGAAGTAGTATAATGAATCCTTCTGAGAGTCTATAAATAATCCACTTTTTTCTATTTCTCAGTCATAATTCTCTCTAATGTTTGCTCTAGGGCTTCCAGGAACTGGTAAAGAAATGCTTCTTGCTTCCATGGTCTGTTCTGTCTGCAAGTTCCTTAAAAACCTTCTGCTGTCCTCACCCAATGCCAAGCCACCAATCAGTCCTTTCTCAAACAAGCCGTAAAATCTTAATAGGCTTGCAAAGAATAACATGCTGGTTGCAGAGGGATGGCTATAACAGAATAACATATTTTCTCAGTTTCATATTAAGAATGATAATTTCATTTTGGGAACAATGAATAGGGAAATAAAAAAAATCATTTTACAGCAGCAATAACACATTTAACTTTACAATAAACAAGCTGTAGAGTAAAGGAGAGCATAACACCAGCAAAAATTCATGCAAGCACAGTATACATGCTTGCCAGGGCAGAGGTGAGGTCAGAAAAACAGGAGTAATACTACAATGCATTCATTCATGTTTATGAAGTGTTTTGATACCCTCATGGAGACAGGGATATTTGCCATTAAAGAAAAGCAAGCTTGTTGAAATGGAATATTCTAAAATATATTATAATTTAAATGATAGTGTCCCATTGCTCTTGGAATCCCATAAAATTTTGATAAAATTATGTGACTGAATTGTCCCACAAGAAAGTGGGACCAAGACTAAATTAGACTGTTTCAGCTGTTTGCACCGTACTAATCCTCAAATACATTCTGGTCCCAAATGCAGATGGTATTAAATGAGTGTGATATGTTGATGGAAAATGAAGAAAAATTAGCAAACACATGGCAAAGTTTAGAAGTGCCATTAACAGCACAATGTCCACTGTGGAGAAAATGGCCTCAGGATGTACCAGGGGAGGTTCAGGTTGGACTTCAAGAAGAATTTCTTCCCATTGTCATTGGAAGGGGCTGCCTAAGGTGGTGATGGAGTCACTATCCCTGGAGATGTTTAATAAACAACTGAACATGGCACTCAGTGCTCTAGTTTAGTTGACAAGGTGAAGATCAGTCAAAGGCTGGACTTGACGATCTTTTAGATCTTTTCCAGACTTGGTAACTCTGTGATTCTAAACACGGCAGTAGAGGAAGAAAAAACATTTTTTTTCTTCTCTGAACTACACAACTCCATTTGTTCCAGCGCTTGCTGTTGATGGTGATATTTCTATCCCCAGTCTCAATACAGACAGTTCTCCCTGGACTTCTGAGGATTGCCAGCTTCCAAAAGCCATAGGGATCCCATTCAATCAAACAGCACTTTGTCAATGCCATGAAAAGTCCAAATAGCTTGCAAAGCAATACTTACCCCAGAGAGCCATAAAGATGGAGAAGAAAACTGTGGCAGGGTTGTCAAATAAGTGACTCGCTCGAGCGGTGGCACAGGCAGAGCTGAGGTTCCAATAATCACAGAACTTGTCACAGAGGGGGCACATGGTGAAGGCATTGCGTTGGTCACACATCTCTTTGCTGTGACAGACAAGGGCACAGGTTCCTCTGAGTATCCCAGCTCAGAAACTGTGGATGTGCAGTACTGATATCAAGCAGCACATCACAGCTATTACAAGCTGTCTGCAATATCTGTGGCCTGCCCTTGCAGAGAGCAGGAGCTGTGTGTTTCTTCAAGGTTCATTGCCATGGATAGTAATTTTTTAAACCCTTATAGGCACCTTGCCAACAGGCAAATGATGCAACACTCAACCAGACTGATCACTGCACTCTATTAGTGAGTTAAGGAAGACAACACCACTGAAGACAAGGTTAACCACACTAAAAAACCAAAATTCAAACACAAAAGTGGAGTTTGCCTCTCTGCAGTCAAGTTATGTGATTTGATACAGATCAGATTTAAATCACTGAAAAGAAAGACTGAAGTGGTCTCAAAAGAAATTCAGTGCTTTTGTCAAAATATGCATTTTTTAATATGCTGGCACAAAAATATGAGAGAAAAGATTTTTTACAGATTTTAAGATCTTTACTTTTAAGATCTTTACTATCATTTAAACTCCATCTTGTTTGCTATGTATGTATTCAGTTTCTAAAACTCTTTGAAAAAAACATTATCAGTATCACTTTAACAGGACAAACACTTCAGGGCTGAGAATGCTTTCAGTATTTTCCATGAGGTTTGGATGTGAAAGCCTTTCATACCTGCTCAGTCTCACTTAGGTGAACTGAGTAGTGCAAAGTTCAAATGTCCTTGCCAGGATCGTGAGCTGAGTTGGCACATTATTTCAATGATAGCTGGCATACGGTGATTATGATTGTTCCTATATGGACCATCCCGAAATAGGTTTTTCCTTATGACTTCTAATGGAAAAAAAGGACTATTCAAGTTCTATTACGAATATGTTTATATTATATAGTTTGAAAAGCATGCAGCTGTTTCCAGCTCTCATGTTGTTACAGTAATTCTGTATTTCAAAAGGCAGCAGAGGGTGCTGCAGATACATCTCAGCCATAAATCTCATTGCAGTTTAAATGTTAGTACAAGCTTTCACCCCGACAAGCACTAAGATTTATTCAGATCAAGCTAAGAAAACAGACCCTGCCTCAGATGTGGTGCTGTTCATCATTTACCTATCAGTAACCTTGTCCTACTGCAGTGATTTTAAAAGCTTACAGTTCAGGGACTGTCATGAGTGTGATCAGCATACAAGCACTGCAGTATCTTGTCTCCAGCAGAAATCAAACACAGATAAGACACTGAATTTTTTTTTCCACTGGGAAGCAGACATTAACATGACGGTATCACTTTGGCAGTCTTTGCGTAGTATATTCCCCTCAGGACACACAAAACTCAACATTATTTTTTGTCTAGAAGGGGAATACTGTGAAGACCAAATATAGAATCACAGAATGGGTTGAGGTGGAAAGGACCTTAAAGATCATCCAGTTCCAACTGTCCTGCCATGTCCCAGGTTGCTCAGAGCCCCATCCAACCTGGAACACTGCCACGGAAGGGGCAGCCACAGCTTCTCTGGACAACTGTGCCAGGCCCTCACCACCCTCACAGGAGCAATTTCTTCCCAATATCCCATGTAAACGTGCTCTCTGTCAGTGTGAAACCATTGCCCCTTGTCCTGTCACTCCAGGCCCTTGTCAAGAGTCTCTCTCCATCTTTCCTGTGGGCTCCCTTCAGGCACTGCAAGGGCACAATGAGGTCACCGCAAAGCCTTCTCTTCTCCACGCTGAACAATCCCAATTCCCTCAGCCTTTCCTCCCAGCCAAGCTGCTCCATCCTTCTGCTCCCCTTGGTGTTCCTGCTCTGGCCTGGCTCCAGCAGCTCCCTGTCCTTGCTGTGCTGGGCCCACGGCTGGATGCAGCTCTGCAGGTAGGCTCAGTAGAGAGGGGCACAGGGGGACAATCACATCCCTTGATCTGCTGGCATTTGCTAAGTCTTGTACTATTCTTCATCTTACTTGTACAAATGGTCTGATTTTAATGGGAATCAAGTGTTTCAGGAGTCATGAACACTGTTGGCATTAATTTCGGTGAGTTTCATATAACAACTTTCTGATTGAGCAGTGAACTATGTGCACTCATAAAAAGCAAATTAATATCTTAGAAAATAAACTCAATACACTGGACTCACTACACATTTCTGTTTCAGGAAGTGAGACACTGACCAATCAAATAAATATATGCCCTTCAAATAGCTTTTCAATGCCTCTGTGTTTGTAATGCTCCCAGGGTTGGTAATTATACATCACTGTTCTTCAGACAACTAAAACCAGTTATTCTCACTACAGATTAATAAGAAAAAGCACAGTCTTATAATTTTCAAATAGCAAACCATGGATCACAGATAAGCTTACCTAGGAATGTCACTTTCGATGGTTAGACATCCATATAGAAATACAATAATCCCAACTACTGAAGATGGAATGAGGAATTCTGTGTATAAACCCAGCCATGCAAAATAAAGTCCTATCTTTTCTCCAAAATACTTCCTGAAAAAGAGGGAAAAAAGAAGAAGAAAAATCACATGCCAAGGATATAATTTTAAAATGTGTTTTACAGCTTCTAAACAGACCCAGAAAGTTAAAATACGAATTGTGAAAGACATGAATGAAAACCCTGAGGATCTTGAAGACAATGGGACCAATGAAGGGGATGATTTAGTCATTTGGCAACTTGGGCTTCTCTGTTTTGAGAAGATGGTCCTGGTTCATTCTCCTGAGCTGAAATTAAGCAAGTATCACTGCAATACATAATATCTGTTCAGAGAAAACTGTGGTCTTTGCATCTCTTAAAAGAAGTCAGTGAAATAGGAGAAAACATTGGAAAATACTTGATGCCTCAGAGGAGCACAATATATTTTGCCTCTGTAGTACTCCTGGATTCTGTTAGTGAGAGTCATAGAAATAACATCTATGGGACCATACTGACAACATCCTCTAGTATCTTAAAAGATGACTAATCTGGAACTGCTGCTAAAGGAGGAAAGTTTACTTGCAGACTTAGCACTGGCTTTTCAGAAAGAATAATTTTGTCAGGTTAACAGCCCCTGGACAGGTGGTTAGAAAAAACAGTGTCTGTTCTGAGGAACAACCCACTGCAGATGTTGATAAATAACTGGTAGAACTCAGCCCAGCATCTTCATGAATCACACTGCAAGAAGTAAACTAAGCATAGATGACCCTCACTGATCATTCTAATGTACAGTTAGGAGTGATTACAAATATTGCAAAACCCAAAGACCTTCATAGAACTGAAGAATTCCCCAAAATTTAGATAAAACCCAACAAGGTTAAAAACATTTCACAAGCCAGAGAAGAAGATGGACGGTGTTGTACAAAACGCAGCTACAAAGAGAGCGCTCAAGTTACGGCATGGAGTGTGAGTCAGTGAGACATTTACACTTTGATAGCAGCAAAAATTACAATAAAATCATGATATTGTGTCTAATAAAAGAAAGACAACCTCCTCATAAAGGTTGAGCACGATCCCAGTCTGAGATTTATTCTGATGCCATTTACCTTAGGAAAGATTTATCCAAGTTCAGCACCCCAGATTTGCATCATTCCTACTGAAAATGCTTAAATGAGATTTTTGGAGGCCCAAACTGAAATTTTCTACTCCAGAAGTTGGGTCTAAGGGTCAGACATGCCACAGGAGAGACAGAGCAGGAGTGCAACCATGGCAGAGAACCAAGGGACAGCAAAACAAGACTCCACAGTCACTTCCATCTCAGAAGAGGTGGATAAGGGAAGCAACAGTGAGGGATTTTTATTGCTACTGATCCTGCTGTTGTTCTCACACCATCATAGCTGCAACTAACTCCACACTTCCAGGCTCTCCCATGGAAAACTGGCAGTCCAATCCTGCCTATTTCAGTTTTGCCTTCTTTGAGTGCCTCTATTTCTCATGTCTAACCAAACTTGCTTATGCTTTAGAAAGGATGCATGCAATCCTTAAGGAGAAAGCACAACAAAAGCATTTTGAGGAAATACACAGACAACATTATCTTTAGTATGAGGGGATGCCATCCAGAACCTGGGAAATTTTACGAATCTTCAAGGAAAAGAGTATAGCCCCTATACCTGACGCTGCAAGGTACCCTAAGCCACAAACTGTATGAATTATCAAACAGCACAAGTGAAATCTTCACAGCATGGCTTGATTAGCACTAAGTTAAGATTTGAAGCACCTTGGGACAATGGATGTACAGAGAATACAAGGAAATATTATATGATATAGCATATTTTATGAAGTGATGGATATTTGCATTGCAAATACAAGCCATATACTGTGGGACTGTCCTCTAACCTGGCACATGTCAGGTAATTTTGGTGGTAATTATAAGAATTACCTTTTTTTTTCACATTTGAAAATAAATATATATTTTTAATATACCTGTTTGTTAGTATACTATGTTGTTATTATAGCTTGTTTAACACACACATTTTAATACACATTTTTTAATATGAAATGAGAGAAGGCATAATTGATTGAAATACAGAACTAACCAGAAGGCCTAAAGGTTTTCTTCAAGCCTCTTGTGTGAGTCAATGAACAGCAGCAATGGTGTTGGAACAGCACAGGATAGAAGGAAAATCCATTTGCTCTCAAGTTTCCTCCTGACTGGGAAATGACAACCTCAAATTTGACACTAAAGCAGGAAAAGGAGGACCAGAGGGAGATTATCCTGATTATATCTTCTTACTGCTTCCTTGTTTGTTTGTAGAAATGGGCAATGGGCACAGCTAGTAAAATGTTTCAAATAGGTCAGAGCAGGCACAAAAAAATTGTCCAAAGTTGTTCAAAACTCTCTGTTCTTCTGACAAAGGGCCATAGATTAGCACAGAAAGAGTTCAAATGCCAGCAGCACTAAAGAGTAGCTGATCAGGGTCAGGAAAGTTGAAGTTTATGGCTCAAGAGGCTTCCCTTTAAATTTTTAAGCCTTCCAGTGAGAAATGTGACCTGTAACCTATAAAGCGAAGTGTTGCTATTTGTATCCATGCCAAAAGAAAGTGAGAAGAGCTCAACAATGTCCTGGCAGTATGGAAAAAATGCAATTGCTAAGAAGAAAACTGCACTGTGTTTTGTGACTTAACTGTTTTGAAAAATGAAAATAATTAAGGTGCTGTGCCCAAGCTCAGCCCACCAATGTGCTAGAAAGTGAAATAATCTAAGGAGAAGTAATGACAGAGCTTGGAAACATAATGAACAACTTAGATGTGAACTTATCAAGTCAGAAAAACACAGGACATAGACATGTCTTTTCTGTGACGCATTCCAAGAACTCTTCTCTGGTTCCTCTGAATAGCAGTCATGGTGTGCAAACACCTGTGACCCCCCGTATCAACATCTACTGCAGCTGCTGCTGGATTCAGTAGTAAATGAACAGAGGGGGAAAAATGTGCTTCAAGGGTAGAGGATGATGTAAGGCAAGAAAAAGTATTTTTACAAGTTTTTACATGTTTACACCAAGAACTTGGCCTGTTCTCTCATTTACATTGGGATAAAACCAGTCTGATTTTATTATCCTACAGGAATTATCCACGATTTATGCTGGCATGGCAAAAGAGGAGAATTGAGGCCAGAGTCTTGCCCTGCCTCAGTAGCTAATTCACATATGACTCACATATATCCAGGCAAAGCTAAGAACTAATCCTTTCCGAAGTGCGCTCATAGATACTATAGAATGTCACAAAAAAAGTGTGCGCTGGCACAAAGGGAAATGCCCCTTTATATACACATATTCCATGGAGGCAGGGGTTATTCCCAAACTAAAGGGCAAATGGCTTTGATAAAGAATGTGCAGTTCTCCTATCAAGAGCAGCACCCAAGGCTTTTCTTATGTATGTTGATATATCATAAGATGAAATTTTGTGCTTCTCATTTTAGAAGACTTTATAAAGGCTGGTTAAATGACCACCTACCAAGTACTGAGTTCTCATGAACAAGAATCATGTCTTTCAATAAAGATTTGGTCAAATTACCCATAACTCCTGAACAAACTGAACAAAAGCTGCTCTTCCAGCAGATTATCAGAAACAGTATTAAAAAACTCCCAACAGCAACAGCAGCAACAACCACCTGTAGAAAGTGTATTCCCTCCCAGAATTAGAAGTGCTGAGAAGGTCACAGCAGAAATATTGGCTTGGTTCCCTCTGCTTTACCCATATAACATTTAAACCAGACATCTGCAATGCACTTTGGTCTGTCTGGTTGCAAAACCAACATCAAACAGAATAACTGATTATTAAACTCTCTGCTCGCACGTTGGTCATAGTGCTCCCATGCCAAGTTGTGCAATTTATAAATAGACTAAGGTTTGGGGAAGGGGGGGAGAAAGAGAGAAGGAAAAAACCCTTCCTTTTTGACTTTGTGGAAACAAGTGTGGGTACCTGGAATGTGAACAAAGCATGTGGTGCGTGACACACACTGGAAAGAACTCTGGAGATGTTCAGGAACAAAGCTAAAAAAGCAAGGAAAAGGCATTGTGGACACTGAGTCACCTAACCAGGAAATCGGTGCAGAACTCTTCAGTTTTTAAATTTCCACAGCCCACTCTAGGCCAGCTGTTATTTCATGTCTCCATTTCATTCCATCAGCCTTTTGGTGGAGGCGCCATTTAGATGCGATAGTTTCTATGCAAAACAAAACTATTTACAGTTGCCTCTTGGGTAGGTTTCCCCTGTGCAAAAGGTCACACATACATCTAATGCCTTCAAAATAAACTTATTTGACAGTTTGGTCATGAAATTCTGGTGTTTCTGCTGTAGGAGAGGAGGAAAAGCAGTTTAGTTTCATGTCAGAACATCTTTACTGCCAAGGCTATTTTAAAACTATTTTTCCCTGCCCAGGCGCACATTCCATCTCTGACCTGCAGCAACAGCGCCCAGGAACACAATTTATTCTTTCAGCAATTTTGCAACCAGAAGAAAATGAACCATTATGCTGCAGGTAGAACTATGACTACCCTTAGAAAGTGAGAAGCAATTTCTAGCACATGGTAAGTTCAAAACAGAGGTATTTCATTTGATTCTGAGATAATAGTTCCCACCATTCGAAGTTTCCATCTCAAAACTGCAGACTTCTTTCAGAATGACTGCTGGAGTATATAGAAAGCCCCAGTCACTACAAGATAATCAGGAACATTGCTGAACACCCCAAGATTTCACTCCAGGTAGAGCTGCCTATGTCCAAACTTTTCTGGATTTCCCATTCTTTCTTTGCTTGAAAATTTTCTCAGGGCAAGATTCAAGCATTTATTACAACCATCTGGGACACCTGGGTGGAATTACTGCTCAGCAGCAGCACTGAGGCTGCTGTGCATTCAGAGATCATGGAGATTTCCACCAGGGTTGTGCCTGACAGCACATATTCCATCCAAGGAATCTCAAGAAGGAACATATCAGTGCTAAATCCAGATACTCAGAGAGTGCACCAAATGGAGCAATATGGAAGCCAAGAAAAGATCCTGGCAGAAGACAATACTTTTTTAATTAAAATTTTAAGAGTGGGAAAAATAACAACTACAGAAGCTCAGACAAACTGCAATGCATCTGAGTTTGAGGTAGGAAAGAAAATGTCCTTTAGAAAGGCCAACTGGTTCTGCATACAGAAAACAAAGAAAGGAGACTTCATCCAAAGTAAAAGCATGTTTTTCCCCCTTATAATGGGCATAAAAATCAAGAATGTCCAGTAGAGATTGATTAAAAGTGTGGTTTTGAATGGATTTTAGAACCTGAACCTTTTCCCCTGAAAACAGAATGAAAAAATGTGCCACCACAGCCATTTAATCAAGCCGTTTTCATTAAAGTTCTTGTTTGAAAATATTACCCAACAAATATTTGCCATTAGGTATATATTTCCTCCAATGGTATAAAAGTTTGGAGTCAAACTTACCTAAATTACAGATATATTTATCTTTCAAGGCACTGTGGAATTTTAATTGTGATTTCTTATAGGAGAAGAAAAAATTACTCTGTCAAAATACTGCAACTCTATGGAGAGCAGAAGCTGCAAATTTTACTTAGAGGTAAAACTATGTTTTTTCTTTGGTTTTTTTGGCTCTTAAGAAAAATAACTCTTCAGCAAAATAGCAGGGAGAAGCTGATGTTGTGGAGGAAGGGGATATTCAAATTCTCAAATTCTAGTGGATTAAAAAACCCAGGGGAAATATTATTATTTTTAATAATAATAATTGGTGATAATAATAGTAATAATAGTAATAATAGTAGTAATAATAATAATAATAATAATAATAATAATAGTAGTAGTAGTAGTAGATAATAAGTCAGGATTTGTGTATTAAATGCAATTTAAAATAGCAAAAGGACAAACCTTGAAAAGAGCTAAAACTAGGACAAACCACTCTAAGCCTCACAGATTCACAAACTTTATTCTTCCATTCCAAGAAATTGTCAGAATACAGCTGAAAGTGCATAGCTTGTGGTGAGGGATTATAAACTGCAAAAAGCCTTTGTTTACTGACTGTAGGAGAAAGAACAATAGAAGCATAATAAGTAGACATGTAATGTGTTTGAGACAGAAATTAACGCTGACAACTGCCAAATGGATAAGCAAACAACACGATGCTGGGTAGTCAGAGGAACTCTAATTGTATTCTTCTCTCTGTTCTGGGACAATACAAAACCTCAGAACAGCTTTGAAAGGATTAAGTGTCTGATTATATTATTGTGTTGATGTTTCCTGTCATGTGCTTAGTATAAAAAAGTTCTAAATGTCCCAGATCCTGCAGAAACCGCAGCACACCGTGCTCAGGGAAGGCATTTTCAACAGGAGCAACACAGTGTCACTCCAAGAACTCATGCATTAGACAACCCATGGACACTCTGCCTCTCCTCACCTTTCTTTTATTCATTCTCTTTATTTAGCATTTTTTAGAAAGTCAGCAACCTTCCTAACCTGGAAAATTAAAAATCCATGGCTACCTGAGGCTAATTCAAAGCGAATGAAAGTCAATCAGAGCTCACCTGTGGGGAAGGAAGTTTCATTTTATAAACAACTTAGGGCACCATGTGACACTCTATATAAGAAGCAATTCATTCAGTTATACAGATAATATTTTCTCTATAAGAAACAAATACAAATAAGGAGTAACTTATTTAATGTGGATCAACCTTTCTTTTAGGAAAGGACATTACTTAGTCTTTTACTTCCTGTTTTTTTAGTACCTATTACAACTTGCTTTTCTGCCTTTTTGTACTTACACAAATGTGAGGTCATTGCGTCTCATCACTTCTCTAATCTCCATCACTTCTCTAATCTCTAGAATCTCTAGAATCTCCACTTCTCTATTATCTCAAGATAATTTTCGTGATTTTATTCATCTCATTTAACAAGAGTCAGAACCTCAAATACTGGCATCTTTTCCTAAATATCTCTCACTTATAGTAACTAATATTTCATGAGAGTTTTCTTGCTTTTCAAGTTAATATAGCTAACCCTTACTGCAGAGCCTGAATTCATTTCATGTATTTATTTTAGCAAGTAGGTCCTTGTTAGCACTTGCACAGTGTAACTGCTGTCAGATAGACACCATCTGGTGGCTAATAAGCAGAGGTATCATTTCCAATTAAAAACGAGTATAAAAAATTATCTTTCAGTGACCTTGGTGGAAGGGGATTGAGTCAGGGAATACTGAAGCAAACTGGAAATCCATATGTCTGTAGGTCCTGATGGAATGCACCCACGAGGGCTGAGGGAGCTAGCAGATGTCATTGCAAGGCAGCTTTTGATAAACTTTGATTTATGGTGGCAACTGGGAGAAATGCCCAAAAGCTGGAGGAAAACAAATGTGACCCCCATTTTCAGGAAGGACAAGAAGAAGGACCTATGGAACTACAGGCTACTCTACCTCACTCTCATTTGTGCCCATCAACTCTTGTCACAGGAGACAGCTGAAAAGAGCCTGGTTTCATCCTTTTCATACGCCCTGCTCAATATGGCATAAAAAAATCTTAATTTTTCTGCTCTCTGTACTGACTGTGGAAGATTTGCCATATTGAAAGCTTTCCTTAAACTTGTGTTTTCTGGGCATAATTTTTATGTGGTGCCCAGTTCTTGATCTCTTCCCTTGTGATCCTGGTTTTGTCCAATGTTACTGGATCAGACAAAGCCATGGTCTGTCCTAACATAACTTACAGATAGAGAGGATCCTCATACAAAAGATCTTAGCATGAGTGAATACCCTTAAATCAGAAACGGGTTGGTCTTGACCCCTGGTCAGCACTCAGGAGTCAGAAAAGAACTTTCTCTCTGCCCAGTAAGCCATAACCAGAACCTTCTACAGAGATAAGACATTAAGAGCAGCTCTACAAGAAAAGTAAGCAGACCTGTAGCCACCCAAATACAGCAGCTTTTTTCTACTCCCTGCAATTCCCAGCCACACACACCTCTAGATTCCCTCAAATATTCACATAGGTAAATAGTTAAATGTGCACAACTTCTGTTTCCAAATGTATCACCTCTGTCATTTCCTTCTCTAGTTTGAACGAAGAAACTTCCATTTCCTATCAAAATACACTGATGTCACATCCAAAGACACATTTTGGGTGGGACCTGTCAGTCATGTCCATTCAAAATGTAAGTGTCTGGCTGTGAAATTTAGGCATCATTCAGGCACTACTGAACTTAGCCTGAGACAGTTCTTAACACGATGAAAACTGAATTCTAGCTGCCTACAAAACTCCTCAGTCAAAGGGGGAGATCCCAGGAAGTTGTGCAGCAACCTCAGTCATCTAAGACTTGACTTTGCAGTCCTGATGCAGATATACACACCTCCTGCTCAATCTAGCTTTTGGACATCCCACTGCAGGAGGGTGGTAATGAGGATCCTAGTGCTCAGACAGTGATCTGAAGCCTGGGAATGATGTTTATCAGAAAGCAAGGATCTGCTTTTCCTCACCACTACAATCCAAACCTACTGGTTTAAAATTCCATCTCTCATACAAGCAACAATAAATAAGAACAAGCCCTTGCCAAAAGACACAGAGAGAAGCACTTCCACAGGACTGGCAAAGTCTGTGAAATGCAGAGCTGTAAGTAAATCATCTCACTCCAGTCACAGGCCTGTATCCAGCAGAATAATTCAACACAAATTCCTTGGTGATTTATGCACCACAAGTAAAACCCCTCTGCTTTGCAATAAACAATGGCTGGAGCACTTGGGTAAGGCCTTTGATGAGAGGTTCCAGTGAGGAGAGGGAAAACTTCCTACAACTCAGCTGAAAAGAGCTGCCCTACCATCAAACTCCTAAAATGCAAACCATTTTCATGGATCCATGAAAATAAAGGCCATTCATAAATAAACTGGAGTTGTGGGGGGTAATGATATCATGGAAAGGGAAAAGAGATATAATTATGGGGAAAATGTTGATTTTTCACCAGCTCAGACTCTGCTCCAGAGACCCACATGCTTCTGGCCCCCTCCAGGAAGCTCTCTGCTGTAAAATCTGGCAGGAGGGACATCAAGGATGAGTGTATGCTGGCACAGCACTTCCCCCTGCACCTAGAACTTTAATGATGAAAACTGCAAGCTGGACTGATTTCACGTTGGGAAGGAATCTTCACTATAGAGATTCTTGGAACTATAAAAAGATGTTGTCCTCAAAATGCAGTAGGGTAACAGCAGAAGATATGCACTGTATTACTTGAACAATCTGCTTATATATTTCCTTAAAGTTTTAAAGTGAAATTGTTCTGCTTTAGAATAGAAATATGTAATATGCAGTGTGCTCTTATTTGGTGAAACCTTACGTACTCACAGCTGCATTTCCTTGCCAAAAATATTTGATTTTTCTTATAGCCCAAAGCAGTCCACAAAGCCAGAGAAGGATATTTTTACAGATTAAGAGACAGGAGTGAATGGAATTGTTGGTGAATATTATAATGGTCCTTTATTTCCTTTTGTTATGAAGAACTTCAAAATTTTCCAAGACTGACAGTGCAGTTAAATTCCCTGAGGATTACAGACATTAGAAGAAAATCCCCAGTCTGTACGAAGAGTGAGTATAACAAATATGTGGTTCCTGTCTTTGGTGTAAATCATCTGGGTAATGGCAACAACTGTGTGGTCAGAGGAAAGGTCCTGAGGCACCAGGAATAACCTATAATAATTCTACAGTGCCACATCTAATCTTCCAGCATAGTCACTTGAGTTAAAGAATGACTTTCAGTTGGCATTCCTACTGAATAAGAGTGAAACAGTAATAGTTAAATATATGTTGCATGCTGTATTTAAAAATTAGCAGGGCACTTATTGAAAACAGCAGGCAGGAAAGGCTGTAAGTAAAAAGGATGTTGCTTCATCTGTCCATCAAAGCCTGAATTTAAACTTAAGTTACACCAGAAAAAAAAAAAAAAAAAAAAAAAAAACCAGAAAAAAAAGTTGAGTATAATCTAAGTAGTCTAAGAAAGGAGGGTCACAGTAAATAACCAAAAAGCACAAATGTGACTGATGTCTGCTAAGGGAAAAAGTATCCACATCAAGGCTGAGCTCAGATACCGCCATGGCACAAAAGTGAAGAAATCCACTTCACCAGCAGAAAGAGAGGGGTGGCCATTCTTCAGGTACATCTACACTAAAGCTCTAACATTACCCAGGGGAAAAAAAAAACACATTTATTTTAGTGGTAACAGTCAAACTTGCAGTCAAGCAAAATATGGAAGATGAAAGCAAGAAAAGTCATCTCTGAGAACAGACAATCAATTGCACATGTTTGGTCTTCTTTATGTTTCTCACAGAAGTTTAAACCACAGGATTTCTATGAAATCATATCAGCACAGTGAAACATTATCATGGAGACAGCAAAATACAAATTAAGATGGAGTGTAAGCAGATGTACCTCTATTTTTAACTCAGCTGAGCTGTCAGGTCTGCTAAAACTCAAGAATTCCTCTA
Source organism: Ammospiza nelsoni (assembly GCF_027579445.1). Lineage (NCBI taxonomy): Eukaryota > Metazoa > Chordata > Aves > Passeriformes > Passerellidae > Ammospiza > Ammospiza nelsoni. The sequence goes on along the minus strand of NC_080637.1, from coordinate 56,572,401 downwards.
GCCAGTGACAGTTTAGTTTAACACTGGTAATATTTCCCAACAACACAGCAGGGTGCTGTAATCTCATTCTGAGTTTACCTGTTCCACTCAGGAGCTTGTCCACAGTAACTGCCATAAAAAAGGTACATAAATTTTGCACAAAACTTTTGAAGCAAAAAAGGAGGAAATTTCAAAGCCTTGCAGAACCTTAGTAGGATTTGATGGCCTCACTTCCACTTGCCATTTTGCAACATCTTGCAACATCTTGCTCCCAATAAGGAGTAATTCCTCTCACATTAAAAGTTAGTGCTTTACTCTTTGAAAAACTAGGTGCAGTACTTCAGCTTTAGCTCAAAATAGAAAAAAATATTATACAAAGCTTATTGGCTATCCATATTACCAACAGCAGCTTTTGCAGGCAATCACATAGGGGTGGATCATATAATAAAAATGGTTAGAGTTTGATTACTCAAAAGACAAATGGTAACAACTGTCATCTTTCTTATACTACAAACTATTTTAAAACAGATATTTGTTGAGGGTTTTTCTTCCTATTTCTTAATATCTTCATTCATTTCTTCCTAAGTAGACATCTTATAAAAGAATATTTCTAGTCAGCTGTTTACTCAATTTTTTTTTCTTTACTTGGTGCTTATAGTACAAACAAAATATGATACAACAAAAATTGTTTTGCCTTTCTTTTAATTACTGTGGTAAATCCATAAAAATCATGACTGGTTTGTTTTGTCTTATTTTAGAGCCAGCTTCTTCCATGTTTGTAAAGATAAAATTTATAAATATACAAAAAAACCCCCACTGAGAACACATGTGGATGTGTTCAGATGAATAAAACTTGTAAAATCAGGAGTAAAAAAATCAAATAAATCTCAAAACTGTCAAATACTTTCACACTGATTCATGATATGAATACCAGCTTCTGATTATTTGCCAGATTTTGTAACCATACCCTCCAATAAAAATTCACCAATGTAAATGGCAATTCCTCTCCTTTGAGCAAGTCAATACCCCAAAGACCCCAAAAAGAAGTATGACATTCTTCCAGGAATAAGCACTATCCAAAAGCATAGATAACAATGGGGGTTAAATGGATTTTTGTTATAGTAAATTATTATCAGAGCCACAAAAAAAGCAGTGGGGATATTATTTTCAGTGTTCTGATCAATCCAAGGTTTCATTTGCTGAAGTAAGTGGAAATGAATTAATCTGCATCACCTCAGTACCAGGTCCCTTGGTGTTTTATGCAAGTCCACATTACCTTATGAGATCAATAGGCTGAAACTTGTAAAACACTCCATATCTTGCCCATTCTTGATACAGCAGCTAAAGAAAGAAAGGAAAGAAAGAAAGAAAGAAAGAAAGAAAGAAAGAAAGAAAGAAAGAAAGAAAGAAAGAAAGAAAGAAAGAAAGAAAGAAAGAAAGAAAGAAAGAAAGAAAGAAAGAAAGAAAGAAAGAAAGAAAGAAAGAAAGAAAGAAAGAAAGAAAGAAAGAAAGAAAGAAAGAAAGAAAGAAAGAAAGAAAGAAAGAAAGAAAGAAAGAAAGAAAGAAAGAAAGAAAGAAAGAAAGAAAGAAAGAAAGAAAGAAAGAAAGAAAGAAAGAAAGAAAGAAAGAAAGAAAGAAAGAAAGAAAGAAAGAAAGAAAGAAAGAAAGAAAGAAAGAAAGAAAGAAAGAAAGAAAGAAAGAAAGAAAGAAAGAAAGAAAGAAAGAAAGAAAGAAAGAAAGAAAGAAAAAGAAAAAAACAGTCTGAGAATTAAATTGAAAAAAGTTATCACTTCTGTTTTCACAAAAATCATCTAACAGCTAAAAATATTTGCTGCACTCCTGGGGCTGATAAACCCAGTAGAACCCATACAAAAGCCACTTGTGTTCCCATGCTGGGGACATAACGCAAGGCCACATAGGCTGTTGGACATGCAGATTCCCCCCACAGCTTACAGAGAGCTCAAAGGAAGGACCAGATTCTACAGAAACTTTTTGCAGTGGGAGGAATCCAGCTGGAATAGGAGCGGGGATAAAAGGAAACCTTGCAGGACCTGGGGTAGATTGACCACAACACACTCAACTGCAACAGGCAAAGAACTTGGGATAGACTTGCTTATTCCCTCCCTGATTCCCATGGTTTATGGGACACAACTTGACTGAAGAGGATTGTCCTGGCTGCCATAAGGATATTTTCATACGAATGCTTGTTCTTGCTTGTTCAAAAACACCCCTTGCCATTACCCCCAAGCATTACCTATAAAATGTTATTTATTTTCATAAATAATCATACTAATAAATACATTCATTCACATATATAAAAGAAGAAAGTTAAAACTATTATGATCCTAAAACTCCCCAAAGGCTTCCTTGAACACAGCTACAGAATGGAATTTGAAGAGCAAAAAGAAAACTCTGTCTAAAATAGCATTCCATTTAGGAACAGGTACTTTCTGTAAGTTTATATGAATTTTCTGATCTGCTTCTAATAATAGGGATGCTGCTCTAGTATATGATGACAGTGGAATTCCCAGGTGGGTTACAAAGCCCTAATGGACTTTTTTAATGTCAAACATAGAGACAGCAATGAAGGGTTAAAAGTTGCCAGTGGGCTAGAAACTTAAAGACTAAACCAGTGTTAATACTTACGGTGAGTTATTACCATTCTGCTGCTCAATACCATTCTTAAAAAGACTTTTTTTTTAGAGCAGAAATCACACCGAAACTGGGAAATTCCTTTAGTCTTAGTAAAAACTGAAACCCTCTCAGTTTAAGGTTTCCATAGCAGATTTCTAATTCTTGTAGGATGGGACAAAAGTGTTGTGTCAATGTTCATTTTCTCCAAGGAAATCCTGAATAAGGTTGATAAGGATTAACCTTTTATGCTATAAACTGGTACATAAACCTTAATTACTTGTGCTGCCTTATTGGCTTAAGTACTCCATAAGGACTGAGTTCATATTTGGGGTTTTTACAAGAGAAAATTGAATTCAAAGATACAGATAAGTTAAAGAGGGCAAAATAAAAGAGGGCAGAAGAAAAAAAAAAAAGTTTAAAAATGCCCTCCTTTCTTTTAAACCTGATCAGGGTTCTTCAGGGTTCTTCAGGAAATTAAACACTGAGACTATTAGATTCAGATAGAAAACAGATGATGTTATGCATAGGAATACTACAGAAGATTCAAGGCCTAGGCAGAAGGGACATATGTGAATAATCAATGAAGTATTTCTGGAAAGAAGCTTTTATGTTTTTAATACTTAACACTTCATAACTGAGTCTAATAAGCAGAATAAAAAGAGGGCAGCACAAAATACAACTAGTAGGGGAAATATTTTTCCAGACACTGGTCCCTCTGGGCCCTCTTCCCCCCCATTCCACAGTACCCAATTTTCCTCCATTGACTGATGTTCATTTAGTGTTTTCCTCTAAAATATTTGTTTTCCAAAATATTTGTTTTCAGTAATCTGTGGAGCTGCCTCTCAGAGAAAATTCTCCAAGTCCAGAGGAGACAATGCCTTCCTGAACAAAAAGTTCAAGGTTACAGACACAAATAAACAAGCTTCTTTTATAGTTTGTTTTCTAACTTTGTTTTGCTTACCAAGGTTCATACACTAAATTAAATTGTATACGGCCCATGAAGACATCTAGCGGATGAATGGCAACATTATTTACTAAAAACTACAAAGATTATGTTTTCAAATTTTACTAATTCAGCATTGGAGAAATCAGATTTATTTGTATGACCTTCATTTGTATGAACTCAGTCTTCATGGTATAGTAAATATTGGAGGTTTCCAAACATTCCCTTTTTCTTCATTCTGCCTTCTTCCCTTTCTCTCCCTTTATTTTCCCTCTGCATTTCCTATCCCACTGTTTGCATATCAAGGGAAATAAATGAGCAAACATAAAATAATATGGAAAGGATCTTAATAGATGACTTATTAGTAATCTATAAAACGAAATTAATTATTTATTAGTAATTAAATTGTTTTTTCCCATTTCTAAAAGTAAGCATATATATGACACAGAGTTTGAATTCACACTGTTTATTTTGAGGATTGCTCTATTTTTTAATGTCTTTTGATAGCTAGAAACTTTAATTACAAAATAATTAGAACCAGATTTTTAGAAATTGCCTACATTTATTTGAGTGCACAATCAAATGAAAAGTACAACTATATTTTATTTTAGTAACCACAGCTCTCTAGGAGCATTTAGTTAGGAAAATAAAATTATTACATGGGTTATTTAATAATTTTAGCTTCCTGACAGGCTGAAAATCATGTATATGTATGCAGAGGGAATCTGGAAGCATTTCAAGATGCAAGTTTCAAATTAAATTAACTGACATGCTTTATAAGAAGACATTATAAAAATCTTGGGAAAACATTTTAAAATGTAGAAATAGAGGAAAATATGTAATTCAAAAAGTGCATACATTTGTTAAAATATCTACTTGTTTGTACAATGGCTAATGCTTTACAATGCTTTAGAACATCATTTATTACATTAAATATAATATGAAATAAATTTTGCTATGTATTTTACCTTTCTTTCATTCATGTCATCATTTTGGCCTTCATATTCACCCTGGAGAAAGAAAATAATTTAAAAACTGATGTAAAAGCAGAAAAAAATAAAGAAAAGTTTGGTTACTTGCTCCTACATTGTTAATTTTACTTTCAGGTCACAACTTGAAATCTACTTATATAGGAGTTTTCATATTAGAATCACACTTAAAAGAGATTTTCAGTGTCACAGACAGCAAATAAGAATGTGAATGGATGTCTCCAGAGTGACACCAGCAGAGGACTGGATTTTTTCATAGTGCATACATACATCATGAAGTGGGTAGGCTGCATCATAAACATTGTTTGCTATTAATGTGCCAATGCCTAAAAGAAAAAGAAAAATGCAGGTGGTAAACAGGCACGATTTAACAGAAAACATTATTACAGATTTCATTTCATAACATTCCAGAGAGGACAGAGCTGCGTAACTGACAATATTCAGAGTGAGAAGAGAGCCACATTGGGTTTCTGGCTGTGGAAAACATTTTTCAGAGAAACTCACTTCCATAAAGTGCCTTTTCTTCAGTGAACAGCACAGTGCAAAGACTCTTCTGATCACTTTCTCATCCTGACAGCAAAGAGCCACATGACTGAGAAGCAAAGCATTGAGAAGTCCTTCTTGAATCTTTACAATGGCCAGAACTACAGATTCCACTGGCCAACAATTAAAAACAACCCCCACAAAAACGTCCACAGAAATTTGTGGTTATGAAATCTTGAATGGTTCGGTTGGCAGGACCTTAAAGATCCATCAGTCCCTTCCCCCTAGGCACACCTTCCACTATCCCAGGTTGCTTAAAGCCCCATCCAGCCTGGCCATGGGCACTTCAGGGAATTTAGTTTTGCAAGAGAATTCCCAGCAGTGACTGCAGCACCTGTAGAGAGACACAAGATCCCTACTGGCTCTCAAGACCTGCAACTCTTACAGCAATTCCATCTTCAGTCCCTGGAAAATTGTTCCATAAAAAGGCAACCAAAGATTAGTAGTTTCTGATTATTACTTATACAGAAAAACACAGATCTATAAATTTATTCCAGGCTTCTCTGCTTTCAATGCCCAGAAAAACAAGTAACTAGCTATCATGTCTTTAGTGATGAAAAACATTCCACAGTTAAATTACACATTGTCCTGAAATATTTGGGAGAAACCTTCTGGTCAGAGATGCTAGACAGGCAGTACCAATAAATGTCTCCCTTGACAGAAGGACAAGTACAACTACATGCATTCATAGAATCAGGAAATTATGCTTCAATAGTGACAAGCCTGCTCCTGAAAACTTCAGTGTTTGGAAGTTTACAGTTACTCAGAGTTATGCTAGAAGAAAATAAGCCTTCCTTGTTTAATATCATAGGAGCAGAATCAGGTTCAGCCTTACACAGATGTAAAAAAATCCATAAGCAAATGTGTTTGATGTATTGTTAATTTCATAAAACAGGTCTATAAAACCAGACTGCTATAAGCACTTCCAACATCACTGTCCTGCCTCTTGTGCAAAATAAGCAATGAACTCTAATAACAAAAGAAAAAAAATTAAAAAATCTTTTAAACCTCTCCTGATGAGTGGTTTTAAGCTTAAGACCAGTGAGATGGGAAAGCCTTAGTGACATATGAAACAGAGGTCATTTGGGGGAGGATCTCAGAAGATCAAAGGAATAAGTAAGTTTAGGTCAAACATGATGCACAATCCTGTTTTGGCTACAGACCAGAAAGATGGAAAGGATGGGAATGCTAAAATAGTTATTTCATGTCAAATGAGTTCTTGAGCTGACCTGAGCTTGAAGTGCATCAGGCTGTATTTTCATGCTAGAGTTAAAAAATTCCTGAGAAGTTATTACTAGTCCTTTGATCTCTAATGATGTGTTTTATTCCACTATAAACCAGAACAAGCTATTAAAGTAAAGAAAACCTTAAGAGCAAATATCTCCACTGTCAAAGTGCTCTGTCCCTTCCTACTCTGTCCTTGAGCTTCTCTCCAGTTTTCTCTGCAGAAAATTCCAAAGTCTCCAGGAGGGTTCTCAGCACTCCAGAAAAATAAGGCAGCATTCCCCTCTATTGCCCCACTAGAGGCTTTTGAGCAGATCAAAACATAGAACACCACCAAATAAACAGTTTAAAAAGCAACAACTGCCAAAAAATGTTTTAGAAATTGAGAATGCCTGACATTTTTAAAACCATATTTTAATATTTTTTTTAAAGGAAACAGTGTGGCAGTCATAAATTTAAAAGTTTATACTAGAAAAAGGCAAGTGGTTTTGGTTGAAAAAGAAAAAGCATTTTTTGTGCCTTTCACTTTGTTATGCTTTTTATGTAATTAAAACAAAATCTATCTCCTGTTCAAGGAAACCTAAATTAATCATTTTCCTGTACCAAAAATGTGTGTTATTGGAGCTGCCCTGCCCAAAATCACACCAGGACTGTGCAGAATCTTGCTGCAGCATTTTATTTGCCAGGAATGTTGCCCTTGGACACTGTGATCCATCCATAGGTAGCCAAGTTTACAGAAAGATTTCTAGAAAATATGTCAGGGAGGACGATCACTTCTTTTCCACATGTGCCATGATCTCACAAAGGGTGAGAGAGAAGAGTACAGAAAAGAGAATATGTACACCTGTATAAATGCTGAACTTAAAGAGAATTAAATACATTCTGAACATCAAGCTCCAAGTATTTCAGCATTATCCCAAAAGTATCTTCAAAACAGTCATATTTAGTCATATGTTTCACTAGGCAGCTCAGGGAGGTAATTTTTGAAGCTGAAGCAATAAAAATAACCTGGAAAGGTGAATTATTCCATTGAAATGGCAAGAAAAATATGGTCCTGCAAGAAACAATACAACATATTGCAGCTGACATCTGAATTTTCCAAAGCAGATCATAGAGTAATCAAATCCAATTTTATAATGATTCATTAAATGTGAGTAATGTGCCAGATGCTGCACCTGTAGAAATGAAAAGCCAGCTCCCATTACCATCCAAACCATGGACTATAAATTCTGATTATGTACCTCAAGAAAAAAAAAAAAAAAATTCAATCTCTAATTTTTTTTCTTTTGGGAAGATGTGCCAGCATATTTTGTGTCCTGCTAGAAAAAACAATATTCTGTGAAATACCTACAAAATTCCTTTCAAAAGAACACCTCTAATTCTCTTTCCTCCACCTTACCCATGCTGTTTCTGGCCTTCGTAAATGTGCGCTTCAAAATTTCCCTCACCTGCAAAAAAGAACAGTGGGATAACAAACAGATCCTTTTTAGCATGAATTTCATAATGGAATTAGCAATAAAACAAAGTTCTAAAATGGGTGGCTTCTGCAGTGTTCATTTGTACAAATATTTGAATAATTTAGCAGATTTTATGACTGGATTATCTGCCCAGCATTTGTGGGCTAAAGCCTGCTGTGTTATGTCCTTATAGAAGTATTTGAAGTAGTAGAACTATATGGCAGGAAATCTAGTTAAAGATTAGGAGTAGGGCTGAAAAGAGCTTTGAACACTGAAGAGGAGTCAATAACTTCCCTGCAGAGCACTTCCCACTCCTGCAGCTCCAGAAAGGAAGTCCTTATATACATATATGTCAGGAATTATAGTTCAGCAAGAATACACAAATGCATAAATTAATGAAAACGGCAAAGCTGAAACTAAAACATTCCCTGTAAATCCCATTCTAAACCCCACTAGCAAATCCCACTCAGGACAAGAAGACAAGGATATGTTATTTTTACTAACTTACTATTCGGCTGCGGGTTGCATTGTCAAAAAAGGTATCTTTGTCTTTGATGTTATACCTAAAACATTGAGGAAAAAGAAAATCAGCTCTGTTTTAAGACATGGAAGCAACACGTAAGACAACAGATAAGATTCTAATTTAGAAGTCACTCAGAAACCACAGCTAATCAAAAAAGCAGATATTTAAAGGGAATATAGATTACACAGCACAGCATAACAGAATGTGCTATGTAAGACCCAATCATTCAGAGCTCTACCAGGATTGCACTGATGGTGGGCATTTATATGCAAAATTATTAGCTAATATAAAATGCCTTTTGAGGAAGAAGAACCTGTATTGTTTACAGAAGATGACCTTTTAATGTTTTTCTTATAACATCTCCTCAACACAATAACATACTGAGGTTGTGTTAGTAGGTTTCAAGTAGCCTGAGGCAGATATTCATTACTCTTTTCCTGGCCACTAAACAGTCAACATTTCACTTGATTTCAAGTAACTATTCCACCACAATTATGCCTTCCCTTAAACCTCAAAATAATCATATGTGAAATTAGCTTCCCAGTATATTCTTCTCCATCAACCATCGATTCTCCTCCATCTGACTTATATTCAGACTTAATTAAAATTGTCAGAGGGCAATAAATGAAATGGTGGGTCACTGTATTTATTACTGAATTTTATTTATCGGACATAAATACAAGGAGACACCTAGGAGGAAAAACATAGTGTTTCATGTCAAACTGGGCCCTGAAATATTATTCTGAGTGAAAGAGCTGACGTCAAGTACTCCTTATCTGCATATTATTAGCTTAGTTTTAATTGCTGCAATGAATCTATAAAGATGGAAAATACTGCTGTATTTCTACTAGCTCCTGCTTTTTTCAAAAGAGGCAGTAATATCCTTAATCAAATAATCAGGAATTTGTCAGGAGGATTTCTACATTTCAAGCTAAACATACAGAAATTTATTTGATGCACTGCTTCCAGTGCCTTATCCTACAGAAGTAAGAGGAACACTGGCAGAAAGTCTCTGCAGTTTGTATTTCTGCTAATCCACTGAAAAACTGACAATTTTGGATGTTCCCTCAGGATTTCCAGATACGTTTGATGAACTTCTGAATTTTGACTGAAATGTGGGAAAAAGAAATAACAATTCTAAAATTATACATTCCGGCTTTCTTTCACTGTCCATTGTCACTGTTGAGTAAGAGATGACACAGACTCACCAGAAGGCTAGTTTGCACAGCAGCAGCTTTAACACGAAAATTCTCTCTTTTTATAGACTGATCCTATACATTTCACCTGATTGGCTAATTAATAAAAGCACCTTTCTTTGAGAAAAACAGGAAAACAGAGAGTAGGAAAACACCACCTGCAGGTTGTTTATAATAACAAGCTATCATAGTTTCTCTACAACTCCCTAAAATTTTCATGTGTCCACTGTGAGAAAACTTATCCGGTTTTCTCACTCTCTGACCAGGATGTCACATCCACAGTCCATCACATTTTAAAGTACTCACAAATATATTTTCTCTCTGGAAAATGGGTAGGACAAGGTTTTCATCTTGGTATTTTCTTGCTGTGGCACCTGGGGTTGCAGAGGTTCAGTCAATTTGCACCATATTTCATTTAATGTTTTGAGTATTCCCTTTTCTTCTGTGATTTCATACATCTGAAGAAATAAAACTGTATATTAGTATGCCCCTTCCAAAATTACACTACAATAAAGAAAGAAAAAAAAAATTGCTGTACACATATGTTTAAACCTGTAATTAAAAGAAGTGCCTTCTCTGAAGTCGTATTCCCATATGACTATATGCACCTGAATCCATATAGGTTGCAGTTCGAAAAAGTTCTTGTACCTCACCAGCTAATTCCAGAAAAAAATTCCTTAGAGCAGAATTATTAATACAAGAAAAAAGAAAACCAGTTCTTCACCCAGAGCTCCAGGTATGTGCTCTTCTCACAGTTAAACCACCTGTCCAGAAGGATAATACTAAAATATAATAATAGTAAAAACTTTACTAAAATCCAGGGGGAAAAAACTAGTTACATCTACTACCTTCCTCTCATCCACTAGGCAGGAAACCTTATAGTAGAAGGATATAGAATTAGTTAGCCAGGACTTTTCCTTTGTGAAACCTTGTTGTCTGTGCCTGAGGAATGCTTTGCCCTTCAAATGTCTTTCTGCTGCACATGGTATGACTCTCTCCATAATTATTCCAAGTCCTGAGGTTGGAATATTAGGGATCTCATTTCCTGGCTCTTCCCTCGTTTAAATTGTAGTAATACCAAGTAGTTTCCATTCAGCAAGTCCCAAGTCCTTTGGGAGTGGATTGAATGGGTCCTGCTAATTCCTTCAGTACTGTGGGATCAATTCACAAGGCCCCATGGAACTTCTAGACATCTAGTGGATACTGATGCTCCCTTAAAAATTCAGCAGCCACAAATGGAAAGCCACAAACTGTTCCCACAGCTGCAGTTCTCTGCCTCAGGATCAGGCAGTCCAAGACAATTAATATTAAAGGCTGAGGCAAAAAAAGCATTGAAGGCCCCCTTTTTTCATCATTCCTATTTGTCAGGTGACCATTTTCAACAAGGATTGCTCCAATATTTTCCTCACACCTTCTCTTGTTATTAAACATACTTTAAAAAGTGATTTAATTGTGTGGCACAATACTGGCCACTTTGAGCTCTAGATGAGTTCTGGCCTTTTGTGTTTTCTCCCTGAATATGCGAACCACAGATTTGTAAACTTCCTGTGAGGCCTGGCCTTGCTGCTAGAGATGCAAAATTGCTTTTTCTTCTCAAGCTGCACGAGGAATTCCCTATTCAATCAAGCACTCATGGAGCACTCAAAAGCAGATTCCCAGGGAGCAGTGCTGAGTAGCTCCCTGGGTGGTTTTGAGTTTACTTTCTTGAAACCTAGAGCAACACTTCTGCTGACCTTTTTTGTTCTCATTAGCCTGAATATTTTAAATTCAGCCATTTTATGGTTGCCATAGCTAAGGCAGCCTCCTATTATCACATATCCCATATGTCCTTCTCTGTTTACAAGTATCCATTCTGGGAGACCATTTTTCCTAATTGGCTCACTGAATCCTTGTATTATCTTCAAAGTATCTGCAAAGTATTATCTTCAACACCCTTCAGGAATTTCTCAGACTTGCTTGTCACAGCACTCCCAATTAATGTTTGGGAAGTGACCATTTCCCACAAGCACAAGTGTCTCCTGCTTGCCTATGGAATGATTCATCAGTCCTACAGAACACTCAATGACATCTGCCTTGTTTTCCATCCCCCTAACCCTCACCCAGAAGATGTCAGCCTTATAATCCCTTACCTGCAGCTATTCCCTTCCATACAGGACAACTCCTCCACCTCTCCATCTCTGCCTATCACTCCTGAACAGCCTTTAACTTCCCTATCCCAGCACTCCAGTCACAGGATTCAATCCCCCAAGACTCACTAAAGCCAGAGACATCACAGCTCTGGCCACAGAACAGCCCTCCCAGTTGTTCCTATTTTTTTTCCCATACTCATATTTGAGTCTGGCACAGTCTCACACACCAAAATAGCTCTGTTATCGTATCCAGAAGTTGATATATAGTTAAAAGGGCTCAGAGGGTATCTTTGCCCAGCGTGCCTTATATTCTGAAAGATTATTTAAAACAGAATGTTTTGGGAACAAATATTTGTAACCAATTCGTGTTTAGAGGTGGATTAATACTTTCCCCTGAAAATACCTTTTTTGAATCGTTTAGTATGATCCTTAAATAAATAAATAAAAATAGCATCACAGAAAATTCCTAAGGTGCCTTGACAGCAATATTTTGTATCTTTGAACAAAACCAGAACTTTCCTTTTGGTGGTTACTGAATAAATTTTTTTACTTTATATGGCCAAATCCCCAAAATACAAGATTTCAGTTTTTTCAAAGTGGACTTCTTTTCTTTCAAAGGAAATTCCTCTTTCAACTGTTTTTAATTTCAAAAAAACACCCAAACCCTAGGATATGAATAGAGCTTTTCTGTCAAGCTTGTTTCTGGGAATGCTGCCATTTCTGCAGCTAGAGATAACAGAGGGGTTTTTTTTTTTTTATTTTTGGAGATAATAGAAGATTTTTTTCTCCCAATCAGAGGAGGGAGGAGGGATGCAGAACTGCTGTGAATGAGGAGGGTGCCATCAGAGATTATCAGCTCCTGGACAGCCCTTAACCAGGTCAAAATGATGACAATACTCATCAATTAAAATAGTGTAAAATTTACTTTGGTGCATCTGCAAGAAACTTGGATGAGAAAATTCCCATAAGAGCAGAAGGAGGGAGAAATAAGTAGGCACTAAAAATGCATAAAATTAATTAATTTTAGAAGAGATCGAAGAGAGGAGTTTAATATGTAGAAAGTTTCTAGGAGTACTGTAGCTGTCTAAAACCTACTCATTTTCAAAGACTGATTGGCAATATCCTTTTTTTTTTTCCCCTGGGATGCAAGCACATTGAGAGTCTGCAAGATTGATTTGGGCAGTCTTCTGATAACGACATGTTGTACCAGCATGAAACATGAACCAGAATGAAGCTTTTGGTGGGTGAAAACAAGATGAAAAACTCAAAGATCAACACAGTTGGAGAAAAAAACCCACAATTTTTCCTTTATTTCTAATGACAATGCAAAGAAATAAATGTTCTTTAGTGCAGTTGATGAGTATCACTAACTAAAAGCACAAGGCAGTTCCCCTGACTCTGATGGAATTGTTAACCAATGGACTAAATAATTTCAGGAACACAGATTGGGGACTTTGCTACTTGGAATTTACAAGGTTTGCCAGCAACTCTTCTGAAAAAAGACAGAAAAGAAGAGTTTGCTGAAGTTTTAGTGACAACAGGTAGATCTGAATTCATGAAGTCATTGATACCACCAAAACAGATTCTCTGGGAAGAGCCTCTCTCTCTTTGGATAAGTCTTAAGATGGTGACCAGTTTCATACTATCTTCTACACTATCCCTCACCTTTGAGAGAATTTCCTTGACAAAAATCCAGACAGCTCCTGCCTTCTCAGCTTTCAAAGCCCTCCTTAACACTCATCTCTGTCATCACCCTCCTGAATGCAGTCCCTCAGCCAGCTGCCTCTGTGGCCTTTAAAAACCCTTTGGAAATCCCCTCTTAAAAATAGCTCTGAACAGTAAATCATGTGAAAAGATTTGGAAATGTGAAAAAATAAGTCTGACAGTTTGTTTTCTCTGATTTTTGAAAAAAAGGAACTCCATGGGCTTCTATATATTCAATGATGATTCTGATCCTTCAGTCATAAAACATATTGATAGAAAATGGGAGATATTTACCTTTTTAGTGGGCATTTTTATTTTAAGGAGTTCTGCTTCTCGACTGAGGACTTGCCAAGGCGCATGTATACGGACAAAACTAACTCCTTGGCTCTTGTTCTGAAACATAAAAAAAGGGGAAAAAATGTCTTTAAATATTCTTGAATACAATGTAGTGCTAATATCTCAAGTTGTCAGCTCCAACAAAATCATTCAGCAGTAGGCAACAATCACAGGGAATAACCAACTTCTGCTACAGCAAAGTGACATTTTCCTTAAAAGATGAATCTTTTATGCTCTAAAATCCATTAATCTACTGCCTGCAGTGTAGCTGTGTGTGCACCAGGATGACAGAAAGCTATAGGTCCAGATTTTGGAATTACGCAAATGAGAAACACCCAAGATACCGCTTTTTTTTTGTACATTGATATTTGAGAAAGGATCTGTTTTCTTTAGTGGGCTTTTGTGTCCATCTGAACTAACAAGATAAAATAAAATTCTCCTGCTCTGGGTGGACTTTGCTCTAGTTATCATTTTCCATTTTGGCCAACTATTTTCCAGACACTTCACCAGATCAGTGGTTCCTTACAGGGAATCAGGCCCAACATTTGTTGCCCTAAATATCTGCAGTTAGAATAGCGAACCTAAAGAAAACATAAAAATTTAACTTCTGTAAGAGATATGAGCCTCATGTTTATGTAAATGATTGGTTATGCCGGTCAGAAGCATAAAATGCCCAAAAGAGCTTTGGCACTGCCATTTTTTTGCAATCCATGCAAAAGATGTCCTGGTAGCACATCGGAGCTACAGAAAAGAACCCTGAGAGCAGAAAGCAGCACCCCTGAGAAAAACATGAAAATTAAATGAAGGAAGGTTCAGACAGCATTTTCCTCAAGGCACACAAAGAAATTGTACCAGCAAATCACAGGGATAAATGCTTGCTGTGGAAATGTAGGGAAGAAAAGTTGGGAGGGAGATTAGAAAGTGAATATCAGAGAAATCAAGACAATGACCATCTGTCACACCATCTCCCATACTGCACCTCCTCTTTGAGGGGATTTCCTTCACAAAAATCCAAACAGCTCCTGCCTTCTCAGATTTCAAAGCCCTCCTGAAAACTCGCCTCTGCCATCATCCTCCTGAACACAGACTGTCAGATGATATTCCTTAGAGAAAGGCATGGAAGTAGACACAAGACGACTTTCAGGAGGAATTTCTTCACTGAGAGGGTGGCTAGGCATTGGAAGGGGCTGCCCAGGGAGGTGGTGAATCCCTGGAGATGTCCAAGGAATGACTGGATGTGGCAGTGCTCTTGGCTGGATGACAAAATGGTGACAGGTTGAAGGTTGGTCTCAAAGATCTTGGGAGGTCTTTTCCAACTTCAGTGATCATCTGATTCAAGGCTTCATTAAAGCCAAGATTAATGATTTTTGTGTGGCTGTTTCCATCTTTATGTAAACTCCAAACATGTGTTTGCTGAATGTGTCCTTATGCTTCCTGACTAAAAATCAAAAAATAAAAATTTAGATGGAAATCCTACGATTAGTGCAGTCATTTTGCTCTTATTTCCCCTATAGGTGCAACATGAATGATAAAAATCACTCCCTCACCTTCAGCTAACATTTCTTCAGTGGACTGATGCTATTTTAAAGAGCAGAAAGAGCTGCAGAATCTCTCTTCCATCAGTCCACTGGGGAAGTCAGCCTTAAGAGAAGGAAGGAAAAATTTACTGGGCATAAGCAGATGTTCTGGTAATCATTTGCTGAAAATATATTAATAACAGATGAGAGGTTACATTTCAGTGGGTGAAGATCAGGAGTTTCTTCTGAGCTTTTGGCTAAAATCAAGCACATGTCCCTGTCTGGGAGATTATATTCCATGTTGGCAAGAGGAATGACAGTGTGATCTAATTGGTTGTTTCCACCTCGGGCTCATATGACTACACAGATTGCAAATAAAATTAGGCAAATAATTTGATTGAAGAGACCAGATGAAGAATATGACCCTTGTATATTTGAACAAAAATAAATTGGAAAGTTGTGCTGTTCATGAAGTGATAGCAGATGATGAGGAATCAGACCATTACAAATCTTTTAAAAGATTTAAAATCACCCCATGATGGGAAATTGAGGTAATTTTAATAAACACTAATACAAAGTGAATAAAGTAGGGAAAACTGGACTAGGGGGCTCCTGCTGCATGGTAGTCAAAAGATGCAGAACATAGGGCTGCTGGATATTCACCTTGGGATTACTAGAACCATACTCCCATATCTTCCTAACATTCAAATTAATCAAAGAATTTTAAAATAAATGTGAAACCATCAATTTAATATCATAGCTCAAGAGACAAGCCATCTAGCTCATTTTCTATGGGCTCACCAAAATAAAAACCTATAGGACTACTCCTCTGGTTAGATTCCTTTCCCCACTTTTCCAGGTTTCACCTGCAGCAGTTCCAGGTATCTTTAAATGCCCTTTTTTCCTTATGATATCTGGCAAGGATCTGCTCAATTAACTTATTCCCAGAGGGTTTCTCGTATTGCAAATATCTCCAAAAGTTAGAACTTGCTTTTCTCCTTGCCAGAGTGGATTTATAACTGTTTACTGGAGACACCTCCTAACTGCTGTCCTCTGATTAATCAGCTGAAATGACAATTGTGCACATGCTCATCACTTTGATCTAATGAAATGCTGTCAGTCTTCTAGTTTGAATGCTCAGAATCACTCCTGCTGATTCACTGTACTCTGGATGTGTCAGTAAAGCCAACATGTGGTGCTGGCAAACATTGGTTTTGTTAGACCATTCACTCGTTATTTAATACAGCCATCCTTAATCGAGTCCTTTTTCACTTGCAGCTGATGTCCCACAGGACTTTATCCTTGGGCCTGCATTGTTCCATGTCTCTATCACTGCACTCCCTGATTATATTATTTAAATTACAAAGTATTCCTAGGCAGATGACAGATTTGTCGCTTTCATGATGCCTTTTTTTCCCCTGTCAAATCTATATTCCATATTACAGACTTCTTCCAATAAGTTTCAAGAGGGGAAGTTTTTATTAAATTCATTCAGAATTATTCAAGATATATTTATATCTTGGCTGCTTCCCTGTTTTCTGAAGCTGAATTTGGTTTTCCTGTTTCAATAGGAAAGCTCAGCATTAAAGTCAAATGGAAGAAAATCTGGAAGGTCTGCTTTGCTTTTCAATCAGCACATGAAGAAAAAAGTATTGGGTATTTCTTTCAGTTTATCATGATTCTTAGTAGTCTAAAGCAGGGCTTTAACAGCAGCCTATATTGCATTTTTTCTGTCTTGGACTGAAAATGTATAGGCTGAATAAAATTCAAATTTCTCCAAAGGAGATTTTTCTATCTTTCCTGCCTTAACAGTAAAACAAATGAGGACCTGAATCAGCTGCAAGTCTAAGATTTATTGCAAATTTATCACCATCAAGGCCACAACAGAAAAAAATGTATGATAAGTACAGAAGTTTTCATATAGATATATATAAAATTATTATTCTTTTTATTGAAAGCTGAACATTCTGAAACATGGCTAGCCAAGCATAACTAAGCAAAACTAAATTTATTTAGGCACCTCTAACATGAGCTAAATTATAGGGTACTAAAGACATCAAGTTTGTCAATCACTATCAAGCCAAGAAAGGGCAAAACCAATGATTTGATTTTGGAAGAGCCCCGCGCTTTTTTCTTTTTTTTTTTTTTTTATGGTGAACACACTGTTCCTAGGAACTTTGCAAATACAGAATTCATTGCTGAATGCTACAGCTTAGTAAGTATTTCTCATCATTTCCTCATCATGAAATCACTAATCACTCCCTATTTAAGGAATACAGTTTATAAATAACTTACATATTAAATAAATAGTTATTTTTAAATACTAGTCCAAAGGAAAAAAAAAATTTGCTATGTATCTTAACAGGAAGAAGAAGTAACACCAAAGGGTAGAAAGAAGCTGAAAATAAGCCATTAACTAATGTCTAAGGGAGTCCAGGGAACTGTCAATCTTTCTAATGATTTTTTTTTTAAATGTGCACAGAAAATGGAAAAGGCATGAATCATGTAAGCTTATTGGGAAAAAAACCCAAATAACTGAACTTTAAATATTTTATTCTTCAATGATTATTCAATGGACAGAAAAATACTTGGGAGCAATATTTTAATGGCTCCAGTTAATATAATGAAACAACACAGGAAAAGTGACAATGAAACAGTTTGCAATGAGGAAAAGAAAAGACAGGTTCTATTAGCTCAGTAAAAATAATCGTCTTCTCATTAATTACATCACCAAATGAATCCATCATGTCTATAAAGGCAATTGTTTAAAATTAACATCTGCTCTCCTGATACCAACCCTGGAAATTGAGATAAATACCAAAGTGGTGTGATACTGCAAATAAAAAGCAATTTCTTGTTATTATCCCAGAACTGTGGTCGCCTTCAATTCACAAGAGCAGAGCCAAGTGCTGAGCTACTGGCCCCCAGCACATGTAACACTGGATTGCATGACACAGCACTGCCAGATTCAGGCAGAGAGTGTAAAGCGTCTGTTTTCTGCCAAATAGATTTAATTTCTATCTGTGAAACAGTGTGTTTCTGTTTCCAGAGCTTTGTGTCCAAGATACAAAGTCAGTCAGTGAGAGTGTGGGCCTGTTCCACTAAGAAAAGGAAGCGCAGGGCACTGGTCCAGGTGAGACAGCAACACCCAGAATGTCCTGACATGGACATCTCAGTCCAGAGCAACTCCCTGTTCTTGTTAGCTTATAGGAGAATCTATATCTTATAATTGTAGGCTGGTCATTTAATTCTGCCTCTTAGTCTATGAAGAAAATGGAACTTCCCTTTATCAAAAGCCTTTTGTGAAGATAAATATGTTCCAGATTGAGAAATGCTCAAATAAGGCAATAAACTAATAAGACAGTATGGCTATATATAATGCATCCTATCATTTTCATATTTGCCTTCACAAAACCCTTTTACCCTTACCAAACTTTCCCCTTTCTTTTTCCATTATTTCTCCACGGTGTAGATTTACCTCAGTGCATGGGTACACAGACATGCTCAAGACCTTAAGCAAAGCTGCAAAATGCACACATTCTGACAGTTTACTTTTCTCTTTCTTAATTTCTACCAACAGTGATGGTGTCAATATCTTGTTTGTTTTGCTCTCTTACTCCCACAGTGAACACAAACAGTTAAAGAATATAATAATGCATATAAGCATAGAACAGAACACCCAGTCATGAAAAATCTGACCAAAACACCTAAAAATACCCAAAATAATCTCAATTTCTTAGGTAAAGCCCTGCGGAATGAAACAATTGCCTTTGTTCATCCCTTGCAATGTTTCCTCATGGCATTGCAACCTCTCCAACCAAAATCTTCCCACTCATGTACAGACAGGAAATGTCTCTGAATGGAAGATGATACAGGAAGCGTAAAAACACAGGTGTGCTTCCCCAAAGAAGATGGAAATTTTTAATGGCAATGAAAAATTGAATGAAAATGAGCTGCCAGAAACTCAAGCACAAATGTAGAATAGATTGATAAATCTGCCAAATAAAAGAAAAGAAAAAACCCAGGGCACAGACCTGTGCATTATTGCACTGTTCAAAGCAGGATCTATATGCAGGTGACAAAAAATATGCCAGGATTGTAATTCATTTTAAATACACATTTTGGATTAAAAATTACTGCACTTTCATCAATATTTTCCCAATGTTTATCTCTGTCCACTAATCACTACAGCATGAAAAGTATGACTTTTAAACATAAAGCAAAATCATCTCTAATTATTTACAATAACTTTATCAGCAAATTTTTCCTGTGTCAACAACACAAATTTCTTGCTAGGAAGGCCTGGCACAATTTCAACACGTCTTCTGAGATTGAATACCATAAATAATAATAGTAAAATGTAAAATTAAGAGCCTCCTCACCCAAATCAAACTGCCTCACAGAGGAAGGGAGGACTGTGTCTTCTCTACCACCTCCTGTATTTCGGCAGTGTCAACTGAAAATCATGCAAGCGGCTGGCCTAGCTACATTCAGTGGCAAATTAGCTAAAAAATAAGCCAATATTCTGTGGAATACCTCATATCAAACTTTATTATCCATAAAAAAATCAATAAACTTCTTGAGGCCAAAGAGTTAACATTTAAAAAGACAACATGTAATTCTGCTTGAGGGAATGAATCTCACTAATCTGCACAGAGATTTATGGCCTAAACAATTTTCCAGATGAAGCAACTAGATCATGGAAGTCAATTTTTAGACCAGATAACAGGCATGTACCCAGTGGGGGGATTAATGAAACAGAGACCGACCCCTCACTCTAGCAAATTAAATTTCAAGGAAAAAAAAAGGATTTGGAGAAAAAAGAAAAAAATTCAAAACACTTAGGACGGCAATTTGAAAAATCGGAGGAAAGGTACTTGAAGATATTGCTTCATTCCTCCATAGCTGATCAACAATCATATGAAGGGATGTGCGGGGGACGGGACAGGTATAAGTCCAATTGTGTCAGGAACCCACACCTTAATAAAGGAACCCACTAGGCCGCAGCAAAATATCCAAATATGGATAACATTGTAACCAGACCAGTGAAGAGATTTTTGCTTTTATTTCCAGCACATCAGTCTCAAAATACAAAATGGAGACATGACAGCTCACTGATCCACACCAAAAAAATGTCTCCTCCAGCAGGGCTCATACAGCAATACATAAAATCATCTCAGTCTAGTTTCAGCCAATCAGACACAGAAAACATGTATTGACAAGCATTCTATCCAATCCCACAAAGCACACGCAATGATAGTTAAAACAAAGACTAGCTCATAAGAGACAAAGAACAAAGTTCTATTCATGCTAACCTTGTAAAGATATACATTAAATAACCTTGTTGCCATCCTGAAGCCAATTCCACAGAGACCTATTGTAGTTTGTCACGTCTACTGCTTGGGAAACTTTTCTGCTTGCATGGGAAACTTTTTTGCTGTATTTGCAATGCTAACAAAACTTCAGTCTGAGGCCTATACTTTTTTAATCATTTCCTAAAAACCCTCTAACCTTATGGATTCCAACATTTCCCCCTCTCTGTTTGACCCAGAAGCTTTCATTTTCTTGTCGTTTGCTACTTGCGTTTCATAGCTCTATTGCAAAATTTCTGCTTATTATCTGTTGAAGACCTATTTGCACTAAACTGAAGCATTGCTATATTATGGCACAGCAACTTAATACTGTGAAGACCCAATCCCTGAAAGAGATATGAATCACGTTTGGCAACAGTCCCAAATCATTGTTCGAAAAACTCTGGTCAATTCCAAGGCCTTAATTCAAAACCTTTGTTCATGTCAATACCCTCATCTACTGCTTTCGTGAGATTTCGTACACTCTCTGTGCTTCTACTTCCTAATTCTCCTGCTTGAATGACAAAAACTTCTCGGACTGTTTTGTTCATCATTCACCGAACACAACAGAGTATACAAGGTACCACTATCAATATCAGTATTAGAACACCTAACACATAAAGACCTATCTTGCAAAGTTGCCTTAGCCAAGGTGTAAAACTCCAATTTTGAAACAAATCATCCAACCAGGAACCTCCATCTTCTTTAATTTGGGCTGTCAGATCCTTTAATTTTTGAATGCTTTTGTGAATGGATTCAGAATGATCAGACAAATTCATACAACACAATCCTTCAAATTCCTCACAACCATGCCCTTGTGCCAGTAAAAGAAAATCAATGGCTGCTCTGTTTTGAAGAGTAGCATGTCTAATACTATCAACATCGGTCAACATATCACTGATTGCGGAGGATGTGGCATTAGCTTGTTTGCTCAGCCAACATCCAACTCGATCTAATTGTCTCAATGCCACTGCTGAAGCCAACTGGGGTAAAAATATACCTGCTGAAACCCTTCTGGCAGCATTCCAAGGCATAAAATCACTCTGACAGTTCTCATCATAATGAGGAACAGCTCTTGTTTTCCTTTGTTTCTTTTTCATCACTGCTTTGGCAGTGGGGGCATTTATGGTGAGCATCCCAATGCTTCAAGGGCCACGTTCAAGGTGAGCTGGAATGCCTTGCCAAGCTCTATCTCCGCAAATGAACCAATACCCTTTCGGCAATTGCCGTGGATATTAATCTGTCTCCGGAAACACATCCCAACTGTTTGAAACATTACACCAAAAACTCAAATTTTTATATGCAAAATAATGAGGAGTAACACTGAACTTTGGGGGATCACCTTTTCGCCAGGCACGAGTCATGAAAGTAAAACAAAAATCCATGGTCAAAGAACCAAGGATTTCTAATTCTTGAGATTCAGATGCTGCCCTAAGGAGTTTTTTGGACCAAATGTTCCAATTGAAGGACGGACTGTTTCCATTGTCAATTCCACCTGATTTACCATTAGATTGTTTTTTGACCAAAGGCAACTCTTTCACTGGCACACCAACCAGACAGGTTGAAAAAGGCTTTTCTGGTTCCGAATTAGACAAACATATAGTATCCGATCCGGCAGCCTTGGCTAAGGTCACCCAAACATTCATTTTCGGTTGATCCACAGGCAAATCTGCACGACAAAAAACAATTAAAATCAAGCAAAACAAGTATACCATTTGATTCTGCCCCATCTCTTTCAAGAACTAAGTTTTGGCAGAATTCTTTCTAAACAAAAACAATAACCTAAATTTTCAGCCAAAAATTAGCTTTGTTAAACAACCATTCAGCATTCAATTAGCATACTCATAAATAACATTGGCACAAAATCAGAGTTCATGGGTTCCACCGATGCACAAAGAACGTCAGGCACGAGAGGCGTCAGGCGAGACCCGGGATCCTTCGATTCGGTTCACGTCTGCGTACTTGCTTCTCGGTTCTGGGCTCAACAACAGGTTCTGAAGTGCGATATGGTTTGACGTTTTTGGCAGGAACCCATTTAATTCCAGCACCTGTGGAAATAGAAGCATACCCTTTCCCCAAATTATTAATCAAAATGGACCTTCACTTGAACTGTTTAGAAAATTAAAAACGTACAGAGCTTATTCAGTCTCATCTGTGGAGTAATCTCCGTTCCCCCTCTCTGTTGATCTAATATGCGTTTTAAGGTTTGATGTGTTCTTTCAATGATTGCTTGGCTTGTGGGAGAGTGGGGAATACCAAAAATGTGTCAAACACCCCATTTATTTAAAAATGTGGCCAATTTTTGAGATATATATGCGGGACCGTTGTCAGTTTTTACTTCTTGGGGTACACCCAATGAAGCAAAAGCTTGCAGGAAATGATGACAGGCATGGCTGTCAGTTTCACCTGTGTGAAGGGAAGCAAAAACTGCACCAGAGAACATGTCCACGGAAACATGAATACCCTAATGTGAGAAACAAAGCATGGATTAGTTATATATTGTGAAGTTATAAAAAGACAGGAAAGCCAACGATGTAAAGTTTCATTACTAACATCCTTTAAAATTGAACCTTCTATTCATTAAACTAAATTAAAAGATTGAGGGAAAAGCTGAAAAATTCAAACCACAGTCAAAGTCCAGGGATGAGGTTGTCTTCTTTGAAGAGTTGATGGTCTTCTTTGAAGAACTGATGTCTCAGTCTTGAATCTTTGTTGCGTCCTTGAAGTTTAGTTGTAGAAATGTAAAGTCCAGCACTTTTGGATTTCAGTCCCAACACCAGCAAAGGTTTGCTGCATCTCTGTGTTGAGGCTGTGATGAGCAGATCATCCATGTAGTAGTAGAATCTTGAATCCTGGAAAATTCTGTGAACTGAGGACAAAACTTGTACAACAAGATATTAGCAGTTCATATATATCACATCCTATGACAGGTAAAAAGTCACTTTGATTGGAATCTTTACAGATGACAATCCTTTTGTGACATGACCAGCCCAGTGAGAGCATTCACCCATTGCCAGTGGGTACCACAACTTGTGTCTGAGCGCGGTGGAATGCACTGTTTCTGAAGTTTAACGACAGTAGGTTGCCATTGATGTCAAATAGTGAGTGACAGAATTTAGCAATGTGCCTTCCTTTTCGGCATCGAGGGCAAATAGAAATTTGATTTGATGTCCCACGACAATCCTTTTTAAGGTGCCCTAGTTTACCACAACCAAAGCAGACAGGTTTTTTATTAGAGTCCACTTGTACAACATTAACAGAATTTTCCCAACGTTTTTCTTGTTTTTCTAAAAGCTTTTCAATTTTATCCATTCGTTGTGTCAAATTGTGTTCCAGTGTTTTTTCCAAAGCATTGACCTGTGAATTTGCAGCATTTTGTGAACCCATAAGTCTACTGCAAGCTGTTAGCATCTGTGTAATTGTTGGAGGCTGATCAGGCAAAGCTAAAATAATTTTTCTACATTCATCATTAGCATTTACAGAAGCAAGATTTTGAAAGATATAAGAGCGGGCTTGTTCATCTGGACATTGCCTTTCAACTGCTTGAGTTAATCTATCCAAAAAAGAACCATAAGATTCAGTTTCACCTTGTTTGATCAGTGGATAAGAGCTTAAATGTGAGCCAGCAGGCTCAAGTGAAAGCAAGGCCTTTCTAGCAGCATCTTTAATGTCTGTTAACACAGGTCGATGCAGTTCAGCTGCTTGATTTTCAGGCCTATTGTAAGGTGAATCACCAGCTAGTTGAGCAACATCTAGATCAGCATAATCAGTATTTGCATATCCTTCAACCAACTTGTTAAGTAGTTTTTTCCATTGTAATTCCCATAGTAGGTACTGTGAATTGGTTAAGATCAGAGAAGCCACATTCCTGCAATCAGCAGGAACTAAGTCATAAGAGTTAAAAGTATTTTTCAACACACTATTAAAATATGGAGAAGAAAATCCACTCTCTTTCAAAGCCTGTCGCAACTCCTTTATATCATGATGATCAAGTCTTTCATATTTTGGATTTCTGTCATTTCTTCCATATTTTACTGGTAAAGCAAGATATTGTTCCTTTAAATCCGAATCTTTTTCCAGTTTCTGATTAATGGATGACCAACCAGGTAAATTTAATGGAAAATCAAAATTGTCACTTTGATCAATGACAGGTTGACCTTTACTTCTAACCAATATATTTTCTGATTCTGAGAAATCACTAAATCCAAACCTTCCAGGCCCTCTGCCCAAATCCAAATTCCTGACAGGGACACTGTACTCTTGTCCAGGAGTTCTGCCAAGTCCGGGAACTCGGCCAGTTCTGGGAACTCGGCCAGCTCCGGGAACTCGGCCATAAAAGGCAGGGGTGGACTCCCACAAACAACACGCCTCCTCTGAAGCCCGGCCCAAAGGGGCTGGAACAGAGGCGTGTTCCTCTCTTCTGGGAACAGTGCCATTTAACCTTGAGTTCGATACTTTACTACAAGTTTCACATTGTCTCCCTGCCAAGAAAAACTCAGCTTGGGAGTCCTCAAATCTAGGTTTTAAACTTACATGGTTTTGTTTTAAAATACAAGAATTAGGATAATGACATTTTAAAAACGCAACCCGTGTTTTTTCAGGTTTTTGAGAGTTATCCATCCTTTCAAAGACTCAACCCTTTGAATTAAAGCCAGTTTTTCTTTCTCTGTATCTATAGATTGACAAACACCAGAACAACCATGTTTTTGCTAAACAGGAAAAGAGTTCCCCGGAACCACAATTTCCCGAGTGGAAGCAGCCACCTCAGCCTCCACCCCAGGCCCAACAGAATCCAATTCAGGTTGCAGTGTCCCTGCACAAACAATTTTAGGAAGTACAGTCACTTTTCCATTTCCATCTTTTACACATTTTGTCCCATCCCCCTTACAAGAGTCACATATTTTTACATTAACAGAACAATGCGAAGAAAAGTCCGAAAGAGTGTCATTTTTTCCCAGAGAGAGAGAAGAAAGATTTTTTTTTCAACAGAGTTCAAAGCATTAGTGTCAACATTTGAAACAACACTTGTTACATTCTCCGATACACACACAGTCTCAGGTTTACTGGAATTTAAAGAGACAGAGCCAGAAGCTTTGTTTTCTGAGTCCAAGTTGATCTTATTATTATCCGTTTGTTTAAAACACTCCAACAGAGCTCTACAAATCGGCATAAGTTCTCTTAAGCTTTCATCTTTTTTGAGAGAGACTAGATTATAGATTCTCCAGTTTATCTGATCCCAAAAATGAAAAGTAAAAGCAGACTGTAAGTTCAAATCTTGCGTATTTGCTTTAACCCAGATAAGTAAGTTTTTAAGCTCAGTTTTTGAGACTGCAGAACGAGCTTTCTCTTGTAACATTGTCTTTTTATACAGTCTCTTGTAACATCCAACTTTTGATAACTTTTTTCCCATTTTCGTTTTCTCGTTACCCAAGCCTCTCCCGAGAAAAGTTACTTACAATTTTCTTGGCTTCGGCGGGAGAGATGTTACCGTGTCCTCCTTGTTAACACTTGGGTCTCCGTGGCTGGTACTTCCACGATTTTTCTTTTTTTTTTTTTTTTTCTATTCTACGTCCTCGGACGGGGGTCCTCACACGGGGCACCAAATGCGGGGGACGGGACAGGTATAAGTCCAATTGTGTCAGGAACCCACGCCTTAAAAAAGGAACCCACTAGGCCGCAGCAAAATATCCAAATATGGATAACATTGTAACCAGACCAGTGAAGAGATTTTTGCTTTTATTTCCAGCACATCAGTCTCAAAATACAAAATGGAGACATGACAGCTCACTGATCCACACCAAAAAAATGTCTCCTCCAGCAGGGCTCATACAGCAATACATAAAATCATCTCAGTCTAGTTTCAGCCAATCAGACACAGAAAACATGTATTGACAAGCATTCTATCCAATCCCACAAAGCACACGCAATGATAGTTAAAACAAAGACTAGCTCATAAGAGACAAAGAGCAAAGTTCTATTCATGCTAACCTTGTAAAGATATACATTAAATAACCTTGTTGCCATCCTGAAGCCAATTCCACAGAGACCTATTGTAGTTTGTCACGTCTACTGCTTGGGAAACTTTTCTGCTTGCATGGGAAACTTTTTTGCTGTATTTGCAATGCTAACAAAACTTCAGTCTGAGGCCTATACTTTTTTAATCATTTCCTAAAAACCCTCTAACCTTATGGATTCCAACAGGATGATTCAATTTTGTCTCGAAAGATTTTAAAGTTCAATTCATTCTTAGTAAATATACTTTAGAGGGTGTTCTGTAATTCGAAAGTGTTAACAGATGGTACAAAGGTATTCAGTTTAATAAGAGGATTCTCCTAATCAGAGTGTGGCCCTTCAAAGATCACTAGCAGTAAAAGGAAGATTGGCTATATTTGCAGGGGACAGAATTGAATGGGACAGAATTAAGATGAAGATAATCAAAGTATATGGGCTGGCTTTTTTGCTGGAAGGAAATCCAAAACCTCCCTGGACATCTACAGCCTCACTGCAAACAGGGAGAGATGGGGGAGAGTCAGGGGCAGTCCCACAGTATCATCACGTGACTTATTTTGGATAAGGCAACAGGTCCAGGGGTGGAGAAATAATCAGTGAAACAAGAAGAAACTGGGTAGGAGGAGAATCTGCACTGCTGGAAAAAAATAAAAAGTCACTAAGGGGATTTTGTAGTGTTAGCAGTGTCCAACAGCAGCTTAAGTGGCCTGGAGAAAGATAAAGCAGATGAAGTTTTTCAGGGAAGCAAGGATAAGGGCAGACTCTGAAAAATTATAGAAAAGCTTTGTAAGAGCCTGAACAATGGCAAAGAGCTCTCAATGTAAATCAGTATAAAGCAATACCTGTGGGTTAAATCTAGATTCACATAATAGGATGCTGGGCTCTGATTTCACATATACTGGTCAGTAATGACAATTTTGCAACAGAAAATCCTTTGAAAAATAGCAGCTCAGTATTTTATAAGAGCCACAAAGTAAAGTAAAGCTTACATTTTATCAGGAAAGGTACAAAAACTAAGAAAAAAACTCATTCAAACATAGCAGTATCTACATCGAGAACTCAGTGTGCACTGTCTGCCTCCTCACCTCCAAAGAGACAAGTTAGACCAAAAATGGGTTCAGAGGACACACAAAAGCCTTGTTATGGCATCTACACAGAATCACTAAAAAGACTGAGACCTTTTTTTCTGGAAATTTGAGCGGGTTATTGTGGAAGTCTATAAAATCCTGCATGATAAGGAGATGGGGTGTGGATGGACTGTCTGGAGTCTCTTTCAGAACAAGCACTACAGGGCCTCAGAAGAAGCCAAATTAAAAGTCAACAAAAGAACAGAAACATCAATGCAGCAAGGAAGTGCCTCTGCCTTGTGGGTGCAAAAACTGAATAGCATTTTAAGAAGAAACTGTGCCACACTTTGGGAGAGAGATCCCCAGACGGTTCCTAGGTGGGCAAACAACATCACATGTTGTTTGGGGGGGAAAGCAGCTGAGTTGGACATAGCTGCCACCAGGAGAACATCAGAGCAAAAGCATCACAAAAGTTCCATTCCTGCTGTTTCCTAAACATTTTACCACTGCAGCTATTGGAGACCCTGTACTGCACTGAGGGAATCTCTCACACCACAGGATCATTTCATGGAAGTATTGCCAATACTTGGAGAAGCAGTTCCCAGCCAGTGAGGCACAAGCCTGCTCCAGATGAAATGTGGAGATGTGGAGCTGAGGAGCTCTGCTAGGTGTTTTCAGACTCTGCAGATGATTAGAAGGCAGTAAGAGCAGCAGCTGCAGCCTGGAAATCTGAGCAATTCATCAAGCAGAGATAAATAGTTACTTGAAATGTTGCAGCTGAGAGAAGCACAAAATGTTTGGCAAATGGGCTGGGACTCAGTGTCCAAGCAATACTTCATTCATAGATGGAAACTGCAGTGTCAGAGTATTTCTGTAGCTCTAGGAGATCCAGCACCTTCAGCTAATGTGGTACCAGGGCTCAACACAGTACCTTCCCACAGGAGCATGGTAATCACCGAAATCAGCCAGTAAATGGACAATATTGGATTTTTAGGAACGTTAATTAGCCAGCACATTCTAGTGATCTCTGCAGAATGTGCTGAATTATCAACACTTTTGAAAACCATGCCTCAATACACTCAGTTCACCAAAAATATGGTCCAGAGGGAATCACTCAGTAGATATCAGTACGATAACTATTACAAGACATACTTTTTTCATCCATCCTGGAAGTACTGCTCTCTGCATGCCCTAAACTCTGTTGGCCGGATTTAACTCTCCATTACCATTAATTCAGAGTCACTTTGACAATACAAAAAGTAGACACCAGCCAGTCAGAATATGTAAGTGCCAGTTTTCTCCTTTGTAACACTAAAAATAAAGGAGGATTATTAAAAAATCATTTGTCAAATCATTATAAAAGAAACACTAATTTAATTTTCTATTAGGATTCTAAGAATAAACTGTCAGCAAACACCAAATTACAAATGTTTGCTAAAGCTTGACACATTGTAAAGTTGTAGGTTCTCCAATACATTTCACAACAGCATGCAACAAAAACATTTTAGTGAGATTTAACTTTTGGCTGGGCATTGAAATATGACAATTTATGTGGAAAAATGAACAAATCACTTCTGGAGACACAAGGGTCAAGTGGGCTATTAACTTTCAATTAAAGAGATAATTAGCAAATAGAATGCAGAATAGGAATATTAACCTGATACACTACCAAAGTGTTTTATGCCATGAGGGAAATGAATTAGCGATGGAAAAAAATGTAAGATTTGTTATTCCAATCCTGGTGGCATCACGCAAATTGAAATTTACAGGAAATCACTACCTGGTTTTTGTAATAAATGAGGTGCCATACATTGATAGCAGTAAGTACCTTCCATCTTCCACATCTTAAAATCCCTGTTATGTCTCATTAGAAGTACTCTGCATTTTGTCATTTTTATAAATATTTTTGCTTGTTTTATATCAGCTCACTCAAAATCATTCATTAACACTGCTTGCACTCATGCCTTTAAAATATATATATACGTTACATCACAGTGAACATTTTTGAGCTTTTGTTTTGGCATGATTCCGTCATATTTTTCCTCTACTTCTACCATAATGATTTTCTGCTAAATATTAGAAGTTTACAAAAGGGAGACCAAGCAACAAAGCCACAAGCACACTATGCTAGGCTGTGACTTAACAAGAGGAAGATATGCTCAGCAACAGAACACCTCCATCACGGAATCATAGAATGGCTTGGGTTGGAAGAGACCTGAAGGTCATCTTGTCCCTACCTCTGCCATGGGCAGAGACACCTTCCACTATCCCAGGTTGCTCAGAGCCCCATCCAGCCTGGCCTGGAACACTGCCAGGGATGGGGCAGCCACAGCACTCTGGGGAACCTTTGCCACGGCCTCGCCACCCTCACAGGGAAGAATTTTTTTGTAATATCCATTCTAAACCTGCTCTTTGTCCGTGTGAAGCCATTCCACCTTGTCCTGTCACTCCAGGCCCTTGTCAAGAGTCTCCCTCTTTTCTGTGGGCTCCCTTCAGGCACTGGAAGGCCATAATAAGGTCACCCTAAAGCCTTCTCTTAATGGCCCTTAACACATTTACTCTGCAATGTGGTTCCTTCTATACATCATGACAGTGACTCATGAGTGCCAAGTCAAAGCTTTCAGAAACCATTGGGGAAAACAAAAACTTATTTATATTACTGTCATTAAGACCTGCAGAATATAGCCATGACTTTAAAGCTCTGATGCGGTCACACGCTTAAGCTCACATACTAAGAGGATACTTGGAGAGCATTCACAAACACATAGGAAGTGGTTTTTGGAGTAAAAACTCTTATGCCAAGCTTTGAGAGATTTAGGAGGGTGTTGTCCTGAGGACTTAAGAGATTCTTTGCTTGAGAAAGAACCTCAGGACACAGTCTCATAACAAACTACCACAGCATTCACTGTCCTGTGGCCTGGCATCACCTGAGAACTATTGCCTACATGAACTGTTCACCATGATCACATTTCAAGTGACATAATTAAATTTATAACAAAGGATATATCAGGACTGAGATCAAAAGGGAAAAGTGGGAGGGGTTTGACTTTTTATTTTTCCCCCAACTTGTTTTGTCAGTCATCAGTAAACAAAGATAGCTCAAGCAAAACTTGAGTCCATTTGGAGGGGGCATGACCAACTCTGTCTATCAGTATCAGTTTAATGCTGATCAGAAAATGTTTTTGGTTCTTGGCATGCAGTAAGCACAGTGTTCAGAGATGAGAGATTTAATCTGCAAAACTGGGAGCAAGAAAAACAAACAAGGAAAAAAATCAGCAGATTTAAGCAGGCAAATGAAAAGAGAGGAGACTAAGGCATGAAAAATTAGATGCATATTTTAGCTCACTAAAGAAACAATACAGAAAATTGTGCCTTTGCTTTTCATAACAAATATCCATCCTGGCACTTCTATTACACAAACATTGCACTTGTGGTCAGGGATAATTTAAATAATTTGCGCACATGATGGGAAAACATTAAAAATAGAATTTAAATTTAGCATTCACTATTAAAAATATTGAGTGGGGCTTTTGCCAAAAAATTCACACATCAATCACGGATAACTGAACTGATGTTTTGGCTGAAGCAGGCTTCAACTGGGACATCCACAGATATACAAAATGACCTCTAATATTGATAAGATATTATGATTTTAGAGCTTCCTCAAATTTTGCTTTAACAAAGACTATTAACTAAATATTTGCAACATGTGTTAGGTCTTTTCAAATATTTATAGAGATGGTTTACAAAAAAATTGAATCTATTTGCAATGCTCTTTCTGGACTAAAAACACAAACACACATAGGTTTGTATAACTCTGGAAGTCTAAAAAATGCCTTAATTCACCTTAAGTCCACATGTTAGTATAGATACATAGATATAGATAGATACAGATATAGATGATATAGATATAGATATAGATATAGATATAGATATAGATATAGATATAGATATAGATATAGATATAGATATATAAACACAATTATTTATAACCAAATTAGAAACTCCTGCTTGAACATTGCCCCTCCAGGGAAACTACTCTGGTTCAAAGCTTCTCCTCCTGCCCCCACCAAAGAATAAACACCATCTGGGCTTTTCACATTTCCATTTCCACTCCAGCAAACTTTGCCTGCTTGCAATTAATATATCAATATATCAACATCTAATCATGATTCATTCGTCCAACCCAGGCTTCTGGAGAAAAATAATACCAAATTCATGGTGGTAATGCACCTCTTGACACTAACTGAAGAGATTGTTAAGTAATATTTAATAACTACAAAATTTTACATCATTTATTAGGCATATGATTACTAACTAAAGTTTTAAACTTTCTAACAAGTGATCTATGATACATACAGCTGTCAGTGTTACAGGCAAGTGGCAGAATAACAACACAAATTTCTTGGGAGGAAGAAAAGCTGAAGATTTACATCAAGTGTGTGGAGGTAAAAGAAAAACTTTTTCAGAACAGAAGCTGTGCAAAGCAGATTTTCAGTTGTGGTAAATAAGTGTAAAGATAAATACAGACATGCTGCCAAGGGAAAACTTTCAATTTTACATTCTCATTCCCCTTCACACAAACACTTTCACAGAGAAGCTGTGGCTGCCCCATCCCTGGAAGTGCTCCAGGTCAGGTTGGATGGGGCTCTGAGCAACCTGGGATAGTGGAAGGTGTCTCTGCCCATGCCAGGGGGGTGGAATGAGGTGGTTTTTAGGGTCCCTTCCAACCCAAACCATCCTGGGATGGTAGGATAAACCCATTTTCCAGTGAAACAACTTAGCATTCACATAGTTTTCACCACCACTCTTTGGCTGTGTTCTGTTCAACCATAAAGGAGATGAAAACAGGAAACTAGAACTGAAAGGAACCCAGATAGGATGCCAGGGAACACAGGAACAGGAGGTCCTGTGCCCAAAACTACCTTCAGTCTCATGACAGTTTTTGGCTAGTTAAGTTTGATTCTTGTCTCTGCCCTCATGTACTTAACAACATTTTAAATTTAAAAACAGTTACTCCTTCTAAAAGTAGCAGTTTTGGCATTGACATGGAGAAAGACACAGGTATGAGTCAGGCCAGACTTCACTCCAGGAACTGCAGAAGATAACAGCAGTTCCTCAAGCTCCTGTCATTCCTCTGAACAGGCAGCTGAGAGTCAGGATGAAATCTGTTCTTCAAAGGCATCTACCCTTTTATACTGGTTATACTAAAGTGTATCTGAATACAGGCACCTGGATATGGAGAGTATCAGGCAATAGGAGTTTACCTTGTCCTGCGAGTACTTGAAAGAGCCCTTAGGCCTGTGCTCAGAAAATGCCAGCAGCTCAGGGAGTGATCCTGCCCCTCTGCCCAGCCCTCCCTGTGTGGCACATCTGCAGTGCTGTGTCCAGTCCTGGGCTCCTCAGCACAGCAGGGACAGGGAGCTCCTGGATTGGGGCCAGTGGAGGCTGCAGAGATGATTCAGGGCCTGGAACATCTCTGGCAGGGAAAGGCTGAGGGAGCTGGGGCTGTCCAGCCTGGAGAGGAGCCCCCGCTGAGAGGGGCCCTCAGCCCTGGGTGTCCCTGTGTGCAGGGAGGGCTCCGAGCAGGGCCCAGGCTCTGCTCCAGGGCCCAGCAATGGCACCAGAGGAACGGGCAGGGACTGAGGCCAGGAGGTTCCACCTGGACAGGAGGCAGAACTTCTGTCCTGGGCAGTGACTGAGCACTGAACAGATTGAACAGAGAGGGTGTGGAGTCTCCTCACTGGGGATATTCCAGACCCCTCTGGACACAATCCTGTGCCCTGTGCTGTGGGATGGCGCTGCTGGAGCAGGGAGGTGGGACCAGCTGCCCCACTGGGGTCCCTTCTAGCCTGAGCCATTCTCGGATTCTGATTCTGCCTTTTTCATTTCTTCCACTTTCCCATCTAGTTTCAGGGGTCCAGGTAGCAGGAGGATGCCAACTGCCTCAATTCCTGGATTCAGCTTACAGCTTTTGATGTATAATCCCTTGGCTACACTTTTTATTATGGTTTTAATTACATTAGAGTGCTCTGTAATTATATGCCAATTATTATCTTTGATAATTAGCACTGACATATACAAATGAAGGAATACATTTTAGAGCTGCCTATTAGTCTTTCATGGTACTTAAAGTTCTACAACATTAACAAAACTGGTTTTACATTCTAGTTACATTTTCCTCTTCTTATAAAATTGTGGAATAGAGAATTGCTAGGAGCACAGTACATGACTACAGAATTGCTATACTGATATCAAGACAGTTACCAATCACTACATTATAAAACCGCACCTACTTTTAAATACTAAAATGAGCTGTCTTTAATAACATCATCTAGAAAGTCACCTGATGGGAGGGGTTGTCCTGACAGAGTCTGAACATTATGAAGATATGGAAATTGACAATTTACAGCTGGCTCTTGCTAAAAGCATTCTTTGTGCTGACTTTGTGTGAAGAGTCTTGCCAGTTGGTGGCCAGATGTAACAAAACATCCCTAAGCCAACAAATATTTTCCAGGAGAGTCACTTGTGAACTGGGGTTCCCAAGTGAAAACCAACAAGGGGTCCCTAGTGGTGCAAGCTGTGTGTTAGGTCATTACTGTGGTGTTCTCAGGTGCCTCCTGCAACACATCAGCTGAAAAGTAAAGCAAGTACCTTAATGAGCAAACTTTGATGCCTCACTGAAGCTGAACGTGGCCAGCTTTGGGTGAGCAGTTTCCTAAGGACAGCTTTGAAATAAGGCTTTGAAATAAAAGACAGAATAAGGGAGGAAGGAAATTTTGCACAGAAGTTCCTGAGAGAGAAGCAGTTGGGAAGTATGAAGTCTTAATGTCCAGCTGTCCCAGCTGTGGATTTTCTCAGTGGAAAAGATCAAAGACCATGGAATAATCTGAGGTGAAAGGGACTCACAGGGGTCATCAAGATGCCTTGGATGCTGTGACTTCACTTGGACCTGCAACTGATGGCAGCTGATGAGCAGCAGGGAAGGGTGAAGGGCTGATTTCACACTGACCAAAGAAAGACACAGTGGCACCAAGAAGTGGCAGGATTTCCAAGATTTTGAATATGAACAGTGGAGGGGTCTTTTCAAGAAAAAAACAATGTAATTTCCCCTTAATAATAAGAACAGGTCACAACATACAGGATAAGGAGAAAGAGTTTTGTGGACAGAAATGGAGCACCCTGTGGTGGCCATTTTGTCCAAATATTTGGTTTCAGGGATGAAATCATTGTTATATTAATGCTGACCTGGAATAACTGCACAGAAATTTCAGGATATTACAGAATGTAGCACAGTATTACATAAATCAAGATCTAACATGATGTTTTCTTTGGCCTGATACTGTGAGCACATACCTGTACACAAAAGAGGTTCAATAGAGGGCACACATTTATCAGCACTGTCTACCAAGGAGAGAACCCACTCAGAAGGGTAAATTTTCCATGCTGTGCATGGGGATTTAGCCACCAGACTCTCATTAATGCTAAAGAGAGCCATGCAGCCCAATGCCACTCTGCTAAATTATTTTTTTCCTTGTAGTTCTATTCAGGACAAAGTAACAGTTGACCTAGGACCACTGGAATGACAGAAGCGACTCTGTGATACAGTTTTGACAGATTTGCCTTGTCCTATGACTTAATAGATCTTGCAATGACCAGGAAAGACACTTTGAATACAATCTGATTACAACTGGTGGCTTGTACATCACAGTTCCCTCTTTTTTTCAGGATGTAGCCATGTGAGACAGTTAATGAATTTTTCCCTCTATGACAGCTTCCCCCCACTAAATCTGTGTTCATTCACAGGAACTGGCACTTAGTTGTTGGAACTCTGCTCCTACCTAGAACTTAGGTCTGCAAAGGATTTAAGTTTGAGCTGAAGAGGATGTTCTGATTACTGAGGGGAAATTACTTTGTTTTTTCTTGAAAAGACCTCTCACCTGTTCATGTTGAAAATCTTGAATCCAGTTTTCACTCCAAAATGCCTCCCTCTCAAGTACAATATAACATTTGAAAGTGTACACAATGTAAAATGTCTTGAGACATTTCTTCCCTACATGGGATCATTCCTTTCCTACAGTGTCTCACTTCCTGGAAGAATATTGCTTGCGTGTCTGAGCATAATGTCATGATCAACATGACATTATAGCAACTCAGATTTGGGCAGAATGACACACACGCAGCCATTAGAGTAATCAGTAAAGCAAGAAGAGCTCAAAACGTACAAGCATCCCACAACCCTGAGTCATTATGTACATTACCTTTCCCTGGACGTGGCAAAGAATAGCAAATTCCACTCCCTCACTCCCCACACACGCAAACAGTTGAGGGTTTTTTTCCCCATAAGATAGTCCTATCCTGCAAGGACTAATTTCCACTGTCAGATATCCCCCAGCCTGTAGATATCCCCCAGATTCCCTGCTGGAATCCATTCCTGAATCTGAGAAGGAAGAATGACACGTTATGGAATGCCTTTTCATTTGTCTCATTGCAGACAGAAGGAAAAAAAAAAGGAGAAAAGAGAAGAAGAGAGAGAGGGGCACTGTCTCAGCTCAGATCCTTTATATCTACAACATAAAGCAGTACATAAATACATATATATATATATGTGTGTGTGTGTATGTGTGTGTGTGTATAAAAGTAACATATTGAAAACAGGGAACACTTATCTACAGTGTTGCATCTGCTCCAAAGCAAAATTCTCAGTGGCTCTGATTTAGGCAAAGGATTTTTCATGAGGTGTGAATTCATGGCTAACCAGCAATGCCTCTAAAAAAAACAGTGATATCACAGAACAATTACCCAACCAGCAGAAAGTCAATAGTGAACACTCCTTTGGCACCAAAGATACCTGCAGGGCTGTTTGCTGCTAGAGACAAAGCAAGCATTGGCCTGGGGACAGGAAAGCAAACAAAGTCCCATTTTCCCTCCAAAAGAAACCCTGAAAATCAGGATTTTTTTCCTGTGACAAAGAATAGGTCAGGGTTCATGAGGCATTGCAGGTGGGGCAGTCCTCACCCAGCACCTCACCTCAGTAACAGCAGCATGACTGCTGCCATTTAATAGCTCAGAACAGCAACAAATTCCAGGGCCAAATTCCCTGAACTATCTCATATTTTACTACTTTATTTTCATGAAGCTGCTATTCAAGCTGCACTGGCCTGATTGCCTTGGAGAAATTATCACTATTTAGCCACCAAGCCTCCTCTGCAGGCACTGTGGCAGCATCACATCCCTCAGGGCTTCATGTGTCACCCTTCAAACCCTCCCCAGGTGTTTAATTTACACATTAAAACTTCTGCTGCAAACGAGATTGCTGATAATTAAAATATGTTTTCAGGGAATCATCTGTGAACAGGCCAAGCAGCTGATTTTGTTACTGTGCATGCCCTATCCTGTAAGTCTCCATCCCCCAGCCGAGATGTGTGAGCCATTCCTTGTGGGCTTCTCATCTGCCAGGCAGTTTGTAGGAATTAAAGTAGTTCTCCCAGAAGGTGACAGAACTCAGGACACAGAGAAATGATAAAACAAATTCAGGAGGCTATTGGCCATTACTACCAAGCAAGTCTGCTAGAAACAGCATTACGTAGAAAATATATGTAAAATTAGGATGCCTCTGGCCCAAATCCCATTGTAAATATCACCAGCATATACAGCCCTATTCTACCTTCATCTAAAATTCAGGATATGGATGATTTCATTTCCTAATCTGCAGACAAATGATGACATTTACTACTGATTACCCAAGAGCTTTATAAATGTTACTAACAAAACATAGATGATTTTTGTATAACTTTTCAATTTTCTCTGATTCTCTTGGAAGCCTTTTTGACTAAGGTAGCTCATAGCTGAGCACCAAGAGTCTGGATGTTAATTAAAAGTGAGTCAGTCTGCCCATTCATCTATTCAAGCCACAATACAGTTATTAAAAAAAACCCCAGGATCCATAATATGGATTTTGAGCTTTGACAGCACAGCCGTTCTACTTAGCCACCTTTTATTATGGATCATTATTTTATTGATGATTTAATCACACTTAAATTCCATGGAGCTACTTCAAAATCCTGTCTAAAATGGAGACATAATTTCCCCTTAAATAGTTAATCAACTTGTCATATTTTCATCATGTTCACTTCACTACCACTGCAAACCTTGCCTTGCCTGTTCAACTTTAATTTTATAAGAGCTGTGTATTACATTTCAGCTCCATATAAGTAACATACAGAAGCAGAACGTGTTTTAGCTAATTAATGCTTCTGCAACTAGAGTCACTGAAAAATATTCATCAAATATTTATGTAATTGGCTCCCCAAAGAAGTAAAGCCTTGTTCTGAGTGCTGAGAGATTGAAATACAAAGTCCAAAGACCTAGAGCACAAAAGATACCAGTCTTTTTCCAATGCTCCATTACTCTGTAACTTCCTTGGCTTCAGGAGGCATTCATTAACAGGGATAAAGGTCTAGGACTCGCATTAAATTTCCATATCCTTTTAAAATTAATGTTAGCTACTATTGGGCTTTCCTCTGCACTTTGGATGAATGAATGTTTTGAGGCAATTAAATGTCCATACTGAGAGCCTGCAAGGTGTCTCACATGTACTAAGGACATGAGATGTTTTCCTGGGAGCATCCACAGAGCACATCGACAGATTTTGGGGGGAAAAAAAAAAACATAATTTTTTTAGGCTTTTAAATACTACTGAATTAAGCAATATACATGACATCATTTTGGCTATGCTTTGTCCTTAGCAGCTGACAGGAGAGACGCCTTCTCCCACTGACAAACAGGAAGCACCTTGGTGCAAAAAAATAGTGAATTTTAACCCCATAAATAAAATCAACTGCAGCACTATAAGCTTTGATTTGAGTCAGGCTGGGGAAGTCTTAGCTGGTTGGGTTTTTAAGTCTATGTGGATTTTTTATTTGAGTCAGGCTGGGAGGTTTGTTTGGGTGGCTGGGTTTTAAAATTTACATGGATTTTTCTGCACAAAAATTAAAAAATATGCCTTGGAATATCAAGCAGAAAAATCAAATCACAACCTCCATCATCAATAATATCAGCATTGAGGAACTTAAGGACTTCCTTTCCCCTCAAGTGTCATGTAATCAAGGGAGTTTAGTGAGACATTTTGGAAACAACACTAGCTCAAAAACTGAGGTTAGATGAACTTCTTGGAGGATAATTTACATTTTGTTTTAGAATTGTCATTTTACCCTTGAAATAATATTTCCTCTCCCAACTGCTATTTAGCATAGTACATTTCACTTCCAATGTCCTCAAAAATGATCCAGCTCTGTCAGAATGCCAAGGCACATCTCCAATGTCCTCTTATTCCATACCTATTATGCCTTGCCATACATAATTGTAATTGAAAATGGCGTGTGTTGCGTTTGCATTCATTAAAGCAAGAGTAAAATTCAAATTTAAGAGAATGACTGGTTTCAGATTAGGTGAAACACAATTATCAGCTTCCCCAGGAACAAATAACAAACAAACAGAAACAAAACAAAACAAAACAAAGAAAAACAAAGCAAGAGCAAAGGTAAAGGGAAATTAAAAAAAATTTTTAAAAAACCCAGAAACAGCAGTAAAAACAATAAAATGCCAGGAATGTTTTATTAAGAGAAATGAAAGTTTCTCTGGAGGACAGCAATAACAAATGATATAAAGTTATTAGGAAGTCGAAAATGTAATCCAAAATTCCTTAATTCACAAATAATAACTGGCTGAATTGAGACAGTCCATAGTTTTGCCTATTTTCCACAAATTCAAAAACAGCAATATGCCTCTCTCCACATACAAATTATACATCTTCATGTTTTTCTTGTCCTCTTCTTTTACACATTTGACAATGTGAGAAAGGTGTTTATTCCCTAATAATCAAACATATAACAATCATAAGGCCACATATGAGCAAACATATTAACATCAGAGAAATTCTCACTTTTCCAAAAAAAAGATAGCTGAAAAAATAAAGATTTTTAAATAGTTGTAACTCTGTCTTGTGTTCCTAGAGATGAACTTCCTGATGTCTAAAAAGTTTAAACCAACAAAACCAGCTTCTGGAATAACTCCCATGTGAGGTTGGTAGATCCAAACCATTCCCTGATTCACGACATCCCATCTTTCTTAAATTAGTGGATTTTCTTGCAAAACCATAGGAAGATGATGTAATGCAGAGAAACTAGGTCTGCTCCAAACCAAAGGTCCAAAAGTGGAATCTCTCTAATATATCTACCTTTGCAGCCAGATCAGACTTTTCTCAAAACCTGATCCAGAGTATATATTAGAGAATATATCTCAACTTGCAATAGTATTATATTTTAAAAATATGTTTCTTATATTAGCACTGAAAAGAACAACAACAAACAAAAAAAACCTCCACCAAACAAACATTCAGTTCAGCATAATCCACTGGAAATGTAGTAGTTGAAAGTCCACTGTGCTGTACAAAAATACAAATGCTGCTTTAAGGCTGTTCTCAGTTTAATGAATTTATAGACACATATTTTTTCCCAGGACTAAAAGCAGAAGTTTTTCCTGTATCAGCTCAACATACAATTTTAATCCACATATAAGGACAGCTGTGCCTTTCACATGTGCCTACTCAGCACGTTCTAGGAAATTCACAGCAAGAAAAACAACAGAACCTTCAGCATGTTCCAACAGGAGTTAACTAACATTAGAAAAAAATCAGTGAAGCGATAAAAAATAAAAGAAGTAAAAGCCACAGGTCATGGGCAGGGAAGAAAAAAGATAAGTCATAGTCCTTCCAGCCTCTTCCAGTTTCTCAGGAGATTCTGAAAGGGAAAACTTTTTCCCCTTTTGATTAGACAGCTTGTGTGTTGGGGAAGGACAGGAGGAGGGGTGGGGGACAGGAGTGACTCTGTACACACACAGTTAGAGAAGTGATAGAATGGGGTTTTTTGTAATTTTCAAAATCAATTCATATTTCCCATAAAAGAACTGATCAACAATTTCCTGTGAACTTCCGAGTTCCTTTACAAAAGGCCTTTTTCTCTTCATAGTGAAGACTGTGACAAAAAGGGCTTTTTTGATCAACACTTTATGACGTTATTTATCACTTTGTATATTATTTAAGAGCATGTTCCATCACTTGGAAGGAGGCCAAAACAGAATTTGTATCCAGCTAGACTTAGGGTAAGAAATGTGTCAAATAATCAAATCCAAATCTCCTGCTTGACTTTTTGGGTTCTGATGAAATTCAGAACTGAAAGGGGTCTCCAAAAACAGCTGTTCTCCTGGGTTTTTGTGCAATTTGGTTATAAAAATCATAGCAGTAAGATGGTCATGTAATGAACCAAAACCCTAGAGCACAGCATAAAAGAATCAGGATCTGAGATCACTTTTTTCTGCTCAGAACAAGGATGGCTCAGCCAGGCTGTGCAGTGAAATACAACCCAGAGCCACCTGCAACTCAGAAAATTAAGCAAGGAAAATGTAAAGAGTTAAAATACTTTTCTATTTCTTTCTACTCCTGCCAGTGATTTAATTATGCATATACTATGCTACGCCAGTCAGTTTCAAATTTTCAGATTCAGTCTGTGATTTGCTCCATGTTGTGGAAGTGCTGACTGGTTGCACTGGAACACGAGCTGTAAGTTCTCAGCACGTACAAAAAGGCACTCTAAATCTCTCAAATTTGGTGTCAAGAACACCAGAGCACCTAAAACCAGAACCCAGCAGGGATTTCCCTTCATTGGATAAAAATATCCATGACTTTCATAGGGGCACAGAGGGATAGTACAGAGCTCAGTGCAACAACATGGGAATTGGAAGACCTGTGCTCAACTAACTGACTGGCAATAGCCAAGTAAAATAGCCACAGCTCCCAGCTGACGTGAGCATAGTGTCATTTCAGCATCACACACGTGGGAGAATAAAAACATCATAGGCTGTGATCTTCTCCAGTCAAAGCATAGGCGTTGCTCATTTTGTGGGTGGAATGAAGGAAGGACACAAAACTTACATATGGCTGAGAAGAAATCTGAGAGTCACGCTGAAAATATTGTGAGGATATACGAAATGTCTTAGCAGTGTTCCAGCAAATTACTTAAGAGATACTTTCTTCATTTTAGCAATATTGAAGTTGTTGGGGGGGTTTTTGGCAAGAAAATGTTCGTATGCTGCATGCCATACGAACATTTAGACAAAGGAATACATTTTCACCTGAAGTAAGTTTGAAATTTCTACTCAACACTACATCAAACAACAATAACCATCATGTCTTTCTCAGGCAGAAAGGACCAAGTGACACAAACACACCCTGGCCACGTTCTTAGCTTCACACCGTTTTTTCGGC
Organism: Ammospiza nelsoni; assembly: GCF_027579445.1. Taxonomy (NCBI): domain Eukaryota; kingdom Metazoa; phylum Chordata; class Aves; order Passeriformes; family Passerellidae; genus Ammospiza; species Ammospiza nelsoni. Next base: position 56,530,477 of record NC_080637.1, on the reverse strand, counting down.
ATCCAAAGTGTCCATTATCCATCCGGACACCCGATGCCATGTATGAGGTGCAAATCTCCCCCTCTTACCTCCGGGTCTTTCTCGATCTCCAGCCCTGCCTCCAGCAGGTTGCGTTCGTACTCCTCCCGCTGCAGCCGCCTCTCCTTCTCCAGGGTGTCCAGCAGGCTGAGCTCCACCACCTCCAGGCCAGGCAGCCCTGGCCACTCCTGCAGGGCACGCTGGCCATTGTCCTGCTGCTGCTGCTGCTGCTGCTGGGGCTCAGCACGACCCTTCCCAGTGCTTCCGTTTGAAACCAGGGCTACAGAGGCAAATCCGTGCCTCGGCTCCGGGGAGGCAGCACCAGGCACATGGCGGGCCAGGCGTTTGCGGTAATGGTAGGCCAAGACGTAGTCAACCTTTCTCTTGCTGTCCCTGAAGTAGAGGCCACTCGGGGAGGCCTTGTCCCTCGCCCCTGTCTGGGTCACTTCCACGTAGTTGTTGATAATCTGGGACAGAAATATGGGAGTTGCACAGACAAGAAAGCCAAAAGACCCAAGTAGGGGGGGGGGGGGGGTCTATCTCCACATGAAGCCACTAAGAATCCAGGTATGACCTACAAATACTAATTTTGCACACCAGCCTCACTTCATTCCTCCTCTGGCCATAAACTAAACATAGTTTAGTTTAGTTTATCCCAACATTTGGGATTCCTAAGCAGGTACAGAGGTACACCCCAACTCTGTTGCCCTATTCTGCACGTGCACAAACCAAGGCGAGAGGACACCCACATTATGAAAGGGCACAGAGAAGTGAGAATAAGGACCACATTATAGGCCATGTGCCATGTGCTGTGGAGCAAAGCAGGCAGGGAAGGGAAGCAAAATCAGTGTTGGAAGGGAAGAAATCAATCTTAGCCAGAATAGGAGAAATATCTTTAATGTGGTTCAGAAGGTCCAGAAGGGCCAGGCTGGACAGAAACACTTTTGAAAATACCAGGGATTAGAAGGGGTATGTCCCATAAATGGCTAGCCATGCTAGTTTATATTTTAACATATGAAAAGACTGTGTGACTGGTCAGTAACACAGTAATCCCTGCAAAAAGGAATCCATGGCTAAAATCCTTCAAACCACCCATGTTGCATCCAGTCAGCCCCTCAAATCATCCCTGCTTCACCATCTCCCTCTCAGAACCCTTCCGGGATGCAGCTCCAACAGTAATCCAGCCATCACTCATCAGCCTGGATGGAAATTCTGGAGCATTCATGTGGAAGTCTGGCACTGAGGCATTCATTAAAGGCAGCCCGTGAGTTTTTGAAACTGTTTGCAGCCACCATTTCCAGCACAATGCTGCCGTGTAAAGCCCTTCAGAGAGCACTATAGAGTGTTTTGCTTCACTTACTCTCCCACAAAGTAGCTTTCAGTCATCACGTCACTAAATAAATCCTGGGTTTACATGTATGCTACATTCTTCATCCTTTCACAAAATTATCACTGAGTAATCTGTTCTGCACATCACACTCATCACACCCTTCATGTCTAAAGTATATATACAGTCCCTTTAGGCACATCCAAAATTACACTCAGCACTACATCCTGGCAGAATATAAAACTGCTTTTGAGACATCCTTTTATTTCAATTCCACATTTCCTGATTAGATACATTTTCATGTATTACTCACAGGAAGCCCATGCATACTCTCCAGATCCATCTCTGCCCCAGTGAGGGAAAACCCGTGGCAGATTTCTAGTGTCCCTCCCAGAGAGCTGCAGGCTATACAGTGCAGAAGGAATGATGTCACCACAGCAGGTCACTGGTGCAAGGCAATGCATTAGCAGGCTCTAGAGAAGATGAGCTCTGAGGATCCTCTCCTCCCTTACTGGAGAGTGTGGGCAGAACCAAGAAGCACGAACAAGAAACAGGAGAGGGAACAAGGAGGGAGAATGTGAAAATCACTCCAAGGTTTTCCTGTTTGTTACTGTGTGGAGCCACCTGCCACATCCCAGTCACCTGAGAGAGCACCATAGCAACACTTGGGGTTGCTGGAGTTACACAGGGGATGAGGAGAGTCAACAGTGATACCCTCTCCGTGGACTCTTTTCCTCTCTCTTGGCAGCAAGATGCCATCCCCATAATTATGGGTGTCCAATTCACAGAAAGCTGATTAAAATTTCCACAGATTTCACTAAAGACATTTCCTGCCCCTAAATTTGCACTGCTTGCCTTACCATGTGACATTCTGGCACAAGAAGACTTTTTTAGGGAGGAACACAAAAAGTCACAATTTCAAAAATGCCTCTGAAGGAACTATCAAGATCTTTCGCTCCTCCTCTCTCACACCCACTGTAAAAGTCAGAAACAGTGATGTAAATGACCAGCTCAAGTCCTGCATTCACTGCCTCTTGATGTTTCCAAGACATGAAACCATCACAACAAGGAATAAGAAAATGGGAAGGGAGGATCAGCGCTTCATGACGATTTTGTTCTAGTGGTCTGGTAGCAAATATATCACTACAAATACATCCCAAATGTGCCTCCTCTAATGACAGCTCTCCTCTGAAAACTACAGCCACACCTCACTTACAAAGGGAATCAATCCAATCCAGCCCCCTTGGTCACAGCTGACTCAGGGTTGACACATGCACACCCAATTTAGTGATCAACCTGGAGATCTTTTCTGCCACTGGAGGTAGTAGCAACCCCCTTCATTCCTGCTCTGAAGGATTTTGGCTAAAGTAAACAATCCAAAAATTTTGGTGAGTTTACTACTGCAGAAATTAATTCTTGCTGTACACAGAGACAAATGAACCATATGAGGCTGTGGTATCACTTTCCTCATAAATATTCTTCTTCCTGTTCTGATTTAACCAACACACAGGACAGTGTACCCTGCTCTTCTCACTCTGCTTCCAGCCTCTTCATAATCCCAAATGCACTTGACCTAGGTCCACGAACATGAAACCCTACTTACAGAACTTCTGTAGGACACCACTGATGCTTCAAGACCTCCATTGGTCCCACTTCTGTGCCAGGAAGTCTGGTTCTGAGGAACAGTGAGGTATTTGCTATTGTAGGCTGAAAAAGCGTCCCTTGCTGATTTTCCTGTCTTCTGTCCATTGAGAGTTGGGTGTGAGGAGGGTAGAGCAAAGTCTAAGAAGGAGAGATAAATACATAAAGCAGGTTTTGTACAGATGGTTCCCTAATGGAATGCAAAATACTGCAGTCAGTAGACACTATTCATTTCTAATGATATGAACAAATCCAATGGCATCAGGTAGAGGTAGAAACTTGTGGATCGTGGTCATTCTTCATAAAGAACTCTTTACACATGTGAAATGCTCATCAAGTATATCTAAGATTATACCTACATGTTCTGGTCTTTGGGGGTAATGTCTGGAATTTTTAGACGTGCTCCCCATCTCTTGCGTTTGACAAATTACATGGTCACAGTGCAGAATGGAGGGTTTGGAGGGGATGGAGATCATCACAGAATCACAAATGGGTTGGAAGAGACCTGAAAGATAATCTCATTTCTATCCCCACTGTCATGGGCAGGGACACCTTCCACTATCCCAGGTTGCTCAGAGCCCCATCCAACCTGGCCTGGAACACTGCCAGTGATGGGGCAGCTTCTCTGTGCAATCTGTGCCAGGGTCTCTCCACCCTCACAAGGAAGAATTTCTTCTGGATATCCAACCTAAATCTGTGCTCTGTTAGTGTGAAGCCATTCCCCCTTGTCAGGTCACTCCAGGACCTTGTCAAGAGTCTCTCTCCATCTTTTCTGTGGGCTCTCTTCAGGCACTGGAAGGCCATAATGAGGTCACACAAATGCCCTTTCTTTTCCAGGCTGAACATTCCCAATTATCTCAGTCTTTCTTCACAGCACTGCTGCTTCATCCCTTTGATTCTCTTGGAGGCCTCCTTACTCCAACAGGTCAATTCCATACTGGCAGTAGCACGGTGAAAAATGCTAATAAAAACCAGTGGATACAGAACCTGTTTCAACACACAGATGTTTCATACTCTTTCCCCCTCTACTGGTGCCACAGCTGAAATGGTATTGACTGATCCATACTCTCATTCTCTTGGAAAAGCTCTTAGAGGGAAAAACCATGTCTTGTTCCTTCCAGCATTAGTGTTTTATATCCAGGAGAAGACATCCTGTACACATCTGCCTACATGGTCAGCACCATCATCACTACAGAAACAACACACCACTGCCTCCATGTAGTCAGGACTTTTCTCCAGGAATAAGAAACAACAGCTTCCATCTATCCAGGGAGACACCACATCCATTGTGTACTGCTAAAATCCGGAGGTTGTATTTCCCCCTCATTTAGCTGAGACCATTCTATCCCCTATACTCAGACTGAAACTGTTTCCCCACCACCACATTCTGAGAGAGGAGACAGTGGAATGCTAAAGAAGGAAATGCTTGGACGAGGGTGTCTGACCCTTAAATGTTATGATTGTTCTTATATCAATAATGATTATTATTATATTCTTATATAAGTTATGATTATTCTTAATCAATAACAGATTGGGGTCCAGCATCACTTGAACAGTCCAACAGACTGACTCACTAGTTTTCCCTGTCTGATCTCCCGAGCAGAATCGTGCTTGGCTCACTTTAACGAAGCACATAATGATGCCACGAGGGAAACTCCAAGAAAAATAATTAATAAGTGAAGGTTTCATTTCCAAAGGCCACACACAATGTTTCTCCAGTATTTTCAGACTAAGTCTGGGATACCTCACAAGACCTCTACACAGTCAATTAAAGACCTCTTTTACTTTCCAGTCCTTTTAACTAGGCCTAGGGAAAAAGCTGCCATTCATTTATAACATGATTTCATCTCCATTATGCTTCCCAGCCTCTAGAAACTGTGTCACAAACCTGAGATTAACACTGGTAAACTGGTGAGGCAGTCAGGGACTCCCAGTCAGAACAAGTTTTTTGATGAAAATGCAATTGCCATATTTGTATCTAGGGGACTCCTGTTCTCCCAAAAGCTTTTCAACTTCCTAAATTAAACCAATTGAACCAGAATGTTTTGGTTTGAATGCATTCCACATTTGATAGTTCCTGCCTGATACAGCACTGCCTCAGGGGCTTCTGCTTCAAATGCAGCCTGACCTCATTCCACCCTGTAAGCCTTTATGACATTTGGCCTTACATGTTCTCATTCTGTAAATATTCTGGAGGAATTAGTATCTATAGAAACAAGCTCTGTGTGTGTGTATGTATGTGAATATATATAAAATTTTAAATATGCACATATGCATGGTTTTGGTGTATATTTACATATATATGTATCTTCAAAGAACAGCAGTACAGGGAATCTTGACTTCAACTAAGAAAGCAAATGTTCAGGAACTACACTCATTCTACAAAAACGGCTGGGGAGCCATCCCTCCAGTCAAACTCCATCGAGTTGTAAAATGGCTTCTGAGTACAAGGTACCTCGAGGCTCCAGGACAGAGATCAGTGACCAGTTCCAGTTTCAGTTCGCAGCCAGTCACCACCTGCTCACTCAGCCTCTCTGTACTCCTTTGCCTCAGCATTCTGCAGACTTAAGGGTTGCCCACATGTGCAGCAATTCACCTCACTGTTTGCGTTCCCAGGTCCTTGTCCAAAGTGCCACCATGAAGAAGTTGCACAGACTGCCATAAGTGGAAGGACTGAGAGAGAGTGTTAAAGGCCCACACTACTTGTGAAAGAGGCAGTAAAGGAGTCTGCCTAATTAGGAGCTCTGTATTAAATCCTGAGTAACAACCAATTAACTGAGCTGAGTGGTCCAGATGATCAGATTATCACAGCACAGCTACTTGCAGAATACGCTGCAAGTGATTTGGTTATCCAGGGCACGGACAGGGAACTGCTTTCATTTATCTTCCTTTCTTTTTAGATAAGTATCAGAAAGGATCCACATTTCTGAAAGACACCCAAGTTAGAAGAATACTCCTCTGCAAGATTGTTCCAAACATCTGCAATTTAGGAACATTGTTTGACAAACTCCAACTCCCAAGTAGGGATGAAAAAAAAAACCTACTTGAACTTACTCTTTCCTTGTAGCTTTACTCAAACATCTTTCAAAGGACATATATATATATATATATATATATATATATATATATATATATATATGGTTGTACACGTGCTCTTTGGGTTCTCAGTAAATCATGAATTTTCAGGTCTGAATGTAGATGAAGTTCAGCTCATGCCAAAATTAGTTCTTGTGCATATCTCCACCAAACTCAACTATAGTAAAGCATTATTTCCTCCACTGTGCCTTCAAAACCACCATTTTAGTGCTTTTTAAGAATATAGGAATTAGACAGACAAGGCTGTTTGGGTTGGCTCTAATGCCATCTAATTTGCCACCTGTGTGTTCAGGGCTCACACAGTACCTCTCAGACTGCAGGTGGAATGGGTAAAACAACAAACCCTGACTAATGCCAAACTAATCTGGACAGCCTGAGTGCAGCTGCTTGTCTGAACCCCATGCTAATGCTCAGTTTGAAATGTCCTGAGCCTCCAGGACACCCAGCAGGAGAATCTTTTGGGTAGGACTCAGTATCTCAGTTGTATTTCTCTACATTTGTCCGTACATAACACAGATATCCTTTGTCTTTCTACCTCAAAATATGATTGGAGAAGAAATAATACTCTTTATAAAGAGAACCATCCAATTCTGAGTTTACTTATGGGACTGATTTTAATAGAAGCAGTTAAGCAGCAGGGGACTAAACACCTAAGTAGTTGAACCATTCTAAAGAGAGAAATATCAGATAGCTAAAATTTAAAGATCAAATTCTATTATTCTATTATTCAAATAAGAAATTTGAAGTTCACAGGAGAGATACAGCCCCAGAAACAATGAGATAACATTGTTATCTCATGGAAATAACCACAGAACTTTTGACTATGACAGCAAAAGAACAATGACTCAACATCAGCACTGAAAGTTATTCTAAACTCGTACACTGGGAACTCCAGAATGAAGGATTTATGCAAATAAGAGTCTCAGTAGATTTGCTCCTTTTTTATGGGAATTTAGAGCTCAAGGCTGCCTATTTTCTCCTGGAAAAGGATTTTGCTTACTCCCCACAGTTGCCATGCAGTAAGGCAAATGCAGGGGGAAACAGCAGAAGACCAGCACAAGGCATTTGCCTAGTGATTGTCTTTTCCACGTGGATCACAACACTGACCCACAGCTGCTCTTCTGAGCCTTTAGGAGAAGTGAACTCTGCATGTTTTATCTCTGAGCTCTCTGTATGTAACTGGGCTGCAGATTTCTCTCTTTTTTTTTTTCTTTTTCTTTCCCTAAAAGAAGACAGAGAAGTCCTTCCAAAGTACTCCTTTCTTTGTTCTCCACCCCATCTTGGCCTATCCCTATTCATAGGCAGCAATAAGAATGAAACAGAAAATAAACTTACCAGGCATGTGTGTTTCCATGTTGCCTGGAGGTTTGGCTGGAAATTGTGTCAGTGCTAAAATAGGATGTGGCTATGCTGTGCACAATCTTCTTCTGCACTGGCTTAAGGAGAGAACAGCACCAGCGGCTATTTCCATCCTGCCTTGATCCTGCTTTAAGCAAACCACAAACTGAAGCTAATTAGTGAGACCTTCTGGTTTGGTGATTACCATCAGGGAGGGAAGAGAAGGAGAAAGACCAAACTCCCATGACCTGAGAGGCCATGGCAGTTCTCTGCTGGAGAATTTTAGCACTTTTCCTCATGTTCCATAGCACCTCAAGAAACAAGGCATCAACAGGCATACTTTGTCCAGAAGGCAGTGGAGAGGAAAGAAAAAGGCTAATGCAGATCCGGGGCTCTACAGCAGAGCCAGCTCTGTCCAAAGAATCAGCAGTCAAGGATCAGATTGTCTTGGAGGTGGTTTCTGTGGGGAGGTGTGTCTTTGTATCTACAAAGCTTCACAGTGCTCCCAGGTAGGAGGTAAGTGCAAAAAGCTTTTTATAAGGCTGTTTCAAGTACTCAAGTTACCTCAGTGCCTGCATGCACTGTCATTCCTGCATGAAATATTCAGAGGATTATCTTGTAATCAATGGTCTAATTAGAACAGGTGATGGATCCTGCTTAGCCTTCAACCTTGCAATTTAAGCAACTATAGGGAAGAAAAGTTGTTGATGCTATCTGAGAAAGGACTCTTATTTGCTAATGATAACTGAAGAGAGATGTAACTAATTCGAGTCCAAATCTTTTTTTCTTTAAGACTGTTCATGAAACTATGATGGTTTTTCTAGTGTGACAGGGAGAAATGGATTTATTCAACGCCTGAATAAAGTCCAGTGGTTCTATGATCTTGTAAATCAGGGTAGTGCACTGTGTCATGGCTGGCAAGGGTAGAAGTTGTCTCTGTCACAGAGAGATGTGTTGATGCACCCTGGTTGTGCTATCAAACCTGCTGAGTACATAAAAGGAGCAGTGCAGCTGTTGTTTCCCAAAACTTGGGCTGGGTGATGTAAAATGTTCCCAGCAAGACTAAGAAATTTGTATGGGATTTTAAATTCATTAAATCCCTCCACTCTTCTTGGTCCCTACTTTGAAATGGCATTTATTATCTTCTATCCAAAGAATCAAGAGGTATCAAATACTTTCTCCTTTTTACCCTGCTAGTATCTTATAGTACTCTCAGAACTTCTTTCAGAAGTTTTAAAAAAAATTAATCTGTTTCCTAGACAGGCAACAAATCTCCTGCTTTCTACACCTATCTCAGGGAGAAGGAAATGAAAATGTTCTGAAACTTTTGCTTTTTTCCATCCACAATCTATGCTGCTCCAACTAAGCTCAAAACCAGAAAGGCAAATCCTGGCTAATTCTGGAATAGTATAGGATTGTAGAGCCAGGTCCTGCTGGGATCCTTGTTGACTTATAGCTCTGCCTGCACAGGTTCCAATTACCAGCTTTTATAAGCCATAAGGATGGGTGTGTTAAAGGTAATACACTTATCTCAGGTAATAATATACGCAGCAATATGAGAGGAAGCAACATCCAGCTGCTTAGAATGGAAGTAGCCTGCTTTTAAGACTTTCCAGCAGAGAAAATGTGGAAATCACTATCTTTCCTGAGGTACTTGGGTATGGTGCTAATTGATAATTCAGAGCTGTGACAAATAATACCAATATACCTGCTCGTGTTTCACCTGCTGTAGAGGAGTGGTGCTTGCAAGTCTGTAAATTTAGCAGAGAGATTGCATGTTTTGAATTATTAAGGAGTTATATAAGACTCCTCCCCAAATCCATTCAACATTCCTGTAAATCTATCCTATAGCACACTCAACAACCCAGCTGATGGTCTGAAGCAGTGGGATGTGCTCCTAATCATTGGTGGAAAAGTAAAGGCCAAGGTTGCTCAAAACCATCAAGGCTCACAAACAGTATGTATGGACTTGGGAAACAACATTCTTCAAAGCCTGGCTTCTGCTGGAGAATGCAAATGCAAATCTACAGTCAGATGTAGAGTACTGGGTGATGTGCTGGCACACTTGATCATAGGCAGCAAGACTGTGCTCTTCACTCCTGCCAGGGAGAAATGCTGATGAAAGTATTGGAATTGCACTAACTGCAGCTTCCTGTGTGAAAGGTAATGAAACCTGCACAGAGCAGGTCTGAGCCCACTGGCTCCTTGAGCAAAAGTCAGACAGTTCTTTTGGGGCAGACTGCCAGAAAATGTTTGGTTCTCATGCCAGCAAGTCAAAGTTAGAAATGTATTTACCTCCTCAGCCTGTTAAAGAAGATGGTATAACATTCCCTCCTGCTTTTTCTTCCTTGCCAGTTTGTTTCTACAAAAGGATTTTCAAAGAAGATTCTTCTGGTCTTGCTCATGACGGGGGCTTGGAATACACAGGTCTGAGTAACAATATGTAGACCACACCAAAGTCCCCAGAAATCCCGGCTGTAAGTAAAGCCAGTAAGCACTCTTCTCATGGGCTGCATCGCACTAACTCAGACAATTAATTATCTACTTAGAAGACCTGTCTGCAGCCATGAAGCCTCAGGCTGCAATCCTGTCAGCTTTCATGAGCTAAGAAGGGTCAGTCTGGGTGAGGGCACAGGCTGAAACAAAGGGACATCCCAGCCATGGTAAGTGGAAGAGGATGACATTTGCCTTTTACTCCCTTCTCTCTTGGTCCTCTCTGATGTTGCAGGTTGCCATTCCAGGAATTGCTATCTTCAGCTTCAGATGAACTGCTGACTACCCGGGTGATCCAAATGCATCTGTCAGAGAACTTAATATCTAGAGGCAGCTAGGGGAAGGAACAGGGTAAGGGTGGAGGTAAACTGGTGACAAATCTACTGCAGCAAGTGGGGCTGGTGCCAATTAAAACCGGGTTTCTCTCTCTGGTATTACTGTGGACTATAGCAGAAGACAGATGCATGGAAGGCCTGCACTTCTACCACTGGGCAGCAATAAAGGTTGTCTTGAAAGAATATTAAAAACAAAAAGGGCTTACAATTTAGGGTGTGTTGAATCCACAACTGACTGGCAAGAGGAAGCAGCAGGGATCTGCCTGGTTCCTCTAAAAAAGAAATACAACTTACTTTTTAGTTGAAAGCAGAGGAGTTTTTGTTTGCTCCCAAAGGGAGCTTTCCTTGCAGTTCAGGAGATGCTTTGACCCATTTAATCATGTCAAAGTCCCATTCATTATTTTAAAATTGTTAGTTAAACAAGAAGCTTAAATAATCCTTCTCTTTGAAAAACATGCATGGCAATAACAGGCCTCCCTCTCTCATATTTTTGAGAAATTAGTACTTCCCAGTGAAACTGCTTCACTGACACAAGATTCCTCCAGGACCAACAACATTCTGGAAGATCTTTTGTGTTCCATGGCCCAACTAGACAGAGTAGAATTTAAATCCTTGTAAATATATAATTGGCAGCAATAACAAAATAAATTACATCAGCCACTGCAAATTCTGCATCTAAATTAATTCCAACTTTTGGAACAAAAGCAACAGGTGAAGTCCAGGCACCTGGAAATAGGTGAGATAGCCACTGAGCTTTCTCCTCGAGTTGGTGTGGGCACGGGCTGAAGTAGGAGCTGTCCTTAAACTTGTACACATGTCTTGAGGGCGTGCACAATTTACAGTCTGTCCTCAACACACAGTTTCTTTTCATTCAGCTTCAGGAGAAACATGTATATGCATTGCAGAAAGATATTTGGTTGTCTGAACAACCAGTATTGTTTGTGTACTACAAACATCCTATTCTTACTCTGAAGCCTTATCCCATAATTACTGTACTCCCTGAAAAGAATGGGAGGAAAAAGAGCAAAAAATTATAAGTCCACTGTGTGTCACTAAGGACTGAATTGGGGAATGAAAGTGTAATGTCTCTGCAGATAACACCAAATTATTTGAGAAACATTCTTTAAGTATAAGCAACTGCTTCTGAGCATGATTTATTTGTGGTTGTCCTTTTGGGATTTTCATCAATAATGTGGATTCATTTCCACAGTGAAATGAAGAGAATCTCTTTCCTACAGTCCACCCCAAGATGAATCAGACCGTGATCTGTTGTGCTGGTAAGCTTTATTGTTTGCTGTGTCTATAGAATTTTTCAGGATTCTAATGGATAAGGCAGTGTACAGAGAATATTAGGCTTGCATTGTGAAGTTCCTCCATCATAAAACTTCAGATTAAGCAGCTGGGCTTCTGGGCAATATTCATGGTGTGCACTTGCGAGCATGGCATTCGCACAGCGAGGCGGAGGGGATGTAGAGCTGCACCATGGTCCCGTTGGGACAGCGCAGTGGGATCGTCACCGTGGTGGTCTGCGTGGCTCTACAGCAGCTGCAGTGGTCTTCCCACTGCCCTGTCTGAGCAGAGTACCTGGTGGTGCTTCTGCATTTGCCCTAAATGGAAAAAGAAGAGAGCTGAAGTTTGAACAGAGCCTCATGATACTCAGAATCCTGGTTCCTTCCTTCAAAATATCCATGGGTGACTTTGTCCGGCTTCCATGCTCTGTTGAAAACATGAACTCAGAAACAGGTGCCTGGCTGCAGAATGCAGGGTGCTGCACAAAGAGTAACTTCTTATGAGCATAATCAGAGCAAAGGAGAGGCTACTAAACTGCTCACACACACAAAAGAGCCCAGAATTTAAAATCTTATAGGGAATGTTCAGAGCTATGGTATTGGCTTTTGAGTAAATGTGGTTATCATGCATTCAGAAAGTGCTTTAGCCCAAATGCTGCAACTCACACACCCACTGTTGTCCTGCTGGTGCTATTATTTCTTGTTCTGCTTGTCTGGCCACTTAACTAAATTAGACCAAGCTGTCAGTGCCTGTAGCTATAAGCCTTCATGATGTCAAAATAAGCAGCCTCACATAACACTCTGTCAGAGTCCATTTCCTTTGGTGGCTTTGTGCTCTTATTTCCCAGTCTAATTAAATTAAAATATCCTATCATTATCAGGGACGACTTTAGAAAAAATGTACTCAATATTGTTTATTCCCGATGTAAAATCTGGACTTCTGCAGGAGAAAAATCAATACTTATGACTTTATGGCTAAGGACCATTTACTTTGTAGACAGGACAAGAGGCTAAGAATTATTAGTTATGTCATAACTTGGATTGCACACAAAGGTGATTAAAATCCTTGTATGGGGTTTTGTTATCTTGGAAAGGGCAGAGATGGGAACACCCAGAAGGGAAGTTATGCTCCTGTCTTAAAAGGAAGTTGCCATATAAGGTGTAAGCAGTGATGGGCTAGAAATTAAACTTTTAATCTGATTATGGAAGATACAAGACATGTAGAACACAAGAGTTTGGTGCCAAGGCTAGCTGAGGAATCCCAGAGCTTTTAAGGCATACAAGTCAAATCTTGGCACTTGGGTTTAAAGGTCTTTTAAAATGCCATTTATCTAAATACTTATTTAAATTCCCCTAATCAACCTAGAGGCTCAGTGCTTAACTACATACTCAGAACTGAAAATAAGCTTCACAAATGTGAAGATAAATATTCCTCTTTTTTTTAAGTAGAAAGTCCTAACAGAGCTACTTCAGAGTCATTAATTTCTGCTGGAAGCAAGAGAGTGGGATGAACAAAGCCTTTGTGTCTAACATGTGCCATTTTTCATGCTGGTTTGACTAGGGAAAATTCAGCATCAGCAAATTACTTCAGGAAATAAGTGCCAATGAGGTTAACACTAAGCCAATCAATGAGAAACTGATGTTCCACTTACTGAAGTGAAACCATGGTGGAAGAAATGGTTTCATTTAGGGAAAGAAAAAGGGGGTTGATTTTTGTTATTTACCTCACAATGAGAAATGGGCACCTCCTTTTCAGCCACACATCCACTGATATTCCCGTACTGCAGTCTGGTACTTACTGGATGGCACTCCACCTCCACACCTACCAAGTAAAAAAAAAAAAGAAAAAGAAAAGAAAAATTTTAAAAGTGTTTGGCACTGCTGGCAATTGCTTGTTGTAATTTATATCCCTTTACTCCTGAAATTGTTGTCAGTGAAATGTTCTTCCTGGTAAAATCTCTAGTTGGGTGTGTCTCAGAGTAATTCATGCAGAACTGTGTGACTATTTCACACTACAGCACTAAAGTTCCATTAGAGAAGGGTTTCCCTCATGTTTATTTTCAATTGACTGCTTTGTTCTAAAGTCACCTTGGCCATCAAACACCAGCCTCTCCCCTGGTCTTAGACAATTCTCCTGTTAACTCCAGTAACCAACAGGGACTCTGTTCCCCCCCTTTCAAAGAGAACCTCATCATTAACATGCTCAATATAAACTAAGCCAGAACATTTTCTTCTGAACTCTTGCATGTTTTGGTCTGCATCCTAAGACTTGTGAAGGAGCCAATGCTTTTTTCAGTGGGTATTTTGTGCATAGACAACAGCAGCTCTGTGTAGTGTTACTGTAGTTTTATGTCGCTGTGAAGACAGACACCTACTCATACCCATTTCTAACTAACCAACAAAATTTCTGTGTTTAACAGAATATTGGACTGATTTTTCAGTACTACCCCAGAACACTTCAGAAAGTTTAAGGAATTCAGCAGGGTAACTGCAAAACTAAGTACACACACAAAGGGAAGAGAAAGGTATCCATTTTCCTACCAGCAAACACAACTTTCCATCAGTATATTGGTACCAAATTGACTCTGTGCCTTGCTAAAACCTTAAATTTCATTTTTAAAAAATTACAGCTCATATATGGTTCCAGGGCTGAACTCCCCTTTCTCTTTTAATGATTTAATCACTCCTTTATAAAAATTGTCCACCTGAAAGTTGGACAAGTTGTGCTCACACACTTGAAAAGCACAAAAAAAAAAGTCATCAGCCTCAACACAGATCGGTTCCATTTTTGATCCTGACTTATCAACTTGTTTTCTAGTTACTTTACCTCTGTTATTTACTTTTTTTGTTGACTGTGCCTCCTCTGCAAAGCTAGTGCTTGTAACTTAACAAGACAGGTGAGATTGAGATCAGCAGAGAAAAGAGATGCAACTTCTTTGTTAAGTGGGAAAATAAGGAATAGCCTTTGCCAATTATCAAGTCCTGTGGCTAATACCACAAAAATCTCAGGAGAAAATAGGAGCTCTTCACTTGTTCCACAAACTAAAAGCTGGAACAATGTCCTCAGACACATTAAAAAAGTCCAGTTGTGAAGGCATAACATAGGAAGGGAAACTGACTCCTCAACCAGCTCCTTTGCCCAAGGACTTGTTGGACTCTGCTAAGCCAAAGGCATCAGCCTGGACTTGAGGGAATGAGTTCTTTGCCCAATTCTTTATGGCACAGAGACATCTGAAAGACCGACTCTCTCAAGACGCTGGAAAATAATGTAATCTATGTCCATGAGAAACTGAGAACTGAGCTACATCCAGGCAAAACATCATTGGGAATAAGGATCTGAAGGTCCATTCAATATGGGAGGTTTTGAGTATTCAATAAATAATTTTGAGTATTCCTTACTTGTAGCCTGGTAGATTAAAGCTCCTTTAACCAAATTACCTCTTTGATCCATTTGATGACAGTCTCTCAATAGCTTTCTGACTTCTATCTCTCAAGCCAGAGCTCAGTGATTATCCAGACAGGCAAAGGCTGCAAACTTTTTAAGAGTTACCATCCTTCATCAGGGGTATTACTGCAGCAGCTCCTGTGCCAGTGTGGTGATGGGCTGCTATGCTGGCCATCATTTATTTATGAGCACATGCATAGCAAAAAAGAGAAAATTAAAAGACATAACACAGATAAGATCTTGATATTCTGACCTTAAAAGAGAATTTCAATCCTTTGTTATATTTTTCAATTTTATATAAGCCACAGTATTATTTTTTACTTATAGAGGAGAAAACTGAGAGGTTATCTGCTCACAAATGCATCAGTGATTCATTTTAGAAATGAGAACTCAACCCTGCAATCCTTCCTTATGTAAGCATACCCTTCCTACTCTCACAGCCTGACTGACATTTGGATTATCCACCCAAAGATGCGTGAAATTAAGAGTTGCAGGATTGACCCCTAAACTGACAAATTTAAGAACCAGTCAGGCTGTTCCATAGGAATGCATTTTCCCTACTATTTTTGGTTAATGTTATCAAAAACATTACTGCCACCAGGGTTGGGCTTTATTGATTAATTTATTTAAAGTTGATCATTTATTCATGAAGTGTTTTCCTCACATATTCAGCAGTATCAGGTTATGTGACTTGACAGGCTGTCTGTGCAGGACTATTCCTGTTATCATCAGATGAACAATAAAATAAAACATTCATAATTAACATCTGCATAAAATGTGGAGAGTATCTATTTCATTCTAAGCACTTGAGAATACTGTAAAAACGCGTGTTCTAGATCACAAAACATGACAGACAGCAGCATGTCAGAGGGTGGGCTTCTTTGATGGTTTATTATAAGCACATTGCTAAGCTCTGGTTCATTACCCTGCATATTATGGAAATTGTAGGTACTTACACACTCTGTCTTTTCCATACAAGATTTCTGGATTATTTACTTACACATGTCACAGCAAGTGTTGCCAAGTTTTGCTATTCTGCCCTAAAATTATAAAAAAAAAGAAAATTCAGATGTTGGCATAAGTGATACACTTCTGATCTGCTGGAAGAAGATGTATAAAGCAGGATACTAGGCAAAAAAAAAAAAAACTGAATTTCTATATTATACAAAATCATAAATCTACATTAATAATCTTCTCTTTATCAACTTTAAGATTTTGAACTTGTGATGACATTTGCTGGTAGCTAACTGGAAGTAATTGACTTATTAGCAAGTTCAACACCTGAAAATATTGCTCTCACCTGCTATTAGGAGCTTTCTAAAATAAAGACATTAAATACAAGTAAATTCCTGAAAACCAGGAGGATAAAACCAGTAGCAATCAGCTTTCATTCTGTTTAAGAAATATCACATCTGTCAAGTAAATTTTAAAAGCCATATAACATTATGTTTTGTTTCATTGCTATCATACAGAATAAATTCTCACAAATATATGAATAGTGCAAATTATTGAAAAACTATAGTAAAAGGCAAAATGGAGAAATATTTACACTGCAGGGTGATGCCATTGTTGCACTCAACCCTTGAGCTTACATGCAAAAGTTTGGAGGCTTTTTTAATTAAAAACCCTAAAATTTTGATCTGCAACAAGATGAAAACCACTAATTTTATAGCTGAAATAGTTCTGTTTGTGGGGGATAGGAGAAGAACAAATGCAGTTTGAGAAGTTCTGTTTAAAAAGTAAACTGTTTTTCACTGATTTTCCATTAACATCACTTGAATATGACAATAACCCAAAGCCCGTAATGTAACGCAGTATTCTTTTCTAAATCTTTGTTTATACAGCAAAACCATGTATTACAATTACACAAGTGAGAAATGCCCTGTAGAAGTTTTATTTTTCCCACATTATACGTAAATTCTCCATTTGTTTCATGTGTATGAGCAGACTGGTTTGGCCACCAGCTTTACTAAAGGTTCCCTGCTTCCTGCCATGCCCAAGAAAATTGGAGCAGATGGATATAAACACCTGTAAGATGTGTAAAACCTGACAGATAAGCAAAAACAGGGCCCCATGTGCTACACTCACACCTCACTCTGCTCCTCAGTGTCTAATTAATCTCAAATCACAAGAAAGATGGATGAGTACTTTTTGCAGGGCTTTTTATCCTGCTAAACAACTGCAGTTGTGGAAGTTTGATCTTCCTGCAACAGTGTGAAAATTCCTTTCCCTAACATCATATAATGGCAGAGAAAAAATACCATAGTATTTCATATGCATATTTCTCCGTTTGTGTCATTGTCCACACAGTTTTGCTCTGGATCCCAAACTGAGAACATTGTTAGAAGAACCACTTGCAAATGTCTGATACTTCAAATATTCAGCTTCATATTCATAACAGAATTTAGGGTCAGCAGTCAGCACAGTCTCACAAAAAAAAAAAACAGCTTATATTTTCAAACAGAGAAAACCTACATCTTTCTGAATTTCAAAGCTCAAATTCAGTTTAGCCAAGGTGTTGGGAGAGGGTTGGGATTTCCCAGCCCAGCACACAGAAGGTACCAGAAACATGGCAGAGTCCATTAGGAAACCTGGGAACACGACCTGTTTCACTACTTACTCCTTCAGCCAAGCATCTTCTGGCATCAAATGGAGGACAGCCAGTGATTCTCCTTTCCCAGATAAATTCCCCTCTCTCATTTACTCTGCAGGAGTGACGGTCACAGCCATCCTGAAGGGATGCGTTTGCCTGGAAATATTGAAGGGCTGTTAGCTTTACACAGAAACAACAGGGACAGGAAGTTTTCAGGATATTACTTTGCTGATGTCTCAATTAAAGTACCATGGTGGTGACAGTTATAAAACATAGAAATCTTTGCTTATCCACAGTCATTTTATTCTGTTTAATTCCATGGCCATATTGATCACAGCTCTGCCCAGACTGTGAAAACCTGACTTTTTCAGCTCTTAACAGGGAAGAAATTTCCATTAACTTAGTAAAAAACCTTCTTAAGTGAGAGATCTGGAGGTCTGGCCTATGATCTGTCTTTCAAAGAGATATAGATACAATTATTTACCTTCTGGAAGAGTTGGGAACTTCTTTAGAAAACATATATACAACCACACTCCCATCCCCCCACCAAATCATTTAATTTGAAATAAACCCTTAAGAGCAAGTCCAGCCATTAACCTCCCACTGCCAACCAAGTCCACCAGAAAACCACATCTCTAAGATCCATATCCACACATTTTAAAAATCCCTCCAGGGCTGGTGACTCAACAACTGCCCTGGGCAGCTTGTGCCAAAGCTGGACAATCCTTCCAGTGGAAAAAAAAAATCCAATCTAAACCTCCCCTGGTGCAACTTGAGGTTGTTTCCTCTTGTCCTGTCTCTTGTTCCCTGAGAGTGGAGCCTGATCCCCCCCAGCTGTCCCCTCCTGTCAGGGAGTTGTGCAGAGCCAGAAGGGCCCCCCTGAGCCTCTTCTTCTCCAGGCTGAGCCCTCTCAGCTGCTTCTGGTGCTCCAGACCCTTCCTCAGCTTCATGGCTCTTCCCATACTCTCCCCATCTAAGATTTTTCATACAAATGGAATAAAAGAAAATTTTAGATGCTGTCTCTGGTGAGAGAGAATGGGGTTTAACCAGAAAAATATCCACTCCTGTTTAAGAACATATCCTGCACTGCCAGGTTGGATGTGGCTCTGGGCAACCTGCTCTACTGGAAGGTGTCCCTGCCCATGGTAGGGAATTGAGACAAGATTATCTTTGAGGTCCCTTCCAAACCAATCCATTCTATCATTCTATGCTGGAGAAGTTTCTCAAAATTCACATTCTTAATTTAACTATTTCACGTCTTAAATGAGGGTTTTCATTTCCTCTGTTTGAGGTCATATTCCAGTTAAAGTTTTGTGATAACATTCCTGTAACTAGAATGTCTCTCTAGGATTTTGCACTGGGGTATGAAGTCACACATTTTTTATTTACAAACAACTTAACTTCCTTGATCAATTATTCTGAGATACAAAAAACACTGGTAATACCATGTTACCTAATCAAAAACATGATTATACATTTGATTTACATTTGATGATACATTTACATTTACTCACATATAAAATAAAGAATGCTTAAAACTTACCTGAAGATTTTGAACCCTTCCATCTCTCAGCCTGATGCTACATGAAGTTGGCACACATTTTCCACAGCAAGAGCCAGGGATTTCCTGCCTTCTGTAGTTCTAGAAGGTGAAGGACATTTTTCTGGATTTATTTTGTTTTAAGCATGCATCCTGTATTTATTTTAAGAAGCTTTTTTTAAGAAAATAAGATTCAGTGGACAAAATGACAGCCAGCAAAATGCTTCTAAGTAAAACCAATGGATTCTACACAGTGCAACATGGAAAAGTAGTTGGAAGTGCTGAAACTGGAGAGAAAAGGGCAAAGTGTCCAGTAAGCATTAGGCAGGGAAAGGGCAGAATAAGGGAAAAGGAGAGCAAGAAAGAAAAGGGGAATAATGGAGCCCCACAAACAGCATTGAAGGGAAAATCAATGGCAGGAAAAAGAGCATGGGAGAATGAGCAGCACTAAGTGGAGAGGCAGAAAGGTATAGAGTGAATAATGATAAGGAAAAAAATCAAACCAAGCAGAAAGCAACCGAGCTAACACATGAAGTGTCCCATAGTAATGTCCCCAGCTGCTCCAAATAACCAAGAGCTGCTTATGATGAGATGAACATTTTTAAGAAAATAAACACTTCCTAGTTCAGTGAAGGCATGCATGTTATCCATATGTTTTTATAGAAGAGAATTTGGGGAGGGAGACTATTAAATCATTGGGGGAAAACATAGTTCATTGTTACTTAGGTGAACTTTCCCTACTAGCAAAAATATAAGCACCTAAAGCAGGTCATAAAATTACCCCAAAAATGACCCTCCTGAGCAGAATATGCTGGAGATGGCTGCACTTCAATTGCCAGTGCTTTTCCTTACACAACTTCAGCATCCAGGAGAAAGCAGGTGTTCCTGAGAGAATTGGTACTCTTAACCCATTTGTACTCTCAAATTTTATCCATTAGCAAGGAATTGCTTTTAATCTAGGTATACCATGAAGTCAAAGGCTTTGGTTCAGGAAAGATTCTGTGAATTGTGTGAATCCCACTGGCCTTTAGGGAGATGAAGACATTCTGTATCTTATTTGATTTTTTTCTCCTCAAGCTCCACAAATTCATTACAATGGCTAGGAAGGGGTATATACTCCTAGACCTGCAACTTCCCTTGGGTAGCTGCATAGCTCCCAAACACAAGTTCACTGTCCTTAATAAGCCCAACTGAAAATGGCTCTTTCTTCAGTGTTTTCTGCCTAGTCTGTACTTTTGTGTTACATGGGGAAAAGGAGCTGGTTGGGTAATGTGTGGGTGGTGAAAGAAGCAGGAGAGGAATGTTCCCTCCCAAACTTTTTTTTTTTTATATCATGTATTATATTGATTCCTCTGACATAATTTCTACAGCTGGCTCCTTGCATTAAGCAGCGAGAATGGATGCTCATGTATCTTTGTGTGAGAACATACACATGCACACATGTCTCTGGTGACAAATTCAATCTGGTGTATCTGTTTGGGGTTTTTTTCATGGATCTGCCAGGTTATATTTTGAGAAAGATGCTCAGCACTGAGCTTGGCCATTTGTTTTCCCTTCAGAAGCCTATGTCTATAATCAAACCTTACAGAAGGGGTAATATTAGGGTCTAGAACCACAAAAGGTATTCCAGATTGTCCTTTTTGTCAGAGGCTACATCCATACCACCAAATAAAAGGGATCAAAGCCAGTTTGATGGCCTAATGGACAAGTGGAACACTTATAAATTATCTGAGCTGCATTCTCCACATGAAACTGGCTGGCCTTGGTTTGCCCTAATCACGGACCTGTCCCTGGACATCATTTGGAAGTCACATCATCATTTTTCTACTCATAACAGGCCAGCTGGGACACTGTTGACAATTCTTCAAGAAAAAGAGTTGCAGGAAATAATTTGAGTCTGCAGTCTTGCTCTATTTTTTTATTGTTAGAGATTACTCTCTACAGAAACTTAACTACATTTCCAGTCCTTTCCAGTTCTACTTCAGGATGGGAGATTGGACTCATCAAAAACTCTGCCCCTCTCTGTTCCAAGAACCCTATCAGTGTATGCCCCTCCTGGACATTAGCCAGAAATCCCACATGATCATGTTAGAGATGTGGATTTTGGGTGCCAGGGCACCCAAAAACCACTTGCACACGCACTGGGTTTGGTTGGGGCCATTGTGCTCCATCCACTATCCAGGCAAAGGATGAAGAAGAGGAAGAGGCATTTAAGTTTTGGGGTTTTTTTCTGTGAAACTTAGCTTCTGATCTCTGCTCTTTGGACACAGGGTGATCAAACCAGCCTCTGCATCTCACTTTGGTCTCCTTCTACTCAAGGTATTGGTGCTAAGAGAAAAAACTACAGAACTGAGCAAAACTAATCAGGCAATCCTGTCACATTGTTGGTCAGTAGAGCAAAAATGAAAGATATATCTCTCTGGCTTTCTCACCCAAAGTCATTCCTTGCAGATGAGGGCACCAAAGCAGCAGCAAAGACTTCAAAAACTAGTGGGAACTGATGGGGACAATCACTTCAAATCACCAAAGGCAAGGGCTGGGAACCAAACAAATGCTACTGACCCCAGCTTTTAGACAATTTGGAAAATTGTCATAGGAAAGGCCTGAAGCATGGAGATCTGGCTGAGCTGCAAGTCCCTGCAGGGACAGGTAACACTGTAGGAAAGAGGACTCAGCAGTTCCTCTTGCAAATGATTTGCCAAACCTTATATTGCCCTAAGGGTAAGTAATCTAAAATAAACAATAAAATGTGCCTGTGGAGCTGAGTACCATCTAAAGTTATCTTTGCTACCCTGAGGATTTAGATCGGATTTGATGCATATCATCTACTTCATGGAAAAACACAGAGCAAGACTTCTCAGAAGAACCTGAAGAAAGGCCAAAGGCCCCAGAGCTGTACCAGACATAAAGTGGTGTGTATAGTGAAGAACATAACTCTCATCAGACTCATTCCTAGCAGATCCCCTCAGGCTGCTCCCACTCACCGATGGGCAGGCCTGGCAGTTGAGTTTGGTGCACCTCAGGGTGTATTTCTGAGGTGCTGACTGGAAGCACTCACATGTTGTGCACTGATCCACCATCAGGCGCTTCCCGTGCTGAAACATCAGAATCAATTTGTCAGTGACCATCTCACCAGCAAAATCCAGATAAACAAGTGATTTCAGGTTAAATCTCTTTCATTAAATCTTGCACTGTAATTCTTTGCTAGAGAAACAAGAAACCCATGCCGCAAAGTTTCCAGAGACCTTGATATTTATTATCTCTAATTCCAGAACAAGGAGCATGGCATGAGGCTATTTTTCAAGGAAGCCCTTTAGAAGTCCTTAATCTGAGAAATGTCATTGGCATTTCTTTGTTGCTTAAATATCTAGCAAGCAAGAAAGGGATTCTTGAAAGTTATGAGGAAGATTTTTTTTTACTGTGACTACATGGTTGCCAGGAGTTTTTTGAGTGCAATAAATTTATTTGGCAACCAGTTTTCATTCTAGAGCCATCAAAACCCACAGATTATAGGCAGAAATTATATTGTTTTTGTAACAATTCTGCATGGAATCTCTAAAGGACTAAAAGCTTAAAATTAAGAAAAAACAAAATTTTAAAGAGCAAAATTAGTGACTGAAGAACTCTACTCTGTCCATAGTTACAAGCAAATCAGGCTGAACACAATTCAAATGCCCTGAGCTCTTGCCCAGCACCTTGTTTCCTGGATCCCATCACATTTTCAAAGGAAGCAAAAGTGACATTTAAAATGCAGAGCAAAGATGCCAAACCATTAAGAAACAAAAGTATTTTGAGTCAGTAATTGGTTACCCTACACTGAAGGGAATCCTAAGACAACATCTTTCTTCCTCCCAGGTGCAAAGCCCTTCATTTCAACCTCAAAATAACAAACCGCAAAGGTTGAAAGGACAAAGTGGGAGTAGCCTACTCAAGATTTGCCCAAACTTCTAAAAACTAATAAAGAAGGAAAATAAATAAGGTAAATAGACAATTTTGCTAGATTATGAAAGGTTTGAATTGTGCTTCAGATATTAGTGGAATGCCACCATTTATTTCACTTGGTACTGCGCATATCCTCAGATTCCATTTTGAATTGTTAAATGCTCAGGAAACAAGTGGAGCAAAAAACAAGAAGCTGGCCAGAGTAACAGTGTAAAAGCAATGCATTTATAGGTAGTTTAGACCCAATTCTGTGACATACAAATGATCTGAGCACAGAATTTTAACTACATTCTGATTCTGTGCCCCAGGACAACAGAGGTGCTCAGGTCTCTATAACCAGTAACAACAACGACTCTCTCCTGAGGTCTAGAAAAAGGATCCTCTACATAAAACATTATGAAAGAGGAAATACCAAGGGGGAGATTCCTGTCTTTTAACAGCTTAGCTTGAGACCTGAACATGGGATTCCTCAGCTTTCCAGGTTTAACCTTCTGTAGTGACTATCATTAATCTGGAGGGTTAAAAAACTTCAACGGGGGCAGATATGGGGATACACTCAAAATTTTGCTCCTGGAGAGGGAGGGCGTGATGATTTTGCCTGGGGTACAATTTCCCTCCCAGAGGCTGGAATGGGGCTGTGGTTTGGATTTGCGCTGCACATAGGGTTGATAATACAGAGATGTTGTTACTGCTGAGCAGGGATTGCACAGAGCCAAAGCCTTTTCTGCTTTTCCTACTACCAGGCTGCAGAGGAGACTGGGGGTGCCTCAGAGGTTGGGAGGAGACACAGCCAGGAGAGGTGATCCCAGCTGACCAAAGGGATATACCAGACCTTATGGCATCATGATCAGAATATACAATGGGGAAAAGAAGGAGCGCCATTCTGCATGTCTGGGAAGGCTGAACACCTGCCCAACCATGGCAAGTAGTGAATTAATTCCTTTATTTGCTTGGCTTGCACAGCTTTTACTTTCACCCTCTTTATTCCAATCCAGAAGTTTTCTCACTTTTACCCTTCCCATTCTCTCCTCGATCCTGCTGGTGGGGAGAGAGCGAGTGGCTGCTGGCTGGGGTTACACCATAACAGATGGAGAGCAAATATCTTATGAAAATTCTTATTTCTTGTTTGATCTCAACACTGGAAAGCAGTCAGACACCAGAGTGACAATTCTAGTGCAGACCACATGACACTCTTTATCAAAGAATAGCTCAGTGGCTCTAGGCTTTAACATCATAAGGAAAAGGTCTACAAAGCCACAACTGATGTCACTGATATCCTCATGGATTCTTCTAATAGTTCTAACATTCCAATTAAACACAAAATAGATAAAGCTGAACTCACATGATAATCACTCTGAGAGGCAAGAACATAGGGATTTACTAGACATGAGTTGAAATTAAATCTTCACACACAAGTGCCTTGAGCTTTTGAGGGAAGATCTAGCCCTGATCCCAAATTTGCTTAGCATGACAGAACTGAACAAAATAATGGATTGATACAGATTTTTCCCTTTATATAACACACCTATCATGTGCTTTCTTGGCTACCTTGGAACGAAATGTCAACACCAAAATAACCCAGCGCCACCAACATAACCTGCATAAAACTCAAATCTGCTCAGATCACCTTCAAAAATGCCACTCAATAAAAGCCTGAGAAAACAGATGAGAGATACAGATAATCCTTTCGGTAAATACAGCCACCTGCTTGGAAACTTGCAGTTA
This sequence comes from Ammospiza nelsoni, assembly GCF_027579445.1. NCBI lineage: Eukaryota > Metazoa > Chordata > Aves > Passeriformes > Passerellidae > Ammospiza > Ammospiza nelsoni. The sequence goes on along the minus strand of NC_080637.1, from coordinate 56,505,695 downwards.
AAACCCATGGCATTGTTAAGAACAGCAGAGTAGATGCAATACAGCAAATTACTGGAATATCATATTGATAACCAAATACATGATAAAAACATAAAGGAATTAAGGACACAGTCAATTACCAGAAATGCAGTAAAATCTCAAAACTTGAAACTATTCAGGGAAGGAGTTGATGAAGGAAAGTTTTTCCTTAATATAAAATGAAGCTTGAAGCCTATTCTTAAAGGACCCAACATAAAAGGTTTGAAATCCAGGAAGTATAAACTTCTGTGGACACCACATCTTCCTGCCTGACCAGGACTCTGGAACCAGTCGCTGAAGCAGAGAATAGTACAAAACAAAGCTATAGTGACACCAGGTGCTCAAAATATTTCAGACAGGCAGCTAATTAACTTATAGTAAGTCATTAAATGAAGTTAGTTTAAGAAATTTTAGGATTGTTTTTTCAATATTGCAGAAGCGGAGACATTTTATTTTGAAGTTTTCAAACACAGACACTTCTCATTTTGCTTTCAATGTGACATTTTGTTTCAAATGTTCCTTATGTTTCATTTTAAATTATTTGTAAATATTTTCAAACGCTTGAAGAAAGAAAAAGTACTTTACTTGACAGATCAGGTGAACATTTTGTTGGAGGAGAAAAAAAACTAGTTGGTCATGGCAGAACAGCACACAACTGGAAACAGTTTTGGTTTGCAATACAGAAATTATATATGTATGGAATATATAATCCTGTATAAGAGAAAGTGGCAAGAGCTGTCCTGCTTGACATTCCATACTAATATTGTCTTTGTAGGATGCCAATTAGTTCTGAGAACATACAAAAGAGGAAAGAAGTAGAGGGATTAAAGAGAAAGTAGATTATTCCAGAATTTATTACTTTTAAAACCAGTGTTCTGACAAGAAAGCTTTTCTTTTCTGACAAGAAAAACAAGAATTTTTCCTTTGATTTAATTCTACAGGGAAGTCATCTCTACACAGAATGATGGATGTTTGATGACATGGCTTTAGCTCTAAAAAACCTATAAACTTATGCCTTTGGACTATATTAAAAAAATCCAAACCACAAGAAATAGATAGAGAAAGGTTCTCTCTACCACACCACTAAAATATAAATATAAATGTTGAGTACATTTACTTTTAAATAAATGACAAAGGAAGGCACATGTTGACAAAGCAGGAATGAGTAGGTTAAAGTTAGGTTAAATGACTAAAGAGAACCTGTTTCCCTGGGGGATGGTGAGAATATTTAGAGCTCTTTGACACCAGAGGTGCTGCCAGAATATGGATTTAGGGAAACAATGGACAATTGACACAGCTTTCCAAAGATAAATGCGGCATAAATGAGATCAGATGCTTAACATCATTCACACTACCACGGGCTGGGTTAAACATGTCTTAATCTATCCATTAAATACACAGTTGAGAAAAAATTTCCTCACAGGGCTTATCAGCAGGGATCTTGAAAGGGAAAAGAGGTCAAACAGGGAGGAAGTTCAGCTTTCCTGTTCTTGCTAATAGCCAAGGAGGGATACCTCTCCTTCCACACAGGTGGAGGAAGTCTCCTTCCTTGCTTTAATATGCCTAATCCTCTAAGCAGAATATGGGAAGGTTTTGCTTCCCCAAAGTAGGCAAGGATCACTAGGGAGATTAACCCTCGTAGAGAGATTCCTGTGTGTTTGGTAGTCTGCAAACCATTACAAAATGCAGATTATCACAGTTTTTAAGCACTCTTTTCAAGCATCCTTCAAGATAAGGAAACTTTGCTGCCCCCATTTTGCAGAGATGCTCATTGTCATATAGGAAGACCCTGGCAGAATCAGGAGCTGGACATAGACATGCTGAGCCCCCTGGCACTGCTTTTACTCCAAGGTCTTCCTTGCAGAGATTCTATCTGGAAAAAAAAGTTGCCCTGTATTCTGTGTGTGACTATTCTGACAAGTGTGTGTCTTTCAAAAGCTCATTCATATATTTAAATATCTTGCCATCTCAAAAGGTAAAAGGAATTTGTGTCTTACCCCAATAACAGTGCCATTCAATGGACAACCATTCAGGGGCACTGAAAAAGAACAAAGTATTCCTCTTAGCATTACCATTATAATGACAATTCCAAGATGTAATCAACCACACCTATGCTCTTTTGACTCAGTACAGTTCCAGCTTGAAGAAATTTGTATGTAGTTTCACTGTAAAGAGGCATAACTGAGCCCTCTTACATTACACATCGAAAGGCAACAAATTGTCAGAGCTACAGGCAACAAATTGTACTTGATGCTACATAAAATTATCTCTGGCTGATCTCTTTTTGAACAAATACATGGCAGAACATAATAAACTTTCCCCTCCAGTTCAAGCCTCGCACTTCCAGAAGAGGAACTCCAATTTTCTGTAACTTTAGACAGCAGATATCCTTTCCTCCTCCTGCTGATCCCTCCTCACCCTGTGGTTGCACACACGTGTGTCAACTAAACACCACTGTCAGTCTTCCCAGATTGAGGCCAATTAACCAAATGTTTTCCTTTAGACTTTTGAATCAAGACTATGTTAGGAGTTACAGAATCATAAGCTTGGGACTGGAAAGGACCTTAAAGATCATCCAGTCCCAACTCCCTGCCATGAGCAGGGACACCTTCCACTATCCCAGGTTGCTCAGAGCCCCGTCCAACCTGGCCTTGGATACTTCCAGGGATGGGGCAGCCACAACTTCTCTGGCAACCTGTGTCAGGGCCTTACCACTCTCACAGGGACGAATTTCTTCCTAATATCCAAGCTAAACTTGTGCTCTGTCAGTGTGAAACCATTCTCCCTTGTCGTGTCACTCCAGGCCCTTGTCAATAGTCTCTCTCCATCTTTCCTGTGGGCTCCCTTCAGGCACTGGAAGGCAGAATCTCCCCCTCCCCTTTTATCCATGGGGCTTTGGATGCAGCAGCAGGTGCTTCTGTACTCAGTGTCTGAATTACACAGGAGCCCTTCCAAGTGGGGCTATGCTTCCAGAACACACACTTTTAAAATTGTTGTTGAGAATCAGATAGTCACCCCATGAGACAATTCATGCTGGACCAATCCCATTTGCCATGCCCCAAACCTTACCACATCTGCAGGAAGGACAACAGTCAATCACTTGGTCACAGCGCAGCTCAGTTCCCTCTGGACAATCAGGCACATCCATTTGGGAGCAAGAAACATTCTTCTGCTGCACAAAAACCTCATTGTTCACTCGGATACACTCGTTGACAATGCAGCGGTTCCAGGGGGATCGCCACTCCGTGCCAACCTGAGGGGAAGTTGAGAGTGGATTAAACACAAACAGCCCTCGGATAGAGGGATATTTGTGCCCCTGGACAGAGGGAAGGCCACCCCAGACAGATGCTGGGTTGCCAAAAGCACATTTACTGCATCAGGAACAGTGTCACTCAACAGGTCTCCACAAACCCTTTCCGTCACAATCAGTTTATTAAGTATGCTGAGTTTGTAGAGAATAAGAATTAGAGAAGTATCCTTCAAAAGGGACAGGTCAAATAACATGTGAAGAAGGAAAAGCACTCCTAACTGCAGTTAAATCTGCTTTTATTCCCTGGTGACGGGCTGCACTGCACTGCAGCTGAGCAGCCCCTTTTTCTGCTGCAATCTGCTGCAAATCTGCTCTGCTAAGCCCAAAGGAGGCTTTAGCAACAGGCTCTGGACCTGAAACACTTGCAATAGTAGAAAAGACATCCTGTTGATAGTTCTCTTATTATCATCACCTACAGACCAGATAAAGCAGGAACTTCAAGTGCTGTTTGTGGGAACAGACAGGGAACAGCAGCCAGGAGGTAGATGCTGCCACAGTTCAGTGCTGGGAGAAGCTCTCACTGCTTTTTAATTTAATTCCTTCACTGATACAACTCTGAAAACACTTTAGGAACAGCAAAACTCAAGATTAGATCCCCAACTGCAGTCAAACATCTTTGCTCAGAAAGTTTGGAAACACATTCTTCTAGGGGGTTAAATGCTTAATTCTTCACTAATGACAGAAGAGTTACAAGAGGACGTAGCAAGGAAAAGACTGCAGAGTATAATTATTAATGTGTTAGGACAAAAAAAAAAGTCAGTGGGAGACAGTGGGACACAAAAGTAGGCCTTCCAAAGGCTTGTTTGATGAAGCAGAGAAGTGTAGTGATCCACATTAAGAAATCCTCATGTTAAAACACAGAAAAAAGGCAGGTTGCAAAACAGCACTTTACAAGATTCTTTTTTTTAAGACAGCAGCAGATTGCAATACTAATTAACTGGCATAATTTAAACAAATAGCTGACAGTTGGGGAGGCATTATACCCAATGAACATTCTTTCAAGCTACCATGGCTGAAATTAGTGATTGCACACAAAATATCTGGCCCAGACAAGGGTGGGGAGGATTCGCACATGGGAATTGACTGGGTAGGTCACAAGAATACTCAAAACATTTTCTCTCAGTGCTGCTTGATGTGTAGAAGAAAAAGCTGATATCATCTTCATGTCCTTCCATTTAACATAAAGTAATTCCAGGGGGCTTTTCTGAGGAGGCAAAGTGTCCATCCCACTAGTGTCTCACCTCATGCAAAGGAGGATCTTCATCACCCCGAGGCCAAAAGTGCAGCTCCTCACAGGCAGTTTTCTGACATCTCCCACAGCACTCCCCTTCTGGCACAATGTACTTGTAGCCCTGGAGGAGGAAGAAAATAAAAGAACGTCCTTATTCAGGAAGAGGAGGCAAACAAGAATATCAATCCCAGCATTTTCTTTTAGGATCAATGTTTAATGTTAGCAACCTTTTATGAAAAGGAGAGTTTGAAAAAGGACAGATAGAATTATGAGGGGGTTTAAATATTTTTTTTAAAAACCGTTTTTCATATAGAAGCATTTTACAAAGGCAAATTAAAGGTAAAAATTGCTCTTGTGGCATCTTGCATGTTAACCAGCACTCGCAACTGCCCTTCCCATTCCAGAAAATTCCAGGGTATGACTCAGTTGGAGCACACTCAGCCATCTGTGTTTAAGCAGAGGGAGGATGCAGGTTTCTTAGATATGTAGTCCAGGGACTGGTTTTGACTGATCATTTTATCTTTTCTTTATAAAATAATTTACATTAAAAAAACCCTTTAAGACCAAGTTGAACCATTAACCCAGCACTGTCAAGTCCAACACAGCTACAGGCAACAGTTTACCTGCAAAAGGCATTTGAAAAAAATTCTACAAAGATAACAAAACGAAACTACTATGCAACACTAGAGATTGTATATCTCATCAAAGTCTAACACTGACTTATGGAAAACTAAATAAGCAGCATGAAAATTTAACACTAGGCCCTCTGTTACTAAAGAAAAATCTTATAAATCCAGCAAAATAGGTCAAAAAAACCCCGACCCACAGAAACAACAGGAATCCCAGTTCTCACTTTTAATACATATTAATCTCCAAAAGCAAGCAGCCAAATACTGAAACAGTAAAATATCTAAGTGCAAGAAAGCAACAATCTTTACTCTAATTAGAAATAAAATATTCTTTATGTAATAGCCAGATAGTGTCCAAGGGACAAAACCTAACTCTGATCTCAGCACAGAGTTCAAGGAGAGATGTTCTGTCACATAATATTGTTCATTGAAAAATGCCTGTAAAATATAAGCATAATTTTATTTTGGTCAAACTGAATTACTGAGGGATTCCCAACTGCTCCCTTCCTTCATGAACAGTCCCTGATTTGCAATATGAAGCACATTAGCAAACCTTGATAATCAATAGTCTTTGATATGGAAGTTTATTTCATATAACATCATAAAATATGATGCAAGACCTTGACCCAGCTTTGTGAGAAAAGTTGTGCTGTTGAGCATTTGGTTTTACATTACTTTTATCTGTTAAATACATGTCTGAAGCATCTGAAGTATCAGATGCCACTTTCTGCATGGCAAACTCAAGAGAAGTAGAGCTAGTACATGTTATAGAGTTGGGTTTTTTTTCTTCTTTTCTTTTCTTTTCTTTTTTTTTTTTTTTTTTTTTTTGTGTAACAAGATTTAAAAAAACTCCAAGCTGTTTTCACAGAAATCAGATGACACTGTCAAAAATGATACTGCACAATTTAATTTTAACACCTGGCGATGAAATTAACAACCAGGAGCAGCAGAGAGTCTAAATATCATCCTAGTAATGATTCATGATCGAAGTAAGTATTTGATATCAATAAAACTTTTAATGCCATCTAATCTGAACTGAAAAATAATTTTAAGGTCAATTCAAACTGGATGACAGCACCGCTGACGTCCTTGATTTGATATGTATATCCACTGAATCAGGATTAAGCAAAGGAAAAAAATCTGAGGTATCCAGGTAGTCTATCAGTAACAGTTTTGGTTGTACAGCCTTGATAACCATTAAAGGAGATGAAGAAACGACAAATTCCCATAAAGAACTGGAAACATTGTTTCCACCGAGTCTTTTTATGTGTTTTTAACCAGATTATTTTGATGTTGCAATGTCAAGGAACTGTAGCTCTGCATTAATGACATTTTATTGGAATAACAAGTTATTGATAAATTATTGCTGTGAGCTGAAACACAGCCAGATACTTTAGACCTAATATTTCATTAAAATTGCCATAATATAGAAAAGTCTTTTCTACACAAGAAAACTGAAGGGATTGTATTGCAACAGGTAAAATCTGCCACATCTATTCTCATGGTTTTTCCTGCATTTGGCATCCTCAAACTTACTCATCAAACTCTGTACTTGCTTTGCTGTTTTTTTCCTAATGGATTAGAGGTTTTTGGTTGGTCCTAGAGAATGACGCAGTATTTAAGATCCAAAAGGATCACCGAGTCCTGCTCCTGGCCCTGCACAGGACACTCCAACAATCCCACCATGTCCCAACACTTCTTGAGCTCTTCCAGGCTTTGGGCCATGACCATTCCCTGGGGACGGTGCCAGTGCCCGACCAGCCTCTGGGAGAAGAACCTTTTCCTAATATCTGGCTTAAATCACATTTCCCTACCAACTCTTTGTACCAATTATCTGTCTATTCCTGTTTGACCATCTAAGTCAATATAACAAAGTGGCTCACACTTCCTTTGCAGGCTTCCAAAAGGAAACCACAGGGTTTTATAGGATTTAGCAGATGTCTGAGCACAATAAAGATCCCAGCATAAGGTGTTACTACTGCTACAATAGGCAGAGCTTAGTAACAGACAGAGCTGAAATGCGAACTTCAGAAAGCGGACTTGAGCTAGAATAGACATCTGCAATTGAACTTCAGACATCATGAACACTTATTGTGCAAGTGGTGTGACAGACACTTCAGGATACAGTTTTTCTTCTATCAAAACATAAAATAAATTTGTCACTGATTTTCTTGGCAGCAGGATGCAATCCTAAAACAATTACCCTAAAATGAAGTCAATAATGCCCAGACTCATGCTCTTAGGTTCTGCCCCCAAGATAATCCATTGTTACAACACCTATTTTTCTAATTTTCTCTGGTTACTCTCTAAACAAGGAGGCTTAAAAGGGATCATTGCAGGTCCCCACCAGGGCTCTGCTGGGTAATGCATTGGTTTATGTGTTACTCACCCGAGAGCAGAATGTGTCACATTCTTTGTCATGACACACTGTCATCTGAAGTCCTGTAACATCATCCCTCAGACTGCTGCAAGAGCATTCCCTGCATCCATCTTCCCAGGTTGTCCCAACAGGATAGACTATATTGTTGTGCACACATACCTATTAAATGCAATAATTCATACATAAAAGAGCACACTGTTGCTGTCAGGGCACACTGCTGGTTACAAAAGGCTGCATTTTAAGGTGTGAAACCAATCATAAATTCTATGGAGTATTTTTAATCCTTTAGAAATGCTACAGGTCTTAAAATTGTGGTCAGCCTGTTGAGGAAAGGAAAAATAAGTACAAATAAAGCTAGTGTTTTACAGAAAATAAATTGGAGAGTTTTATCTTCAGTCAATGGAGTTGCCCAGGGTCTCAGTTTCCCTGTAAGTATAATGTGACAATATTTAGGGATAATAAACAGTAAGTCCTCTAGAAGGAGCCTTGCAGACAAAACTTCTTCCAGCTAAACCATCTGATCTGAAGAGATCCTACTTGGAGCTAACAGCTTTCATCCTCTTGTATCATCTGGCCACCACAGCTACCCCTAAAAAGCAGAGCCATCCATTATATTTAACTTCCTATTAATAAACTTACAGCTTGGTACTAAAGAGAGAACATTTATTTTTATAGTTACAGCAAGTAAGTCTCAGAGACATAAAATTAATTATGCAAGGTCATGAACTACTTAGAAATGGACAATAAAAGGTAGATGTCCTGTTCTGCAAGATAAGGTAACCCTATGTTCACGTTTAATGAAAAAATTACATTGCCCTGCAACATCTTCCCTAAGCAATTTTATCTTAAAGGTTAACATAATATAACAACTTAATAAAAGGTTGGCAAAATAAGAAAAATATACACCAGTGAAGCTTTTGCAGAATAATATTTTGCAAAAAACTTAAAAGTGGTGATATAGTTCTTAAAAAACACAACACCTTCTCAGATGGAGACAAAGGTAATCAATGAGCACCAGGAAGTTTAGGTCTAAGGTGTACCAAATATGTCAACAAATTTAGTATGGGATTGGAAGAATATATAGTAATGGTAGTGGTCCCAAAGTATGTATATGTGCTACCTGAAAACAAAAATCACCTCAGAAATTCCTGATGTTTGAGTAACCTTTAAGTTTCAAATGGTTTTTAATATTATCTCAAAGTTACAAAAATTGACTGGTTATGTCAAAATAAATTATTGTAATAAAAGCAACAGTATGAAGTAATAGTGTGTTTCTTTCAGGCACTTGTAAATTAAAAATGCCCTGACATCACTTTCCAGCAGTCTCATTGGGGGTTTATTCATATCTAGCTGGCTGCCTGCTTGCTCTGGTACTGCCACTCCATGTGGAAAAGACATTTCACTTCCCTTACCCGGTCTGGAATGCAGGTGGTTGATACACAGTCGCAGTCATTGGTGAGAGACTGGGAGAGATACCCCAGAGGGCAGCTCACTGTGGAGTTCCTACAGCTGCAGGTACACTCATATTTGTCACAGCACTCGGTCTTGACAACGGTCAGCATCCGGTGCGATGGGCAGGAAAGGCTTGAGGTGGAGCTGCACATTTCCTTGTTGCAGGCTGGCAGGAAAAGGTGGGGACCATGTCAGGTTCATAGATTTTCAGAGTGCTGCCAGTGAACAGAACAGTTCACTGTCAGCAAGGCATTAATCACAGCCTCAAACTGTTATAAACATGTTTAAAGCCTGAGGAGTAACGCAGATATAAAAGGCTCTGGTTTGGGAACTCAGAAAAGTTTCTGCCCTGCCAAAAAAATTCTTGTCCCATACACAAACAATAAGATTTATAAAATAAGCACCAGGGTCAGAGAACACATGCCCAAGAGTAAAGTGTTTCTCTTGTCCTTAATTTGAAAGTGTACTCCAAGTGCCAGCAATATACTTCTGCCAAGTCTGGGAAATTGTTACACATCCATTGGCACCAAAATTTTTAAACCTTTCAGAGTGGGGAAAAAATAATGCCTAAAGGAAGTTGTCAGTGTTGCTCAAATGCAGTGTTCCAGATTCACTCCCTGCTAGGAAAAATTATCTTACCACACGTGTAATTTGGTCTGCATTCTCCAGGGTTAGTTAGGGCAAGCTGCAGGCCAAACTCACAGACAGGGGCAGGAGGCAAATCACAGGATACCAGGTCACAAACTAAGAGCAGAAATTCAGAGAGTGGTTAAAACCATGTCTACTTAGTCCTCGAGAAAACACACTCACACATACACATGCACATCCCCATTAAACTCACACTCAATTGCTATCTTAAAATATGAAGTATATTAAAGTTCAACAGGTCAGAGTTTGTTTTCAAAATAGCTCAGAGAAGTGTTCAAGCTCTGGTTATGTGGATTAAGGCTCTAATGTTATATTTAATCGGCAAATATAGATGATGCAAAAATTAATGCTGGAGAAAAAACCCATTCTAATGTCATTTAGACAAAAAAAAAAAATTGCTCCATTCACTTCCTCATCTACTACAGAAAGAGATACAAAGTTGGAAGTGAATGGAGACTCATATCCTTAGGAGCTGTTTGGTTTCCCACATGGATGATTCTACAACAATTCAGTGGTATCAAAAATGCAGCACTGAATAAAATATTTTTTTTTAAAGGGACTGTATACCTTAGAAATATCTGGAAAAAGTACAGACCAAGAAGATTCCAAAAGTGTACAAGAACCTACCACACTCGTACTCAGGGCAGCACTGGCCAGGGCCCCTGCGCAGGCGAGCGACTTCACATGGACCACACTGGACAGCTGGAGAAAACATCCATAAAACAAGTTTGAACAAAAACTAGGAAGCCAGGAACCAGAGCATCAATTCAAGTCCAGTCACAGAGCTAAATTTGAATAATATTAATTAATAATATTGAATAATATTGAATTTACATTGGACAGTTGGGCAGGGTCGGACCGTACAGTTTATCCTCTTGTTATCGAGACATGTGCAGATCTTGCAGGGCTCGTTCTCAGGAATCCATGTTTCCATGTGCTGAAGGAAAAAAACCCAACAGAGAGTTACATAGAAATCCCATGCTCTGGTATGATGGGATGGGAGGATGGGAGTGGGTGAGGATGAGTAACATTAACCTGGAAAATCAGAAGATTCATGAAGATTAATCTATGAAGGGTTGGTTGCTCTGTTAACAGTAAAAAAATACGGGGACACATAATTCTGCAATGACTGTCATGCGCCAATTTAGCAAAAGATGTAAAGAATGCAAGGATGGGATGAGGAATTACCATTGTTTTAAGCATCAAAAATGCTCAGGTATAAATGCAATTGCAGGCTATTGTGAGTAACAGTGGACTGGTCCTACTACATACCATGATTGCATGTTCAGTGGTAAAAAGGGAAACAGCATTATTTTGGAAAATACAGAGAAGTGTCTGCTTTCCCTAATTAGTAAAACAGAGAAGAATTTCCTATGCACATAAAAATATGCACTATTTATTTCTCTGTGTTTAATTTCCCTAATTCTTCAACACAGAAAAATAAATTGTGCATATTTTTATATTAAGACTATTTAGAGTGTCACTTGATTCTGCAGTGGACTGAAGACTGGAAAAGCACTATTACACCTCTAACACCAAAATCATCACTGTGGTGACTACCTGGGGTTAATGAGCACATTCAGAAACCACCAGTAAAGATAATAATTTTTCAGTCACTGCTCCTTCCCACGAGATTGGAAATCATTGATATTAAAGCTTCAGTCAAAGTTACCCACACATTTAACACCCATGTGAATAGGGAGGTAAGAGTGGAAAGATGCATTATCAGACATTTTAATTTGCACAACCAATCCAGGTTCTGGGTGAGAACATGTAGAGGAGGTCAGGATGCCACAAAAAAAAAATGCTGTCATCTGGAAAACTCTGGAGCTTGGTTTAAAACTAACACTCTGCTGAGGCCATTAGAGATAGGAAGAAAAAAAAAAGGACAAATCTAAGCATACTGCATCTATACTCAGAGATAGTTACATGTTTTAAGCCACCCTGTTTCAGTGTTGGGACTAAAATCCCATAAGCCCAAACACAATCTAGGGTAGAAAAGAACAGAGGAATGAACACCAGAAAAAAAGAAGGAGTTTAAGGAAATTCTGACCCAAGTGCCTATTATATTGCTCATAAAGCTAAGCCTGCAATGATGGAGAGGCAAAACAGGTACATGAGCTGATCCTCCCCAAAAACCTCATTAAGGATTAAAACCCCTTAAAACACTGCAATTAAAGTTCCTTCTCCTTCAAATCCCATAACAAAAAGGTGGATTGAAGAGGACTGGCCGATGCATGTGCAAACTCGAAGAGCTGAGTAGCTGGGAGAGAAGAGGAACCACCCCTGCTACTTGGAACAGGGAACACACCCACTCTGTGATGCTGGAATCAACAGCATCTTTCACTGCAGCTTTGGAAAAGCATCCACACCTTTTCCCAATCTCATACTGCCACAGAGAGGGCTGCCTTAACTAAGCTAAGTGGATTTTCAGTAAAACCAAAATTATTAATTTCATCAAGGAATAATTCTCCTCAAAAAATTAAAATATATAGATTGATAGATATATAGATATAGATATAGATATAGATATAGATATAGATATAGATATAGATATAGATATATAGATATAGATATAGATATAGATATAGATATAGATATAGATATAGATAGACAAACTACCACTTGACAAAAAGTTGACTTGGTCTCACCATTCCCCACTAACCACTGGAAGTATTTCATACACAAATTGGAAAGGACCTACAAGGCTCCAACCACCTACACAACTTCAACCTCCTACAATGCTAAAAATTATCATCCCAACTGCAATACTCCTCCCTTTAACCCTCCTCTCCTCATGCAAGCACCTATGAACTAACATTACATTATACAGCCTACTAATCGCCACCATCAGCCTCCAATGACTTACACCAAGGATCATCAAGTCCAGCTCCTGGCCCTGCACAGACACCCCAACAATCTCACCCTGTGCCTGAGACCATTGTCCAAACATTCCTGGAGTTCTGGCAGCCTTGAGGCTGTGACCATTCCCTGGGGAGCCTGTTCAGTGCCTGATACACCTCTGGGTGAAGAACCTTTTCTGATATCCAGCTTAAATCTCCTCTGACACAGCTCCAACAGTTCCCTGGATCCTGTTCCTGGTCACACAGAAGAGTTTGACACCTGTCTCTCCACTGCCCCTCATAACGATTTCAGTGAGCTTTTCAAAGACAATACAATACATTTTAAGTAAAGGATTTATGATTAAATTGTCATTACTCATAAAAGTCTGCTGAATGGAGATGTTTATCTTGGTAAATATTCACTTATGCCATCACGCTTCCTCTCTTTCCTCTAGACACCTCTCCACACGGAATTGTCACGCCTTTCCAAGTCTGTACAGTCCCATCTGTGATCTTTATATCCAGTCCCAGCCAATTTCACACTAGGGGAACTAAATAGGGCTGACAGCCAGCAGATTAGGAGGAACTGAGCTAGAAAATAAAGTATCGAAAGGGAAAATAGATTTACTTTCAAAGCTGTGAACTCCAACCACTGCCAGAGGTTGCTGTGCTCGCAGTTACCTGGTGGTGTGTGCCATCCTCACTGACACACTGAGTGCAGACTTCTTCACTAACACAGCTGTCACCAAAAATCACCTTTCCCTCTGGGCAGAAGCAGCCTTCCATGGGATAATCCTTGCAGACACTGACGTTGGTATTATTCTCACAGCTCTTCACACAGGAAATGTGGCAGTGGTTGTACATCAGATGTGGAGCACATTTCATTGCTGAGCAAGACAGAAGAAAACACCACCTTTATTTACGAGATCTAAAGAAATGAAAATCAGTCTTTCCTATTTAGCCTTCTTCAGCATTCTTTCAATTTTAGAAAGCCATTACCCAAATAATGGATCTGATCCCTTGCAGCACAAATCAGCGAACGATATTTTCAGGCCACATGAATCAGCAGCAACATATGACTCACCAATATGTTGGTTTCAGTGAGTGTTCACTTGTCAAAATTTGTTTCCAATATTGGGCCACAGACAAAAATTTAGAACCTTATCTGTATGGTAACAGTGCATGGTTAAGAGATAGCCAGGACAGAGTAAAGAGAGTAAAGCATTGAAGAAAGTTTTCTTTTTTTTTCTTTTTTTTTTTTTTTAATTGATAAGCTGCAGTGTTCCCACACAACTAAAGAAAGCTAACAAACAGAACATTTTGGTACTTCAAAACTGAACCTACTGGATTTCTGCATCTTTTTAACTGAATTGTCTTATTAACAGAATTAATTGAATCAAGTATAGTTGTATAGCCCTGTAAGCTAACAAAGTTCTTACTGATGTATTCACAAACCTGAGGATATTGTCTCTGAAAGCAAACACAAAATTAGGGCTACAGCTATTCAAAAAACCTATGGACACAGCTTCCATACTGTGTGTTCCCTTAAGTCTATTTTTCTCTACAGCTTCAATTAAAAAAAGTGTTTCCTATTTCCTAGCCTGTGACTGCTGTGAGGTTTTTAAAACTTTGTTTCAGTCCCCTGACAAAAAACATTGAGACAAAACCCGAGCTCCCAAACAAACAAACAAGAAAACATTCATCAGCTAAACTGTCTACAAGTACTCTTCTAGCAGCAGAAAAAAAGTCTTTAGCATTAACCCTTTCCATGTTAAAGCATGACTTCCTATCCCATCATTTCTCCAGTCTGAGTTTAAAATATTAAAAAAATCAAAAAGCATTTGTTTTACACTTTTTGTTTTTTTATCGTACTTTTAGGAAACTGGTTCTTCAGTTCTGAAATGAAAAGTATCCAGGGAAAGAAGGCAAAGCAACAATAAACAACTCAACTAGAGAGGCAGGAGGTGAGAAACCAACTGGAACATCAAGACACTCTGTAAAGAGGTAGCTGGGAAAGAAAATTCCTACACACATCCACATCTAAGGCACTTGACTAAACAGACATGCTGAGGGACTATCTGAAGGTCTGCAACCATCACTGCAGAAAGTTTAACAGGAGGAGGTGAAGAATAAACCATCTCAAGAGTTATTTACTTGTACTTAATGATACCTTGCATTTTTGGCAGATCTTTAGGTATGCCTCCAAACAGGAACAAAAAAAAAAAAGAAAATAAACAGGAAAAGAAAGCAAAACTACTTGTCTATGAGAATTTAGAAGAGAAGGTATACAAAGTCTGAGTTTGGCTCTAGCATGGGTATCTTATTTGCCTTGGTTGGGTTCTGGTAATGTGCAATACTCACATCACAAACATTTCACCTCCAAAACACAAGCAAAATCCAGGCAGAAGAACCAGATTTGCAAAGCAAATTACAGCTGCTTCAGTCAGCCTAGCAGGCATGTTCTGGCAAGAAATGACACCACAAAGATAGGCTATTTCCCCAGTTTTCCCTGCAGCAGAAACTTAAAATCACATTGGCTTTTCCACCACATTCTCAAAAGTTTCAGCTTTGATGGAAATGGAAGGATTTGGGAAAACTGTTACAAAGAAAAGTCTTATTTTGTGCCAGGTGTGACAGTGACAGGCTGGGAAGCAATTCCACTAGTCCAAATTATGAAATTCTCTGTCCACCTCAGACCATCCAAAGTCCGCATCAAGAGCAATGATATCTGCTGCTAAAACAGCCTAGCAGACTCTCAGCCCAAACCTGGTGCCACAAAGGCTTGGTGGCTGCAGTGCTAGGTGCTGTCACATAGCTGTGGTTATCTGTTCACAGTTTATTTCTCCCTAGTCTGGAATTTTATCAGTGTACCAAGAAACATTTCTTTCATAACATTCAGCTTAGTAGGTGATCAACCAGTTACAAGATCTGCAATACCACTTGTACAATAAACTTGATCTGGAACATTCAAAAACTTAATATTACGCTGATGAGATGCCCCAAAGCAGGGCAATTTCTGTATCAGTTTTAGCTCAGAGTAAAACTCTTACGGCAAAGGTCAGGTGCTCTCCAGTCTACACAGACACCATACTCCCTGCAGATGTGAGCGTAGGAAGTGATCATCTCACAGGCCTCCTCCTCATAGCAGCTGCTTTCCATGCAGGCCTTGTAGAAGATGTTGGGGGTGATGATCCTGTGGCACTCCGCAAAGCGGTCCGACAGCAGCAGGCGGCAGTGGTCAGGCGTGCGCTCTGAGCACCTGTCCTCCCTCCGGCTGTCACAGACCTTGCCCAGCTCTGCCACCGTCCAGTCCTGGATAAACACGCTGCTGTCAGCAGTGGCAGAGCCATTGCGCAGCATGAAGTCATTGACGTGGTTCTGGTCACACAGCCCTGGCAGGGTGAGTAACAGGAAAAGAAAAATCTCTGAATAATCAGTGCTAAAATAAACCTAGGAAAAAACCAGGAATGGGGTGGATGACGCTGGTTGGAGTGGCTCAAGGAATTAGTGATATTCCTTATTGGTGTTGTCAACAGAGGCCTAAACACCCTGGGTCTTGTTTCTCATTTCCTCACTAAAGGAGGTACAGGTCAAGCCACAGAGGTACAATCTCTGTATAGATTACATCACTAAGGATACTGCAGAATTAACTCACCCAGATAGCAGTTGCTCTCTCAAATTTTTCACCTTCACTGCAAGCACTGGTCAGATTTCTCACAGAACTGAATTCATAAGTATCTACAACTAAACCCATATCCAAAAAAAAGCACAAATCTCCTTGAAAAGAACTTGAAGCAAGAAAAAACAGAAAGCTGTCTCTGTTGTTCTTTCTAAAGTATTACTAGGCATCAGTGAGCTGTTACATTGGGGATGAGAGTAGAAAAACCTACACAGACATCCAGTATTCCCCTAAAAGTGTAGGACCAGTTCATCCAGAGAGTTTACAGATTTGGAGATTCACAAATTGCAATAAATAAATAGAAGTTCAAGCCCCAATAGGAAGCTGTTAAAAGTACTAGCTTACTAACTTTCAAACTTACCACAAAGCCCTTTTGTTCCTGAAGAAAAGCTCTTTGAATTAAGTCTAAGAATAAATTCATTGTTTCTTGGAGTAAATGTGAGATTATGTCCAAGAAGAGAGAACTTGATTTCATGCATTATTTCTCCATAGGCAGTGATTTCAAACAAGCTGCTGGAATAGGGGATAAAAACCCTTTCACCATTAACAGTCACCTGTTTAAAAAAAAAAAAAAGGTGAGGTCATCACATCAGGTCTAGCAAGCAGTTACAAATCAACCCAATTTTACAGTTGAAGCACATTCTGACTTGACAAATACCTGAAGATCCAACTGAATCTGGACATTAAAAACAATTTTGCCAGCTGGAGGTTTCTATTGAGTCTAAAAATATACAGAAATACTTGACCTTCATCCTGTGAATTACATGAACTCTTCCAACATTTTCCTATATAAGCACACTCTCTGAGTGCCACATGTTTACAGACTAACAACCTCATATTACAAGGTTCAAATGATGTCTCAGTGGAAGTCAAGGCTTTCCAGCACCATGCAGAACTTGCAGTAGGTGCTTTGGTCCACTCTGTTTTGATACATGAGTCAGAAGAGATCGTTTTGGCAAGTTGGCCAACACCTGTATGTCTGAGCAGCCAGAGGCTTAAACATGGGCTGAGTTTGAATTTTCTCTGCCTATGAGACAGATGTAATGCATAGTAAGCTAGCCTCTCTTCCAATGCTGAGGTCCATTTGCAGACAAGGTGAGAAGCAACTCCCTAGACCTTCAGCTGGCCAGTCAGGCGCAGCTCTGTGAGGGACAGAGCACTTTCCCATGGACCAAACATAGTGTGAGGGACCAAAAGAGGGGAATCAGCGTGCAGTATGTCCTGTCTGTAATCCTGCCTTTCTGGCAGAAGTGTCAGGGACACATTGCCAAAACCCATGTTCTTGACATTGGCACACCAGCACAACAGGGAGAACAAGAGGGGAAACTTGTCTGGCTCATTAATCAAACACTGATTGTATCATGAAATGGAGAAGAGATGTTAAAAATAGGCTGAAACTGGATCAAGAGATGAAATTCGCCCCCATAACCTGAATTCTGCAGCATGAGCAGACAATACACAGATGAATTCATGGTGTTTGCTTACTGCCATGTCACTGAAGAGCTGCACTCCTACACCATGATGCTTCACTTCGATGGAGTCCATGCAGTTCATCCTGGGTGCTGCTCTGCAGGGCCCCTCATGGAGTAGGACTTCAACATCATGGTGCAAGTCTTGAAATAAGGTGTAAGAGCAGTTGCCAGTCAGCTTAAAATTCAGCCCATCAAAAGTGACAATATGTTGAGATGAACTTCCTATACAGACACCTGAAAATAAACAACAAAAAAAAAAGTAAAAACATTTTAAATTTCACTGTTTCTTCACAACTGTTGTGGGCATGGGGAACCAATTAATTGGGAAAGAGGAGAAGGTAATGAATTGCAAATGCTGCAGCAAACATTGACAAGAAACTTTTGTAAATACTTCATCACACATGGAGGTTTTTTGCAATATCTTTATCTGAGAACAGTAAGTATTAAAAACGATTTGGATAAACTTGTAAAAAATCCCTTTGCCTAAACCTTATTCACATTCAATATGATTTAGTAATAGATTTTATGTAAAAATTAAACAGGGAAAATCCCTTTACTGTTTGTAGAAAGACTGTAACACTCTGTTCAACCTTTGCATTGCATGATATTCAATACAGTGTTACATTTAATTCCAAATGACACTATTTCACCCTTATCAGACATGTCACAAGTTGACATCCACGAACTGTTTTTCAGACAGGAAACAGGAAAACTGCAGAGAAATAATATGCACAGGATAAACCAATGGCCAGCTGATAGTTGCTCAGTGTCCTGGTCATTGGGTTATAAACACTTTCTTGTCTTCAAAAACTGGAAAACAAGGAAGATTATAATCCCAGAAGAACCAAAACAAAACCTGATGCTCCTGGTTCGTATATTTTCAAATCTCTTGCTTAAAGGATAATAGGGACAATAAAATCAATGCCAGCAAAACATGTAAGGGGAGAAATTACCATTGTTAATAATTCAGTACTTTGCTTCTAGCTGAGAATAATCTTTTTCCTAATCAATGACCTTCAAATTTAATTTCCCAGGAAAAACAGCATGGGAGGGAGGGAGGGAGGGAGGGAACCTGCCCCTTGGAGCACTGGAGGATTTCAGATATTTTACCATAAATGCTTATAAAGTTCATACATAAATAATAATGAAATGAGATAGCAATAAAACCACATTTCTCAATCTTTACTTACTCATGAACATTACAAAAAATTTAAGGATACTGGGAATCCTTTTAAATTTCTCAAGGGGTTCTGTAGCACAAAATACACTAATGTGATCCATTTCAGAATAGTCTAAGAACACACAACAGCCATGAATCACATTGCAAATCATGCTGCTGTAAAATTGGTAACTAGTTCAGCAAGCAAGCACCTTTGCAACATAACTCCTGAACTCTCCTCAGAACTCAGATGACCTAAGAACACTTTTTCAAGGACTTCCTCTTTGCAGGAGCATTTGTCACATCATCCACACTGTCAAGACATGGCTGGAAATTGTGTTATAGCTCTCTAAATGAGTGAATCATGTGTCAATTTAGCAGCATTTTCATGGGTGCCTAACGAGCCTCCTTCCATAACAACAGAGGTGCTGCCTCACACAGAGCTCCTACTCAGCACCTCCTCTGCTATGCCCATCCCTGCTTTTCTGATTGCTGAGAGTTTTGTTTCACAGCAACAGAATCAAGCTTTCCAGCTGCTACGGATGTTGCTTTAGTTGGCACAGAATCACCATGGTAGCACTGAGCAGTCATTAAAAGAGGACTTGACCCAAGGGGGTTTTTAATCAGCTGGGCGTGGGGGGAGGGATGTTTCCTCCTTCTGCAACATGAAAGCTACCTACTTTTCCCTCACAAGTTGGTCAACCTCAGGAAAAAAAAATTGGAGTACCATGGCTCATTAAATTCATAAAGAGACAATTCTTAGCTCATCTTAACTTGAGTGACCTATAAGGCTTTTCCTGATAATCAGCTAACAGTATAAAAGGTTATTTTCATTTACTCCTTTCAGAAGGTTTTTTATGAAGGTATGTCTTGCATGCCAAAAGTAATGCCCTCATATTGCTAGCTATGTGTTTAGGATCAAGAAATTTAATAAAGATGCACTTCTTAAGGCTAGGTATCACTAAGACTATCTTTTAAACATCTTCAGATGGATAGTTATAAGTATTTTAGATATTTCTACTTTTTCAAAATCCTTGTAGCAAACCAGAAATGTTAGATTTCAAGTGTTAAGCGTTTAGATCATCAAATACGCTTTTAGGAAATGTCAAAACAATGGGTGTAAAAAATTTTGTATGCCTAAGAGTTCAGGGATCAAAATCCAGCTATGAGCTTTGGTATTTCATGCAGTGTCTGGAAGAAATTGTACTTAAATCAGCCAGCTCAGCAGAGGACATTTTGAATTGAGATTATATGTTGTGAAGAGGAGGTGTGTGTATATATAGAGAGTTCTGATCTACTTCTAAGAAGTAATCATATTAATTTAGATTTAAACCCACTTATGTTTTAATAAATAGATCACTAGCCTTAGGGCTGCATCCCTCTAACCCTGTAAATGTGAATGGATGCACTTAATTCCTGTTCCTGTCATCCCAGCCCAGGCACCAATCACACAGTGTTCAGCCTTCTGCTCAGATACTCCGTGTGAGGTCATATGGTAGGGGAGAGAATTTCTTGCTCATGTCTTTGTACTACACCTCCTTGACTGAGGGAAGGCCAAACCCTTAAGCCCCGAGACAGACCAAGAATCCATTGCTTGCTTTCAGTTTGCTGAGATAAATTCCTGGTTTCTCCTGTACTTCGTCCTTCCCAGCTCACACAGCTTTGGAAATGGAGTGTGAGATTCCCTGATAAAACACTGTCATTCTGCTAATGCAAAAAAATCAGTGGCCCTGAACTTGCAAGTAGCATTAGGCATTCCAGCATCAGTTAGGCTCTTACACTCCTAAGTATTTGCTTAAACGGCTGTATAACAATTAAATGGAAATTCCCGCCACCCTGGTCACCTTTGAAGCGTCCAGTGGCTGAGAAGTTCCACTCAGCATTACATTGGTGGTCAAAACATTTCAGGTGATGGGGCGGGAGAGGCACTCACAGACAGATACTCACAAGGGCACATCCATCGGCAGCCGCAAGTTTCCTCCACCTTAACAGCAGGAAGGCTGCTGTGACACACAGGCTTTGGCATCCTCTCACAGTTGATGTGGTGGCTCTCCAAAACTGTGTAATCTCCTGGGAAGCAGGTCACAGTGTGGCACTGGTCTGGTAATGTCCATTTATCACCAGGCTAGGGAGGGAAACACAGATATGGAACAACTGAAACCATTTAAAATGCAAAGTTTGGCTGGTGTCATGGTGTGGGAATCTATAAAATTCAGAAGGTTTTCATCCGTCACGGAAATGACTGATGAAAGTATAGAAAGGGAGGAAGGTTTTGAGTTAAGACCCTGGAATCGACAAGAGTTTTTTGAACAATGACTTGTAAATATTGTCAGACGTGATTCATATCTTTTTCACTGACTAGGCCTTCACAGCATTAAGTTGCTGTGCTGTAACATAGCAATGTTTAGTGTCAACAAGAATAGGCCTCAAGCAGATAGTAAGCAAAAATGCTATAGTAGGGCTATGAAACTCAAGTAGTAAACGACACTGCTATGAAAGTTTCTTTTTAGGTCATCAGACAGGGGGAATTGTGGGAATCCATAAAAATCAGAAGGTTTTAGGAAGGTGGTAAAAAGACAGGCCTCAGACAGCAGATTTGTGAACAGTGCTAAGGCAGCAGAAGAGTTTTCTAAGCTGTAGCGAAGACATGGGAAATAGAACAATAGAGCTGTGTAGATAGGCCTTCTAAGTTGCAACAAGTGTATTTAGTGTATATTTTAGAAGGTTAATTATGAATAGAGCTCTGTGCTTTGTCTCTTATAAACAAGCCATTGTGTTGGAGAATAGGCCATTATTGTTTTAACCAGAATTACATGTGCTTCAGATTATCATATAGAACTACTGTCAATATGCTTTTGCTCTATGTGATTGGCTGAGACTGAGATTGAGACTGTCTTATGGTATGTTGTAACACTAAGTTTCTTTGGCTTTCTGCCGGAGCAGCAAGCTGTATCATCTTTCCTCTCCATTGTCATAACAATGTAATGAGACTGATGCTGGAAAAATAAAAGCTCAAGACGCTGTTTCCAGTGGCCCCGTCCTGTTCGTGTCTGTATATAAACTACCGGTGTAACATCATGGAACTACAGCCAGAAAGTGAAGTGATCCTGACAGCAGTGCTACTCATATTAGCCTTGGGAAAATAAATGGAATGCACTTTATTAAGGACTTCATGAGGATGAGAAAGTTTAAACTAGAAACACTAAGAAGCAGGCTGAAATTCCAAACTAAAGATAACAGTCTACAATAGGAGACATTTTGTTCCAACCACCCAATAGGAGACATTTTGTTCCAACCACCTATAGTTAGAGCTTAGCCATCCTACAACATGCACGGAGAGCAGAGCAATGAAGACTTTCCCCCAGCTTTACTTTAAATTTCAAATCCTTCACTTTTCATAAGCCACAGATGGTCAGAATACAGCAGGAATTACTATTTGTTCCAGACTAGGAAAGCGTGGAATATTGTATTTTGTCAACTCTGAAACTTTAAAACAGCTCCTCTCTTCCCAAAGGAAAATTGTTCCTGTACAGATCAGTGTTATTACATGTACATAATGGATTTCTAGAGCTAAAGAATTAAATTTAAAATATATTCCTGTTTTCTAAAGGACAGTCTGAATTTTAAGACACTGGGATTATGTACTAATAAATGACAGAGAAATAGATGTGCAATGTCTCAAGATTTCTATCTGCAGAAAGCTAAGTTCTCTGGCTCCAATCCTACAGAGCTCTAAAGTCCATAAGCAGGTTGAATGAGTTTTAAAACAGCATTCATCCCTGAAGTGGGCATTCCCAGGAATACCTCCAAATGTGGGAAACAGCACTTCCCAGAGTTGTCTCCAGAGGTGATTCCAGAAACACCAGTACAAGTGAATTGGTGCTTCTGTGAGCTGGGTAACATTCCTTGATATTCACAAGCAGAAATGTGGAGAAGAAAAGAGAATTGATACTGGGTATGGACATCTTCCATCCCGTCCTCCACAGTTTACCCATCATTCCCATAGAAGAGAAGAAAAAAGAGATAAAAATGCCTAGGTAACAACATCACTCACAGATAATTCTTGTAATTATGAAAGTATTACTCTGTATCTCTGAGCTAGAGGATGCCATCAAGTCTAAACAAGAGCTGCCAGATTTGCGGCCACAAAAAATTACATATTATATGCAGGTTAATTTACTGGACTTTTTTAATATGTTTCAGGACTTTGAGAAGGTAACTGAAAGTTGCTTAATACTTTTTTTCAGGCTTGTAAGCCTAGAGAAGGCCGTGAAAAGTAATAGGAGGAGCTTTAAGGACAGCAAAAGTATTTCTACAGAAAGAGATAGAATGCTTTTTAATTACAGTTGTCCCTCCTACATCTCACTGAAAGTGGAAGCACCTGGAAGGGTACATATACAGCTGTGCAAGTCTGGCTTCCATACATACCTAATTGGTTTTAGTCACTCTTTAATAGGACATTTATTAGAAAACATCTAAGAGCTGGACAAGAAAAGCAAAGCACAAGACATTTTAAAAAAATAAAAATTGACGAATAAAAAACCCCAAGAATCTTAGTGCAGAGAAAAACACAGGGACTCTGAAGACAAAGAGAGCCCAAATCCCAATTGATATGAAACTGTAGGAGCAAAGGAGGACAGAAAGGAAAGCAAAATCAGGGTTTCTAAACTGTGAAGGATAAGTCTGCCAGAACACTGCAGGAAGCCCCAGACTTCCTCTCTGAGGGAGCTCTGAACCTACAGACCTGGACGTGCATACTCTGTGTCTTGCTGTGCATCTGCAGGAGAGAGACCCACACACCTCAGCAGCTCCCTTGGCTGTCATCTCTTAGTTTAGATGAGGTTATTTGTTTGTTTGTCTCTTCTTTAAGCCAAGAGCTGAACAATACTAGAAAAGTCATGGTAATAGCTCAGGAACATGGGGTTTGCCACCTTAAACAGCCTTGAAATGCAAATTGCTCTACAGATCACTTCATGAGGAAATATCACTATTATAAAACAAAATACACTTTTTGTTTTATATTTTTTTACCATCTTTATGCCTGCTTCTAAATTTCAAAACAAGACTAACAATGAAAATTAACTATGTAAAAAAAAAACCCTAATCAAAACCTAATTTATCATACTTGTCCTGATATTCTGCCAACTGTCAAATTAAAACATTAAACCAGTGGTTCTTTACACAGCCTATGTTTGGCACTCCTGCAACCCCTTGCCACTGGACCTGATGAGTACTAAAGACTTCCAAGGATTCAAAGAGCAGCTGAACAAACTCACAAAGGACAAAACTATCAAGCATTAGCAAATACAAAAAGGTGTCACTTGCAGCTCAGAGTAACAAACTGTTTATGGCTAGGACAGTTCAGGGAATTTTTATATATATTTGTTAACATTGCTTCCCTGGCTCCTATTTTTGGCCACACAATAGAGGGGGTTGGATGGATTTTTGGCCCAATCCAGCACATTTGATTTGCTACTAACAATTACCTTAATCAAGAATATTCCTTCCACAGTCACTTCCAGGGTAGGGGTAATTACAAAACAAAACGTGAAAAAAGTAACAAATCATAATATTCCAAACACTGATAGGACTTAAGTTGAGATTTTTGATCCTGAGAACTCAGATTTCCTCTCAAACTGCAGGAGACCAGTTCCCACAATCTCCAGGTGCGTGACAGACATCCCAGTTGAGGAGCTGAGCCTCCTGGAAGAATTCTCTGAGCAATGCCTGAAAGATTATGAAGCCGATATAAAAGCCTGTGTTTTCTGACTCAGGGAAGGAAGAGCCTTGATTCTTCCTATGAATTTGTGGGCTGTGCTGGAAGAGGGGAACAGAACAGCGGCACCTTAGGGCCAGGCCAGTGAGCCACAGCAGAAGATGCTGCACCACAGAGGCAGGAACTTCCACAGTGGCCTGTAGGCTCCATGGGATGGATGCTCCAGAAGGCTGTGACCTCACAGCGCCTTCCAACACCTATTTTTCCTGGCTGACAGAAGAGGCAACTCAAAATCCCCCTAAAGGCTGCCATTTGAAAGTGCGGCTCATATGGACTGGAGCCCGGTCTGTTTCCTTCTAAAAGCATTTCAGCCAGAACAGAAATTGTGCTATAAGTTTATCACCCCCAAAAATGAAACCTGACATGTCTGAAACTCAAGTTTAGCCTTCCCAGCACTTGTCTATACATAACCATGTCTGCTTCTAGGAGCCCAGAGGCTTGGTCACATTCAGTTCAAACAAAATCTGACTTTTTTTTTCTTAATAAAGTTTTTCAAGTTTAGTTTTTGTTTGTTGGGTTTTTTTTTTCTTAATTAAGCTGTCAGCCTCAAAGCCATCAGATTATACTTTGTGTCTGATTCAGCTAAAGCCTTTCTGTATTCTGATCAGCTGATTGAGGCCAACTACATAAAGCAGCTTTGATATATTTCCTGTGTTTAGGTAATTCATATTCACTTATTAGCCATACCCTTCCTTCACAGTCATGTCTTCACAAGGGAAAAACCAAAGGAATATTTTTTATGTACTGGAAATTCAAGATGAATCCTAGAGTAGAACTCATAACTGATCCCTACTAGAAAACACAGCACAAGCGTACGCTAATATTTTTAAATGCATGTAGTATGATATACTCAGAAAAACCTTGGCATTTCACCTAAGATGAAGAATCTGAACCATTTATAACATCTGGAACACCAATTTTTTTACTGTGGGATCACTTTTGAGAGATCAGACAAGCTTACTTACACTTCTGAGCATTTTCTCAGGATTAATGAGAACTTTTCACAAACAAACTCCAAGAAACTTGATTTCCTTGCTAAAGAGATGGTTTTATCTAAAGAAATAACTATCACACAATAATTATCTTCCTGTAAAATTGCCATAGGGACAAGGTATTTGTAATTTCAGCAGAAGGACAGTGGCTGGACAATGAGGTTGTCCCTGCACATGCACCTTTATTTGGCCACTTCTGTCCCAGAAGTCCTCTCACCAAGAAATGAAAATGCATTTTTTGCTGTCAGGGAAGACAAACATTGTCACTGTTCTGCAGTGGTTCTGCACTGACTTCAATAACATTCAACACTCTGCAAGATGAGATAATGTTAAAGAAAGCCTCCTCTGTATGCAAAGTTATCCCACCAGTTCAAAATTCAACATTTTCTTCTTCAAAAATCAGTCTTTATATTGTCTCGTGCTTTTTGTTTCAGGTTAACTGTGAAGATATTCATGTTATTGTACAAACTTTGCAACTTAAAAGCCAGATGGCCAAAGCAGGCAATGCACTTACTCTCTTTTTGTTTCCATCCTCATCTATGCATTCTCTGACTGGGTCTGAAAGAGAAGCAGACATCTTTTAGTGATCCCATTCCCTTATCTAGCCTTTTAAGCGCTGATCACCAAAATAGAGAGTGCTTACTAAAAAGCTTAATTTAAGTTGTGAGAAGTTTGGGGGTTTTGTGCTAGAGTGTGTGAATCCCTACCTGAAGACTGCAGGCATTTGTCCAAAGAGCATAAGAATAAGTCACAGAAGGCATAAACAATGACCGTGGTCCCAAAATACTCTGTGAGCAAAAACTGGGCTGCAATTCTACAGCACTTCTTGTACAGCCACAGCTCTGCCCAGATGGTGCTTAAAGGATGACCATGGCTTTGGCTCTGAGGCACAGTCCAACCTTACCTCAGAGTCTTATGATCCATTGAGGACACTCCTGGGAATTAGCAAGTAATGACAATTTCCACACTCACATTTATTAAATTCAGGAAGATCAATACAGCATAACTACACAAATAACTGTAATAAGAACACCCAAATGCAGTTTCCTTACATTTAGTTGCGACTGTGATGAGCATTTTTTTCACATAATCAGTTAAACAGTCACAGGATACACACTGAATTACAGCTTCTATGTTTGTATGCTTTCACTACAAACCTAAAGATATTTTGGAAGCAATTTCATTTTTGTACCATGGCATGACAAAATCTCTAGGATATTAAGACACTGATTAGCAAATTCTTTGTAGAATACTAGACTATGCTACCCCTATATACACTCTCTGCTCTGTCTTTTCCAGGATAAGTAATGTATTTTGAAATCATTTAGGAACTCTTTAAAACCTTTTTTTAATGGTATTATTTTTGGTACACTTCCATACAAAAGGCAAGACTCCCTCTGCATGAGAAATCTAACTGTATGAGTCAAGAGGGGAAAATTATGCTTCACAGATTGTATGAAATTTACGTAAAACAAAACAAACAGGAAAAAAATCCAAACAAAAAAATTAATGCCCACAAAAAAAAAAAGTATTGTTTTTTGCCCCCTAGCAAAGTCTTCACCATCAGCAAGAGAGCTAAATTTCTCAGATCTTAGGTGTTGAATATAGTTCAAGTTTGTCTATAGTTCAACAGCTTTTTGAGCTGTTGGAAAAGTTTTCATTAAAAATACAAAGCTTTCACCTCCAGTACTGATAGGTTATAGCACAGATTGCTATAAGAAAATAATTATTGGTTCCAAATTCCTGCTCCCCATCCTAAATCTTGGATCAATGTAACTTACAGCAAGAAAAATCACGTTTTACAGTGTGAAGAGAGGAAATGCATCTTTAATTTTTTTTTTTTTTTTTTAAGAGAGGAAAGAAAATGGCAGCTGTTTGATTCTCTGGAGAGATTTTAAAATGCCAGAAGTAATCCCAGTGGAGGCTGATCGGATATCTCCAAGCTGGACTGTGAACACTCTGCAACTTCCTCATTCTCATAGCTCCTTGACTCCACAAAAAAGAAGTCCATTTATTGTAGTGGAGATGTAACTAAGCCCTCATAATGCTGGCAAAAACCTGTGCAATGACTAACACCACGAGGCAGTGGCTTGTGGGGAGAATATGTGGATGTTATTGGAACAAGAATAACAACAACAAGATGAGGGATAAATATCTGTATCCAGATCAAGGAGGTAAAGAAGTGAAATCCTGGTCAGTGTTGAAGCAAGGTTCCTTAGAGAAGAAGCGCTGTCATCTATAAATAAGTAAATGCTTGTTTAAAACACTTCACACTTTTTTTTTCCCAGTATCTGTTTCCCTGGGAAAGGAAATTCTTTATTATTTTTCTTTTTGCCTTCTATTTTGGCTGAATTTTCTGTAGACATGCACATAACAATGTCTGAAAAACACATCACTTGAAATCTTTGCTCACAATTTTTCTGAAACTTCTGAAACATGCCCCATTGATTCATGACAGCTTCAACTTTCCTGGTGTCCTTCAGTTATTGACCTGTCCTGAGTACGGATTATCAAGATTTTTACCAAGATTGATTTTTATTAAGACAGAAGCTTGAAAGTTCAGGCCTAAGCAGTTCTAAAAACTTTGCTGGAATTTGGCTAATTGGAATAGTAGCTGAATATATATTTAAAGGGCTGAAATTTGGTTTCACACCTAAGTTATAAAGGTGGTCTAGGGTCAGCATTTGTGATGGTTGTCAATGGAACACTGACAACAGAGCATCTGATTGCCTTCTCCTATCAAGAAAAATCATCTGGTTTTGCATTTCAATTTTTGTGTTTTGCTCCAGACACAAGGTCATGACTTTTGGACTCACCCATGCACACTTTTTTGATAAATTCACTATTCAATGTGATCATAGTGGATAAATCTTCAAAATTCTGGAGCTTCATGATTCTGTTAGCAGCAGATGGCCCAGCCAAAGTCCTTAGCTGCCCTTCATCATATCTGTTCCCAATACCAACTGGGAACAGGGATACTCCTAGGAAAAGAGAAGGAAGGGTTTGAAATAGGCAAGGCACAGGAGAAAATCATTGCTTATGGACATGGAATGTTCATCCCTGGAAGTACTTAAAGAATGTGGGACTTGGCACTGCTGGGTTAATGGTTGGACATGATAATCTTAAAGGTCTTTTCCAACCCAAAGATGATATCACTTTTATTTTTTCATTTGTTTCTAAAAAAAAAATATGACTGGAAAAGTTTTTCTCCAACACTTAATTTTCATGTGTTGCATCATTTCCCTCACATTGGCTAAAGGCAACTAAGGGCTGAAATGGTGCTGGTCTAATCTCTCTCTTAGCTAAGATGAGCTCTATTAGTCCTAAGCATATTAAGATCATTCATGATCTTATGAAATTAAACAAAAAAAACCACAGCTGCAGACTTAATGACATCTTCACTCTTTTTTAATGAAAAAAAAAGAATCTCATTATGCTGTTTTCTTTCTTCAGTTACACAGCAATTGGATTATTTTCAAACCATTAAATTAAAAATAACAGTTGATAGTTGTAATACAGTCCATGCCTTATTCAATACCTCCCAGAGCAACCTTCAAACAAAGTCAAAGTTCCTCAGCTGAACACCTGAGGAACCTGAGGTACTGAAAAAACAGTCAGAAAACTTGAAAAATCATCAGGCAGCACATTGATAGTAAAAGTATATTCCTGTAGAGGTCAGTGAAGAATCTGATAAAAACCTCTAATTATTATTATAATTATTATCTTTATGATTATTATTTCTATTTATCATTATTATTATTACTAGAGTGAACCTTTCAAGTTTCACTGTACTGCAATAATACTGAATTTATGATATTAGATCCCATTTCTGTTATCCCTGTCTACCCACACGATCTCAGAAAACGAGACACTACTAATTTGTAAGTCCTGGGGAAGCTGTCAGCCTTAATTGCAGATGGGTCCTCAATTTCCCAGTACCTCAAAGGCATCTTCATGGGCCATGTTTTTTTCAGATCTGTTCCTTACCACAACACTATGCACAGTAACTCCAGAACTTATATGAACACACCAGTGTCTTGTTTTTCCATCTTTTGTTCTATAGCTCATTACTTAAAAAGTAATAACAACTCTACTGATAAATAGGGACAGTGAAACGGGGTTTACTGTTCACTCTTGCAGAAAGGGCAGCAGCCTCCACAGCATCCTGTGAGCTCGCCGACATGATGACAATCACAACCTTTGATGCGCTGGGTCTGCCCCCGTGAGATTCTGACATCGCATTCTGGACCACAAAATCAATGGCATTTCCTAGGAAGAAATTAAGACAGAAATGAGAGATACAATAGAAAAGTCACAGGAGACCATAGAACTAAATTTTATGTTGCTTTCGTTGGTTACACTATTAGGTAATGAAAAATATTTACTTTTAAAAGACTCTTAATGTCTGATTTATTGCAGCTACATAAAAGATCACAGCTACTAAAAACCTTCCAGTATTTATTAAGACATCCAAACACAGGAGGACCATCCTTAACTCCATCTGTAGACTATCCCAGTCTCTGCAGTGATAGGAATTTTTTCCCTTTCCTTAGCCATGATAACAAAGTTACACTCCTCACTTAAGTAGTTACCTTTCCCAGAAGTATTCCCAGCCCTATAGAAGACATTATAGAGATTATATTCCTGCTTCAAACTGCCGAGCAACACTGACATCCAGTGGCGAGCTGATCCACAGTTTGGCATCATCCTGAGTTATTCACACGAGTTGTTCTGACTCCTATAAAAGATCTAGTGCTTCCTTAATTTCATCAGCTTTCCCTAGGGGTGTGAAAAGTCTACCTTGCCTCAACACTACCAGCAACCTTTCTGAAATTTAAACTCTGTATAATCCATTATACAACCAGATGATCCTTATTAAAATAAAAACAAAACAAAAAAAAAACCACACCAAACCCCACAAAACTCGCAAAGAAATTCTACCTGAGCTACCAAATCACAAACTAGCTTAAAAGGGAAGCTGCTGCCCATTCATTTTACATCTGTGAACACTCAGGCAAATTTTGTTGATAATTATGACCTCAGCAAGAAAGCAGTTTGTTAGCACTTGCATTTAGACATGTACTTGCACAAATATTTACACTGGGAATCATGATATGCAGCTTTCTTAAAAGCTCCTTTGGGCTTGGAAGTTATCAGGTCAGGAAGTAGAAATGAAACCGAGTGACTGATGTGATGTTCAGGGAAAACAGTGAGTGGTGAACAATAAACACTTGAAAGAGTATTTCCTCTGAGTAATCTGCAATAACTGTGGAGCAAAAATAGCTTTGCCTGAGGAATTCACTGTAACAGGTTTGCCTGAGGAATTTATAATAACAAATGCATTTGTAAAACACTGGAAGTCAACCTGTAGATAATTCACCAGCGCAGCCCCAGTACATCTTAGCACACCTGAACACTTTGTACTTGATATCTTCCTGCACCATATCACTCACACCATTTTAGTGATAGAAGAAAAAACCCTTTTCCCAAGCTGCTGCAAGCATGGACAAACTTTAGGAATCTCACTCAGCACATTGATTATTGATAAGGCTTGGAGAGTTGGGACTGTTCAGCTTGGAGAAGGCTCCAGGGAGACTTCACTGCAGCCTACAGTATTTAAAGAGAGCTTATAAAAAAGAATGAGAGCACCTTCTTTTAGTGGTAGGTAGGGATAGGACAAGGGGAAGAGTTTTAAAGTAAAAGAGGGGAGATTTAGATTTGATGTGATGAAGAACTTTTTTACTCAGAGGGTCCTGAGGCACCAGTGGCACAGGCTGCCCTGGGAAGCTGTGGCTGCCCCATCCCTGCAAGTGTCCAAGGCCAGGCTGAATGGGGCTCTGAGCAACCTGGGATAGTGCAAAGTATCGCTGCCTATGGCAGGGGGCTTCAACGATACAACCTTTGAGGTCTCTTCCAACCCAAACCCTTCAACGATTCTATACCATGGCAACAGCAGTTGGATATTCAGTGAAAACCTTGACATTTTGGATGTTTTTCTACTTGCAACAAAACACATTTTAAAACACCATTATTTGTTAGGTGATGATTGCATTTCACAAGCTACTGTTCCCGACCACAAAAAAATAACTAACCTCAGGCATTACCTCATGTTGTACACAGCTTTCCCACAATCCTTTCTACAAATGATTTTGTGTCTGTCAAGGTAAATGTTAGATATAGAATGGCACATTAGCTAGAAATAACTAAGGATAAAACAAAATACAGCAAATAAATCTCACTATATTCAACATCCCTGAGATTGCTTCTGGATAGTCACTGTTTGCACTGAAAGGCCAGAAGATTGACTCATTCCCCTTTGGTCCTACAATTACCAAAAAAAAGCATTTAACTTTCAAACATATTTTAGGTTAAACTTTTGTGCAGTAAGAACCACAAATTATTTTTCATTCATTTGTGAAGAGTACTTGAAATTTCTTGGTTTTTTTAATGATCCTTTAACTTTTGTGTGGTTGGTGTGGTCAGCAGCCAGTCCAGCTCCATTTTTCTTCTTCTCACAATAATTTTAAAAATGTTCAGAAATTCCATACATATTTGCAAACTGAAAAAAAAAAATCCATTCTTTTTATAATTTCTCATCATGAAATCAAGCACTGTTGTAATAGAATCAGTGACTATTTCAAAGGCCCCAAAAGCAGTTACTCCATGTAGTTAATTTAATGCATGGAAAATTTGATTTAGCACAGTAAAAACTCTTTGGACTTCTCCCTTTATTTTTAAGCCAGTGCTGGAGAAAAGAGCCAGGTGTCTGAAGACATCATCAAATGAACGCTTTCGTCCTGCTAGAGGGATTCAGAAAGACATCATATCCCAAGTTGGAAGCTGTCACTTCTCAACTCTTCGTCTCTCCATATCACCACAGAGGGAAATATCAAATCCCTCAGAGGCCACAATAAAAACTACTCATAGCTAAAATCAACCAATTTCAACATTTCCCTACTGAGAGACTGCAACACAACAAAGATCTGACATTTTCATATCAGTAAAGCAAATATGAGTATTTACACTGAATTAAACAACACCATGCACATGGCTTTATTAAAACTGTAAAGAGTTTTCACAGCATGAAAACATAAAGACAATCTCAGAATGGTTTGGGTTGGAAGAGACCTTAGAGATCATCCAGTTCCAGCTCCTCTGCCATGGGCAGGAACATATGCCTCTATCCCCAGTTGTTTTCTCTCATTTTAGCCCTTCCTTCAGCCCACCAAAAGTGGTGAGCCCCCAGCAGCCTTCCAGCTCAGTCAGTAGGATATGACTGCCACTCACTAGGCATATCCAGGGAAAAATGCAAATAAATAAAAAGGGAAAGCAAAAATCCAATTGAACCATACAGGCTTCTTTAGAAAGGACAGACCAATCAATCCAAGCACAGAACAGCATCTTCTCCCTGTCCTTCAGTGCTCATGTTTGGAATAATCATTAAATAATGACTATGAACATTTGATGCTGAAATTCTGACAGTCAGAAAAGGATTAAGAGCCATTTCCTGGTTGACTTGACACCTGATAAATTTTAAATTTAGACTTGTATTCTGAAGTTACAACTCAGAATGGTTCACACAGAGGCTCCTGCCTCTGGACTAAACAGACATAAACAAGTTTTAAGGACAAACGACAATCTGTTGAATAGGTTTGGAGGTGTTTACTATGAGTCTACAGGGAATTACACTAGATTCTACCTTATTAAATAGTTTCATTAATGATTTGGATGGAAGAGTTAAAATGTGTAAAAAGGCATGTTAATCTGAATCACAAATATTGGATTGGGAGCAATCATGGACATCATGGAACTAACTGAATGAGCACAAGGTGCCCTAGAAATATTTAAAATATATCAAAGAAATAAAAATGAAGATTCACCTCACAATTAGCCAATCTGAACATGCAGACATTTAATGTTTTGGTGGATGCCTCAGGGAAAGCAAAAAACTTCCTAACAGAAACATTTGCAATTATTTTCTTTGGGTCTGTATAGTTGTGACAGACAAGGGATTTCAATTAGATGGAGGTTCTTGCTGGGAACTCATAATCTGTGCCTTAAGTGGTCTCAGTGTTTTTTCTAACATTTCTGAAACATGACCAAAAAAAAGTACCAAAAGAGATTTTAATCTCCCACAAATCCTGAAAGCAGTCTGGGAAAGGAATGAAATAGGAATGGTCCCTCAGAACTGGAACTGATACAGAAGCAGCCAACACTGTCTGGATGGTGTAAGTATTCCAGACTGCAACTAGTTAACCAAGGACTTGTCTAACCAGGAACAATTCTCTACAATGATAAAATCATAGAATCATAAAATCACAGAATGGTTTGGGATGGAAGGGACCTTAAAGATTATTTCATTCCAACCCCCTGCCATGAGCATGGACCTCCCACTAGACCAGGTCCATAATCCTGAAGCTGGTCTTTGTATCTTAATTTAGGCTCTTCACTTGGCACTGAATCAGGATTTTTCACTGAAAATAGCAGATTATTTTCATATTGAAAGAAATTTCAACATATTGAAAACTGATCCCACAGTGCTTTAAGTGGTCAGTTCTTGGCACATGAATATTGACATTTTGGCATTATCACACATTAATTAACGTGTGCTGAACTTTTCATGAACAGCATAAATCTATCAGTCCCACACCACTGAACTGGACAGGCCCCAAAAACATCTCCGCTACAGGTCACAAATCCTGCCTTTCTCTTACCACCAAGGGCTTCTGATGAAGCCAGACTCCACCAGAAGCTCATTTAATCACAAACCTTGTAAAAAATGAACTAGAAAAAAAAAAGCAAACAAAAAAATCCCCTGAAGGGCAGTCAATTAAAACAGCTTGGGGAAGATATTAGTGGTACCTAAAAATGGCTTCAAAAAGGAGCTGGCACCAACAGTTCAGCAATATTTGCGGGGAACAAGTGAAGGCCTCTGTCGGTGGGTGGGAGCCCTCTGATCAGGACAGCTGCTGGCCTTGGGTGACAGGGGGCAAGATTTTGGAAATTCAATATAGAGTGCAACATTTGGGGAGAGACATGAATAAGGAAAAGTGTTATGGGGTGTCGTTTCATCTTTTATGAAAAATCCTTTCCTTAGGATTTTTCCTCCTGAGAAGCTGAGAGCCTCAGGAACAAAATATAAACATTGATTATCGGCTGCTGCGGAATGCAACAAGTGGATCTTTGATTGGCCCACTTTGGTTGGATGTTTGTAATTAATGGCCAATCCCAGCCCAGCTGGTTCGGACAGAGAGTCCAAGCCACGGGCCTTTGTTATCATTCCTTCTTATTCTATTCTTAGCTAGCCTTCTGATGAAATCCTTTCTTCTATTCTTTTAGTATAGTTTTAATGTAATATATATAATAAAATAATAAATCAAGCCTTCTGAAACATGAAGTCAAATCCTCGTCTCTTCCCTCAACCTAAGACCCCTGTGAACACAGTCACAATGGGGAGCCTTTGCTTCCAAAACCAGAGGGGAGGTTTAGGAGAAAGACATTCATACCTTCTGAATCCTGACAGCAAAGCTGAATGCTACTAATCAAATATATTAATAATGATGGAAAGTTGGAGGAAGAATATAAATTTAAGGTTTGGGTTTTTTCCTTGGAGGGGGGAAATATTTCTTTCCCTAAAGATGCTTTTATACAGCACATAGAACATACTTCCTCCAAAATTTGAGGCTGAGGCAGGAAAATGTCAGCCTAAAAGAGCAACTTTTACAAGGGCTATAAGGAAGCAAAATAATGTTTTTGTAAAGTGTTAAACAGTATTTACTGTAGGGATTGCTCAATCTGCTCCCTGTGACTCTCCAAAACAGCCACAAATGGTGAACAGAGACACATTTACGTGATTCTCAGTTATCTTGCACACATTGCTTTTGCATTTAGTTAGTTTCCTTTTTTTTTTTTTTGTTGTTTCTTATGTGAAGTTGTACACTATTTCATGACATCTGAATAGCCCCACAGGTGCTTCTTGATAGGTTATTTGAGCCAAGATTCGCCTGATGTTATTGAATGGCCCCACTGCACAAGCATGGGAAAGATTTGTGGTATAAGCTGCTCTTTCTTGTTCTTTTTATGCCCTTACATACTCAGTAGTTTTTCATTATTTCTTTTTACTAAAATCTCTCCTGGAGTTTCCTTATGGCTAAATAATGCAGAAAAGGGAATGCTTTCTACAGTAAGATTTTTGCAGTGGTAGCAACAATTGCCCTCTGCACATAGAGCTTTTTGGACCAAAAAAGCACAGTTTGGATCAACAAAGAGGGAATAAAGATTTCACTCAATTGTTCTTCTACCATCAGGCAGCCAGTGCAAATAAAAAGCAACAGCTCTGGTCTGATAGCAATGATATTTTTTGATGGCTAAATTCAGACCAAGCAAAGGTTAGAAAAGATCTCCTAAGAAAATGCAGCATCCAAACTGGGCCATCTACATTTGTCAAGCAGCCTCTGCATTTCCAGAGGCCCGAGCACAGACAGAAGGGCCTGAGTGACCATGCACTTCCTGGGAATGCTGTCTCCTGCACAGCCAGCGACGTTCATACACATCACAAGGTGCAACACAGCACCACATTTTCATGACTTCATTTGAAAGGAACTACTTCTACTCTATTTCACTTTCATTCATTATACCACATCCTCGATCACTGTCTCTGAGCATTTTCCAATGAGACATAAACAAATCACTAATGAGGATGTCATGTGGCTGCCTCTCCCATTTCATTTCCCAAAGGCTGTGTTTGCTCTGTTTATCCTGCAGTTCCATGAGGCTTCCTCTACACATTACATGGAAGGCTTCACAAAACTTATCTATTTGTATGCAACAATTCATCCCACAATGAGCCTGTAGAAGTCTCATCAGCCATCTGGTGTTTTTATTTCTCCAGGTTGAGAAAGCAATCAGAGCTAATCCTCCTGTGAACTATGGAAGTCAGGTTTTATTTCACACTTTTCTGTAGAAATAACTATAGTCCAAAGACTCCAAAAATCTGCATATTCCTCAACCCTTAAAGGACCCTGATGCTAGGTGGCTGCCAGAGTAAATGTGGTTCCAATCCAGAAGAACAAAATTCTCAGGGTAGCTGGTGTAAGATGCTGTAGTAGAACAATTTTTTGCTGAACCCTGCAACTGATATTTGTGTGTGCACCAAGTTTCCACAGACCAGTGGGAAAGCTGATGTTTTCGCACATGAAAATGGAAGTGGACCTGTCTGTCTGGAACAGAGGATAGTATTTCACAAGTAACTCTTCAGCTGAGGTGTTGCCTTAAGCAATCCTTGTTCTCTGCTCCCTGGCACCATCCCCAGTCTTGTGTCAGCCCAAGTCCCTGCGGAACCAGCATGGCAACTTGGGTAAAGGAAGTGAACTACACAGAATATAACTCTTGTTTTGCTATTTTTCAACCAGAT
Source organism: Ammospiza nelsoni (assembly GCF_027579445.1). Lineage (NCBI taxonomy): Eukaryota > Metazoa > Chordata > Aves > Passeriformes > Passerellidae > Ammospiza > Ammospiza nelsoni. The sequence goes on along the minus strand of NC_080637.1, from coordinate 56,468,693 downwards.
GAGTTACACTGCCTCAGCACAAACATCTGGTAAGGGCAGCTCATGAAGCCAGTATGAGCAGCTCTGCTCCTAAATGTCTAATCAACTAACCAGCAGTGAAAGGTAAATGATCAATGTCCTTACTTCTTCATTATGCTTTGCTTGCTTGAAAAATACTCTGAGCATTACTTCAAAGCTTCTTTCCAGAATACATTAAAGACAAACCACAATTTGTGTAACCTACAAATACATTTTAATAGAGAAAACTGAACAATAACAAGAGGTTGAACCTTAACAGGAAATGCCACCACAATGACATAAATTGGTGCTTGTAGCCAGCCTGTATTTAGCATTCCATGTGGTTTTGTTCCTCCCCTTGTTTAAACACTAATGTTCACAATATCACTCACCTAATCTGGTAGGACCTTGCTCCCTTTGTTGAATAGACTGCACCATCTCTACAAGCCTGTCGGTCTCTTGAGGCATGTTCCATGAAATTTCTAGATTATTTTCCCTGGCATACTGAAGAACTGATACATGAATTGAAGAATTGCCTGAAGCAGAAAATAAACACTTTAGGCAGCGCTTGTGAATGTCTTAAAATAAATCTAAAGAAACGTTGGCATTGTGATTTACATTAGGCACAACCGGACAATGGTTTTCCATCAGAGTGTGAAAAGACAAAACTGAACTATTCCCTGATGAAAAAACATCCAAGTACTGCTGGAAACAGTTGCTTTTCTATCAGGAGTCAGCATGCAGTATTTTAGCCCAGATCAATATGACAGTAACTGGAGAATTTTGTTTCCTTGATCTCCATTCAGGATTATTTCTTTTCCATTTTAAAATTATCTAAACCCCTCTTTTTTTTTTTTTTTTCTTTTAACATACACCTTGTTTTGCACAAGCAGTAGATTGATGCTCCATTTGTCAGATGGGCCAAGCTCCCTGGATTATTTCATGCACAATTCCCTCTCTCATACAGCACTGGAGTGATGTGCATGGAACAAAGTGAATCCAGGGAGCTTGACCTGTGAAGGGGAATGAAAATAAACTCCAAATTATTGTCCTCTCTAACATCCTGATTATACATTATGTAAGAAGTACAAATAAAACTATTAACAGAGCATTTATATAGACAGTTTGAAATACCAGATTTGCAAAATTAAACCAGGCAAAATGTTGTCTATAGTGATTGCCTATACTTCTCTTCATGGTCTCCTACTGAAGGTATTTATGTATAGAGCACAATGAGTCTTTATCAATGCTTTGTAAGACATATATATATGAACACTACCAATAACAGCAGTTGCTCCATGGAAATGGTTTAATGCTGGATCAAAAAAATATAATTCAGACTAAAAAAAAACAAACAAAACCATGTTTGTTAAATACAACTGGGAAAACACAGGACGCAGATGAACTTGGAACAACTGATACAATGTCTTAAACTGTTCCCTGTGCTACATGATCCCTTCATGTATGTGCAGGATACAATGCATTCTGCCAGGGGAGTTGCACTGATAATGAAAGATAAGGAATGGCCTGACCAGAGGTGTACTCCCCTATCATTATACACTCTACAAGCACAGTGAGCTTAGCACACCCAGAAAGCGTCAGCCATCCCACAAGTGTTCTGGAAATAAACATTGGGCAGTCAGTGCTTTGAGGGATTAGAATGAGCAATTTAAAATTAAGAATTGAAAAACCTCCAATGAGCCTACAAGCAAATTCTTTTGTTTTACAAAACATATTTCTGTGTTTTAGCTGAAAGGCAGATACATACCAATCACAACACTTTCAATAAATGCCCGCACAAAGCTTTTCATTTCCTCAAACTCTGATGCTCCAATATTCAAACTTCCATCCAGAAGAAACATGATGTCCATGGGTTTGTTGCACAACTCTTGAGGGTGAGAGGGGAGGGGAAAAAAGTTATTTTATATATAATAACAAAAATTAATATCTGCTAGTGTGGTAGAAGGAGAAAGGGTAGGTACAGTTGCATTTTGGGAAAACAGAACAGGATAATGACCATTTGAAGCAATTAGTGATGTCCCTTGAATGAAAGCCCTGAGATTCCTATCATATTCATATAGTGGGATACATGGATATTTCAATTCCTGCTGTTCTACTGATTCTGTTTTACTCTCAGTGGACTAAAACAAAAAACAAACAGCAGATGACAACAACAAAAAAACTCAACCCAAACCAACAACAAAACAAAAATAAACAAAAAACATGGAATATGAGAGCAAGACACCAAACCAGATAAGGGAACCCTTCAAATTTCAGTGATGCACAGGGTAAACAGAGGAGACCCAACAGAAGAAAGAAGAAATCACACAGAAAATTATTCCCATCTTACCTGTAATTTCAGTCCAAAATCTCATCCCATGAGTGCAGCACGACTGCAGCACTAATTCAGGTGCCTCTTCAATAAGACTGTTGTAACTATCCAAGATAATTGGGTCATTAGGCTGACTGATCTTTCTGAGCTCTTGGATATTAGCACTGGGGGTTATGCCTATGGGAATAACATTTATGCTCCTCGGAGGTCGTGTAATAACATCAGTGGAAGGACTGGATGACACCATATATACCAAGTGAGGAACATCTTGCCTGCCCCCATTCACTGATGTAAATGTATGTTTGGAAATATAATCAAGGGCACTGCCAGTGTTGGTAGCCCTCCCTCCCTGGTAGGGTATACTCCTCACTTTCTCGATAATATTTTCCTTTGACTGTATTTCCCTAAAGGAATACTCCAGACTGACAGTCTCTGAATACTGCATGACTGTAACATGAATATTTTCCTGTCCCACGTTCATTCCTGTGACAACCTTCTCAATGAATTTCTTGACTTTATTGAAGTTTTCCTCCCCAACATTGTCAGATCCTTCCACAATAAAAGCAATATCCAGCCTGTTGGGATGGGACTTTTCTGAAAGAGGTGGTGAGGTTGTAAGTCCCAAAGGGGGAAATATGACACTGGACATGGCTGGAGCAGCTGTAGCTGGTAACAGAAGACTTTCTTGA